>NC_080031.1:85734492-86037522 GCF_030020395.1 Manis pentadactyla
TGGGCACTCGGCTCCCGCGGGGCCGGGGCTTGTATCTTACCCCCTTCGCGAGGCACTGGGTTCTCTCAGGTGCAGATGTGGTCTGGATATTGTTCTGTGTCCTCTGGTCTTTATTCTAGGAAGAGTTGTCTTTGTTATATTTACATAGATATATGTGGTTTTAGGAGGAGATTTCCACTGCTCTACTCACGCTGCCAACTTCCGCCCCTTCTAGAATATTTGAATTTATAGCCAGAAGTGGTAAATGCTGTTAGTAAGTCAGCTCTGCATTCATAACTAGCTGTGGATGAAGGAGTGAAGACTTGATGATGCAGAGGGACAGGCGGCTTCCACTGTGTAGGTGTTCTGTTAGGTATTCTGGGGTATTTTGTTCTTTGTTTTCTTTCTTTCAGATTATTTTTTCTGGAAGGAGGACCAGGAGGTGGAGACGGTTGCCATCCCCGCCGCTCTCCGCGTGCGGAAGGTGCGAGGCACACGCGTCCTCTCGCTGCCACTGCTCTCGGAGGGGCAGCCCACTTGGGGCGCGGAGCCCTTCTGCGGAGCACCACCCTGGGGCTGCCCCAGGTGCAGCCTCAAGTTGCCATCGCGGAGTGCGGGTGCTGCCGCCACTGCAGAAGGAGGTGGAGAGACACTGGGGGCAGGACTCGGTCTAGAGCATCCCCACACTCTCCTTGATCTTTTTAATGAGGCCCAAAACACACTAAAGGAGTTGGACTTTGCTGGCACATCTGGTTCTGCAAAGGGCACCAAGTGAGCATCCTACCTGGGTATCAGCTTATTGGGGCCACCACTGCAAAAGCATCCTTGAGACAAGTTAGTGTCAATAAGAAAACAGATAGATATACACATTTTCATTATCCATTCAAGCTGTTTTTATTTGTTGACCTCAGAATCCTTTGTCGACACAGTGATTCACAAATAAGATTTTTCAAGGCCTTTTCTGAGGAAACATCTTGCTATTTGAACAGTCACCCGTGACTCTAAGTGCAGCAAGCCAACAGGGGCAGGCATGGGCGGCCTGAGTCAGGGTACGCAATGCTCCCAAGCTGGGCTCAGAAGGACAGGAGGAGAGAGCTAGGTCTGGGTAGCTAAGGTGGGTTTCCTACAGGAAGTCCCTAGGGGCTGCTACGCAGAGTAGCTTCTCATCTTCCCGAAGTCCAGAGAATGGAAACACTTGGAAAAGAGGTTCCCCAACCTGAGTGTGAGGACAAACCTATGGGGCTGGCCTTAGTTGGCATAAAGATGCCTCCAGGTGGTCGACACCAAAATGTTCTGATCCCAGGTTGGCTGAGAAATGTTAGAGGTATGCCTCTCCCTTCTAGGAAACGCTATATCCTGCCACCCCTAACTGCCTACCTGCCCGGAGCAGCAAACTGTACTGGGGCCTCAGGGAAGGGAATCGAGGGTGATCCTGAGCTCCAAATAGTGTCTGGATGGCTCACATGAGCCTGCTTTTTCAGTTCCCACTCCAGCTGCAGTTAACCCTCCTCTGCATCCCCTGCCAAACAGTTCAGGCAAGGCAAGCACATAGGCTAGAGGGAGACCCAGGTCCCCAAGACTCACAGCTTCTCTCACCCCTGACCCAGCCACACCCACCCAACTCCTCTCTCTCCTCTCCCAGAACTGGGAAGGTACTGGTTTCTTGCCAGTCCTCCTCTAAGCTGTGCTTGTCTGATCTTTGAGTTCCTATTAATACACAAGTAATATGGTCAGTGTCCTTGGTGGCAACTGCCTCACTCCTGTTCACCTCCCCAGAAAAGACTAATAGGGAGAGAAGAGTGGACAGAAGCAAAAGAGCCCTCTTCCTTCTCCACCAAAGCCTCCCCTGTCTACTCCCTGCAAGTCTGCCATTCAACAAATATTTCAACATCTGCTACTTGCCAGGCACTAGGGTGCAGAGATGAGTAAGTGCAGTGCATGTCCGCAGGAAGCTCAGGGGTGGGAATAGGAAGAGGGGATCACAAGCAAGCCAACAATCACAATGCAGGGTGGCCACTGCTGTGATGGGGCACTGCAGGGGTCCCTGAAGATGAGATCTCTAAGTCCTGCTCTCTAGGAGGAGCAAAAGTAGCAGGAAGAAGAAGGGGGTGAGCCTAGACAAAAGGCAGTCTCTGAAATAGAGGCCATATATTCTGGACCCTGCCAGTGTTTTGAAGGAGGTGGGGGTTACTTTCCCACGGTGGAGTTTGGGCTTTGCTGGAGGCTGCAGGCATCTGGGTAGAGAAGTAAACTGGCTTCAGCAGGGTTTGCTTCTAGGAAGTTGGTTCTGGCTGCAGTAAGCTTGAAGGCAGGCCCAGCTTCCAGGCAGGGCTTTGCCCCTTACCAGCTGTGTGTTCCTGGGCAAATCATTTCCCCCTCTGAACCTCAGTGTCCACATTTGTGAAATGCAGATAGCAGTTGTGAGGATCAAGATAAATATTTATAGAAAGCACCTGGAACATAACAGGCACAGAAGGACAGAGGGAGGCTGTGAAGCTGCCCCCGCCACACGGTCTGGGTCTTCCCCCCTCCTCTTTTGGCTCCCCTGTGATCTCAGAACTTCTTGACCATTGTTTATCAGGGAAAGATCACACGGAGAGGCTGAGAAAGCAGCCAGGAAGAAGCCTGGGTGGGACAGGGTTGGGAGGGAAGAAGCATGGGTACACTCTCGGTGCTCCAGGAGGAGCCAGGGTAGAGGTCAGGGCTTATGGCCAGGAGGGTCCTGGGGGTGGGGGTGGGGGTGGGGGAGGGGAAGGCGGGGAGAATGGGCTAGTCACCAATTCCTGTCCCTGAGCTAAGCTCACTGGGTGGTCCTATACCATCCCTGACCTAGAGGGAAATGCCAGCCCTAACGATTGTGTGCCTAGGGAGGGGATGTGTAAGCAACCTGGCTGTCCACGTTGGAGGAGCCAGCAGACTGTCCTGACCCTCACCCAGAGCTCCTTAACCCTCATGCTGTGTTCCACCAGGCCCCACGGAGCTGGCCAGCCTCAGCATTCGCCCATGGAGGCCCTGGGTCCTGGGGATGACCGCACCTCCCCAGCCTCGTCCACTCGCAGCTTGGATCTGCGGCGGCTGTCTGCACGCGCCGACTCGGCCTACAGCTCCTTCTCCGCAGCCTCTGGTGGTCCCAAGCCACACACGCTGTCACCTGGGACCGGTGTCCTTGCTTACCTCGACTGGGAGAACGTGCGCGTGGTGTGGGGCGGCCTGGCCCCCGCCGCGCCCACCGCTGTCCTGCACACATCCCTGCAGCCCCGGCCCGCAGCCGCGGTACGCAGTGGGCCGCGACCCCCAGAAGTCTGGGGGACCCCCGGGCCGCCCAACCGGCAGACCACCCCGCTGGTGTACCCGCTGACCGCGTAGGCGGAGGCTGCAGCGCGGGCCACCGAGCCACGCAGGCCACCGGCCTCACGGGCCGCCTACCGCCAGCGGCTGCAGGGAGCGCAGCGGCGAGTGCTCCGGGAGACGTCGTTCCAGCGCAAGGAGCTCCGCATGAGCCCGCCAGCCCGCCGGCGGCCCTCCGCACCCGCACGGCCCCCGGCGGAGCACCCGCGCTCCGCATCGCTCAGCCAACCGGGCAGGGAAGTGGAATCGGCGCGCTCTGGGGCTTCCGCGCCACAAACTGGTGGGCGCGGAGACCTCGCCAAGCAGCAGCGGAAGTGGTGTTTCTCTGAGCCAGGGAGGCTGGATCGCGTGGGTCGGGGCGGTGGTGGGTTGGTCGGGGAAGGCGGCGGCAAGGCCTGCTCCAGCTCCTGCCTTCCCAGGCCCCAGGAGCCTCAGGAGTCCCAGGAGCATGGAGTACTGGCCGAGTTCGAAGGTTTGTCTGAGCCCCAGACCCTTGGCATAGAAGACCCAAATCCTGGGTCCTTAAAGCTCAGTGTTGCCTCCAGGTCTCGCTGTCAGAGTCGAAGCCCTTCAGGTGAAGTCTTGGCTCCCTGGGGAGGACCAGGAGAGGGCATGCCCATTATCCAGGTAGGGAAGATAGAGGGTGCAGCAGGCTTGGGGTGGGGTGCATCTGGGAGACTGAATACTTGAGCCATATTTCATCCGTTTGCCTTTCCAGGCTGTTCCCCAAGGAGCAGAAACCCCCAGACCATTGTTTAAGACCAGACTTTGCAAGTGAGAGAGAGAGAGAGAGAGAGACCACTCTGGGGGCTGAAAACTGGGAGGCGGCTTTCACAGCTCTCACCCAGCAGGAAAGGAGAGGGCTTCCCACCTACCCTCAGTTTGAGCTTCCTTACTGTCTTTTGCAAACTACATCCCCTACTCCCCTCACAACGCCCTATTGTCTCTCTGGTGCAGCACCAAGAGCTTCCTTCCTGGTCACTGTGGTCAGGATGGGGTCCCTGCTTCCAGAGTCCTGAATCAGAAGGAAGCTGCAGTGGCATGTCCTGCAGAGGGCCTCCAGAGCAGTCCTGCGCGTGTGCAGAGGGTTTCAGAGAGCTATATGGAGTCTGCCTGGCCCCCATCCCTTCCTGATAATGAAGTTTTCCTGGAAGAAGCCCCGCTGGTCAGGATGAGGTCACTTCCAGACTCTCATGTGCCCCCAAGGCTCCCAACCAAGTGAGTTCCCTCTTGCTTCCAAGCAGAGTGAGACCTTCCCTTTCCACATGTCTACATAATGCCTGAAGGGCAGGGAACTCTCTCCTAGGTGAAGCCTGGGAACCTAGGTGAAGGGACTGGGTGGGGGCAGGTGGCCCTTGGAAGCCACCACTTGTCTTGGCCAGAGCTTTTTCTAATTCAATGTCTCGTCCACTTCCAGTGTACATGCCTCTGACCAGCAGTATGGAGCTGGCTTGGGCCAACGAGCTGACCATGCTGCAGTCCTCCAAGAGTACTCCCTCAACGAACACCCAGAGATTGCAGGAATAGATGACTACTGGCAGGGGATAGATGGTTCTGTGGGTGTGTACAGGTCCTGCTATAGCCCCCCAGAAACTGCAAATGGTGACATCCCAACCTTTGACCCCACTGGACTGCTAACTACTGACCCCCACACAGCTGCAGAGAATGAGCCTTTCAAATCTTTCCCAGTTGATACCCTGGGACCTCCAGGCAATGATTCGCCAGAGACTCCCTCCCACATTGCCCTAGCTTGGGGCACTGGCCATCCTGGTTCCAGGTCAACATGGTCCAGTCTGCGCCTTGAGGAACTGGTTCAGGAGCTGGCCAGACTGGATCCCTCTCTGAGTGACACTATTAACTCCTATCCCCACCTGTGGGGCTTCTGCATGGGCTGATTCCTTTAACTGAGGTCAGGGCTGCAATGAGGCCAGATTGTGGGGAGATTGGAGAGGAGGCTGCTGGTCCTTCCGAGGCAGGGTGAGTGACGGGGTCCCCAGGGACTCGGTATTGTCCCTGCAGTCTGGGGCAGGACAACCCAGAGAGCTCTGGCTTTGTCCCCAGCTATCTCTTTAGCGCCACCCAGCTCCTGCCAACCTCTCAGGAGGAGATAAGGCCTGAAAACCTTAGTACCCACCCTGTACCTGACCAGCCATGTGGCCAGGGTCTCCCTGAGCCAAATAACAGCATCCAAGTCAAGAAAGTGAGTGTGGAAGGGCTGCTGGATGCTGGGTGGGGCAAGAGCCCAGAGTCTGTGTAAGTCTGGGCCCTGGCCCCAGCTTTAAGTACCCCCGTTTTCCCTGCAGGTGGAGCTAGCTCACCTCCTCCAAAAGATGCTGCAGGTCCTTCAGGCTGAGCAGGAACAGCTGCAGGGGGCGGCCCAGGAGTGGGCCAGGCGTGGGGCTGCTCTGGAGGCTGCAGTGGGCCAGGCCTGTGCACCCCATGAGCTAGAGCGGTTCAGCGGGTTCATGGCTGACCTAGAGCGGGTTCTTGGCCTCCTTCTGCTGCTTGGCAGTCGCCTGGACCGCGTGCGCGGTGCCCTGGCTCGGGCTGTTGCAGACTGTGACCCTGATGAACAGGTAACTAGTTCAGGCTAGGGGTTAAAGGGTGGTGATGGGCCTGCCGGCTCTGGCTGGCACCCCCGACCCAGTCACAGTGCCCTCTCCCTCCGGCTCCAGGCCTCTCTCCTGCAGCGACTGGGGCTCCTGGAGCAGCAGCAGGAAGATGCCAAGGAGCTGAAGAGGCATGTGGCACGGTGCAAGCGGGCCCTGCGGGAGGTGCTGGTGCAGGCCCTGTCAACTGCAGAGCTGCACGCCTACAGTGCCCTGCTGGTGGGCAAGGCCGCGGTCCTGGCCCAGCAGCGCAGCCTGGACAAGTGGGTCCGACTCCTTCAGGATCAACTTGACACCGTCAGGAGGTCAGGAGCAACCTTAGCCATCTTCCCCCACCCCACAGGCGGACCTGGCCCCCAGGAACCCGCCCTTCCGATAAACCTCCCTCCTCCCCAGCTTCTCTCACCTAGTTGCAGGCCATGGGGGTGGGGAGCATGGCACCTGCCTCTTACCAACTTGACTGGGACAGAGGCTGGTTTCCTGGTTCTTTTCCCTCGGGGGAGGGGAAGACCCAGGCCTTGCCTTCCCAGAATGCTTCTTCCAGGTGTTCTCTTGTGGCTCCACCTAGGTCTTATGGATTATTTTGTAATTAATTTATGGATTTAAAAACTAGTATTTCCCCTTTTTGTGATGAGAGGCCTGGTCAGGGTTGGTTGGAGGGAATGAAGTCAGAGTTGTATTTCAATTTAAGTTGCAAAATGACCTTTTCTTCTCTCTCAGTAATGTGGAAAGATCTGAAGCTATCTTGTTTACAAACTACAGATCCAAACTGTGCCTGACTAGAGCAGAAGAGGGATGGCAGTTGCTAGGAAGACTGGAGAGAATAGGCCTGAAGACAGGAGGAATCGGGGGGATGCTGGGCCCTCAACGCTACTGCCCCCATGCCCCAATTCCTAACTGTTTCAGTGACTGTCACACAACAGAAGCCTAGGCCTGGTTGGCGGAGTCCAGTTCTCCTTTGCTGTTCTTACCCAAGCCCACAGCCCCACAGTGGCAGTAGGGTACTGCTTCCCTTCAAGACTCCAGGGATAGAGAATTTCCCCAAATGGAAAACAGGTTCAGTTACTTTGCTGCCTAATAACCCTGACAAATGTCCAGTACACTCGGATTTTCCAGTACATTCATTCCAAGACCCAGAAAGAACTTGCTTCCTCTTTCAATTATGTTATGAAAACGGAGTTTATCCAACTCTCCTTTGGAAACCCCACTGGGTCCCCCAGGCTTGAGGAGGCAGTTGGGGCTGGGAGCTGAAGCTCAGGCTTAGGGGACTTGGAGGCCTACCATGCACGGGATGAGAACCCGGAGAGGCAGCTCCACTTGTGTGCTAGAGATGCTGATCTGGGGACGGGCTAGGGTTGGGAGTCAGGAATTAGGGGCTGGAGTGGTATAAACATGACTCATACTCCCCTTTATTTGTGCATCAGCCCTGTGTACACAGCATCAATGTTAAGTTCTCAAATATGCATGTGAAAATCTGCTTTAGTATTTGTAGCTGCAAGTCTAGGGACAAGAACGTTTTTCATGCAAATGTTCAGTGTATTTTTGGAAGTCGGTCACATTAAAAGGCATGTGTATGTGTATTTAAAGCCAACTGACCCCCCAAAATGAGAAATCTCTTGCTTCTGGGTTTGTTTTCTGAAATGTATTGTCAGTAAATGCAACTGGTTGGGAATTTTAAATGGTCGTATTCATACCAAAAGCATTAGTTCTAACAGTCGGACTGTTGAGCACAGAACAATGCTCACGTTGTTCCTTTTTATGGAAAACATATGGGGCTCCTGCTGAGGCAGTTGCAGGTTCTAACATTATGCTTTGCTTCTCTCCTTTGAACACTGTGGGTGGGGCCTCCCCTCCAAGGCCCTCATCCTGGCTGGGAAGCTCACTTGGAGACCTGATCTGGATAGAATTTATTCTTATTTCTGCTTTTTGCCCTGTACAGCCCCCTTTGCATTCAACCATTGTGATATTTTTAGAAACACACTTAACATGGTCTTTTAGGCCAGTGAAAATTATATACATCAGAAAAAGTACCCCCAGTACAGGATGAGCATGGGGAGCAGTTGTCCCACTGAACTGCACTTTGGTTCTGGTGGGGGCGGGTGGGGGGTTCCATGGGGAAATAAGAGGCCTCTGTGGTGGTCCCTGCCAGACTGGGAAACCTCAAAATTAGGGCCATACCTCCTGTGCCCGTCCTTCCATTTTGCCTCTGCCTTCTCTTGCCCCACTTACCTCCTTTCCACACTCCTTTAGAGAGCAAGAATGAGCTCTCCGTTGTTCTGTATTGGCACCACAACCAGAATTGTAAGGGCACCAGAAGCCGGGGGAATGCCACCCTGCAGGACACTGCCAGCAGAGGGCACTGTTCTCGTGATGAAAACTACCCCCGTTTTCCTGCCGCCACCCCAGCTCCCAGGCCCTGTGGGCTAGCCTCAGGGACTTGGGCTTGCCCAGGTGAGCAGTGTCTCTGTTGGGCCTGAAGGCTGGGACCGAGCCTTTTTGCCCTGTCGGAAAGAAACTCGGCCAGCCAGGTTTTTTGCTGTCTCGTTTTCCTTTGCACTGGAAAACTGTTGGTTAATAACTGGGGAAGACAGCGGTGTTGATGTACCAAACCGGTATGAAAAAGAGCGTTACTTAGTTCTCCAGGATGGAAAAGAGGGTTTTGCAGTCCCCCCTGGGGTCTCTGCCCCCACCTCCTTCGGCCTTGGGCGCCCTGCCCACCGCGTCGCCTCCGGGCTTTAGCAAGCGCAGGCTTCGCTGGGGGTCGTTGCTGGGCAACAGGCAGCCCGGCTGCTGCCTCCGATTCTCGCCTCAGCCCACCCCCGCTGCTCTCCCTAATATGGATTTAATTAGTGTGCTTTTCCCCTTCAGACTGTGCATGGCAAACTGCATAGGAAAGCAGTGTTGCGCGGTGACCCAAACCCGAGTGTCATGTCTTCAGGAGCCTGCTCTGCACACCACATCCCTCCGCGGGTGGCTGCCGTGAACATCAGGGATCCTCGCAGGAACAGACCGCGGTGCCATTCCCTCACATGTCAGAAGATTTAGAGGGAATTTAGGTCAAATGTGGCTGAGGACCGCGGAGAGACGAGGTGAAAGAGGAATGGGGTATGGGGTGCTGGGAGGGCAGCAGTTGCTATAAGGCAAGCCTCTCGGCGACCCCGTCAGTTACTCTCGCAGCCTGGCTACAGTTTAGACCGTCAGGGTGGGTGTTGGTTGTCTTTGACGTTTAGATCAGCACCAACTTGATAACTCTCATTCTGCCTCCAGACCCTCCCTCCCAGTCTCTGTCTCAGGCTCTCTGCCTATCATTTCTCTCACTACCTCTTCGTGCATTCTTCCTACCTGCAGAAACTCCTGAGCTCCCTTTGCTTCAAGTCCAGAGGTTTGGCAGTTCTGGAACGGTGGGGCCAGGACAAAGAGGTTCAAGGCAAAAAGCTATCTGGAGAGCAATAGCAAGTCTATTTATGAAATCATGTTAAAAGTTCAAATAATTTCTTCCAGGTAAAGGCCAAAACAGAGGGAGACTGTGGAGCCGGAGTGGGCTCAGCTTTATAACTGTTGAGAGATGCTTTTGATTCAGCTGTTTACATCTGGAAGGTAGGGACGCTAGAGGATTTTGCATTAAGAAAGACATTGTTGTATCTATTTTAACTGAAGTGACAGCACATAAAGAATATGGGGTAACTTTCCTTTTGTGAGAATATTTTTTTTCCCAGCAGACCCCATTGTTCTTTATGTATACAAATACTAACATGCTAAAAGAATGGTGATCATGTAAAGCAGAGCCACAGATCAGAGCTGTTTGGCCTTGGGATGCAGCCAGACACCCCTTGGGAACAACTCAGCCCCCTTGGTATTTCAGGACTTTTTTTTCCCACTTGGTATTTCTTTTCCACTACATTGGAAAAGAGCACCAGGTTGCCATCTCGACTGACAGTTAATAGCTGTGAGACCTGGACAAGTTAATTCCAATTTTTCTAGGCTTCAATTTCCTCGCTCTATAATTAAGATACTAACAGTACACACCTTGTAAGATTGTGATTGATAACTGCCAATGTTTAGAACTGTGCCTGGCATTTAATAAACACAGGTCACATATGTATTACCCAAGCAATCCCTGGTCTCCATTAGGTAAGAGAGCTGTGCTCAAGAACAACCTCCAGCCTCCTTTAGAGGAAATGGAGAACTTTATTAAAAAGCCTGCTCTGGATATGACCCATACACATCTACATCAATGATTAACTTCTCCCCTACTAAAAGAAGTAATTCTCTTCCTTGTGACAGTTCCAACCACCTAAACTGCCTTATCTTGTAGACGACTATTTTTTTGTCAGTTGTGGAAAATACCCTTCTACATTAACTGTAGTTTCCTAGTGATTTACCTTATAGTTTCAGAAAGTCTTGGCCTGTAAGAAAGAAGCAGTGGTTCCTAACACCTGAGTTTTACTCTTACTGATCCTAAACTCTTGCGAAATGTTGTACTTTACTTGGCTGAAGTACATCCTTCTCAAATACAAAGCTTCTTCTGGAAGGTGAAGTAAGTCTGCTGTGATTTCAAAGTGCAATAAATACGAATTATTGTTACTACGAATTTGCTAGTTTAGATTTTGTCTTTCTTAAGGCAGATCATCCCTTGTTTGTGACATTTATTCCCTGCAGTCAAACCTCTCTTTTACCATGGGAAGTCGCTAGTATCTTATTCTGTCTTCTAGACCGTCAGCTCCTCAAGGTTGCTGTAATTATTGCCTCCCACAATTTTTCTGCAGAGGCAGAAGATCTCATTTGCATTTTAAAATAATTTATGCAGTTTAGCAGAATTCCAGGGAAGGAAGGTGGAAAGGGTCAGATTAGGGCCTACATTTATCTACAGTTTTTGGCTACCATATCTGTATGTGGTTGACCCTTTCATTTTGCAGAGCAATCCAAACATTCTCAATAATAGAATGCTTGAAAAAAAGCAGAAGAATGAGGAGAAAAGGAAGAAATTAAGTAGATGAAAAGAAAAAAATACAGTAGTAAGAGCTATAAAATACTTAAGGGAAATAAATAATCACACAAGCAGGAACAAAATGTGAGACTATTTCATTACTTAAATCTAATATTTAATTAAAATCTTAAATTAAATTTAAATCTGATATATATATAGATAGCAGGGGAGCCCCACTACCCTGTGCAACAAAAACTATTTGATGTAACTAATGACATGCAAACACGATTTGCAAAAGTATAGCATTACCACAATATGATATAAACAAGGTTGGTTGAGCAAATAGATTCCACACCTTTAAAACAGCAAAAGAGCCATTCTAATTGAACCTGGGAAATCTGGGCAAGACCTACAATCGTTCTCAATTACAGACAGGAGTAAAGGTCCAGAAAAGTTAAGCCGCCACTCTAAGGTCACTGTGCAAAGAAATTCTACAGTTGCTATTTTGGAATAAGTTGTTTGCCTTCAGATGGTTTTTAAAGTGGTTACCACATAATTTTTGCTTGTACAGAACTTTCTTATAAAATGGTTGCTTAAGTGTATCCATTATTGTTTAGCCAGTTTTTTGTGGGTTTTTTTGCTGTAATATTATGACATTGTTTTTCCTTTGAATATTCACCTAATGCATTGAAAGGCTCAGCCTGATTTGAAAACCACAGATTCAGAAACATGGCACAATGGTGCAATTCACAAATAAGTCACTTTAAAAAAATTAAAATATTCATGCCAAATCAAAGTAGCCACCCACTAGTGCCAAAGATACATTTATATTTCACCATAAAGACAACCACAAATTAAAAGTATTTGACAAAATGTCCCTTTTTCTTTCCTTGTTAAATCACCTTACTCCCGAGATATACTTGTTTCCTACAATTTAGCATTCACAGTACAACTGAAATTAAGTGCGTTCACAATGATCACACTCTGTGTTCAAGACTCCCTATCCAGAACCTTGATTGCCTAAAATGAGGTAGATAAACATTTAAGGGTTTTGTTGATTGGGACCAGATACCTTTAGATCTTGATCATCTATTTCTTTAAAATAGAATTCCAAAATATTTAACAAAGGTTGAAAATTTCTTAGCATTTTGCTTAACAATGGAAAACTATAATTTCTAAAGGTTACTATGAAAATTGTTTTACCTCATTTCAATTTAAAAACTGGATGAAAGCATCAAATTACAAAAACCATTACATATCTTAAAGCTAACAATCCAACATCATTCAACATTTCAAAAGACCCTTGCTGGAATTCTGGCTTGGGAGTGTGTTTAGAGGCTGAGGCATTGGTTGGTGAACTCACTCAGGGGCCCCTTAACCTTTCATCCTAAATGTCAAGCCTTCAGAGTTCAAGCCTGATTTCTGGAATTCTTCATAGTGAGGCTCTCCCTGAGATCTTGGATCTCATCTCTGGAGAGAGGAGGGCAAGCTTCACACAGAAGCTAGAAGCATAGGCCCACCTGGGTAAAACAGGCTGCAGTGGACAAAGCTGTAAACAGGATAGAGCCACACGTGGTTGGGGCGCCGGCTTGGGCAGGCTTCGATCATGAGGGGCAGGCCCGGTTAGATCTACCAAGCAGTAGCCCCAAGGTCCGTCAGGCTGTGGGGGGCCGGCTGGGCATTAGCCCGGCAAGGGACCCCACAGTGGGTCGACTTGAGATTTCTGAAAAGGCTGGCAAGCTACTGCGAATCTTTCATTTTTTACGAGGAGCTATGGGTGAGGCACCCAAGAACTTGCTGAGGGAGCTCGACTTCCTGAGGCTTCGAGCCAGGTCCTGGAGCATCAGGTCGTCGGCCAGGACACCCAGAAACGCGCTGGTGGTGGAACTGAGGATGGTGGCTGCCACCTGCACTGGACGCCGGGCCACAAGACTGCCACTACCACCAGCGGTGGCGTCGGGTTCCGTAAAGTCTCGCAGACCAGGGTCGCCGAGTAGACGACGCAGCGCATACGAGGCACCGGACCGCAGGTACTGGTAGGCGCGCCGCCCACTGTGATCACGCACGTGCACCTGCGCACCCAG
The DNA here is from genome assembly GCF_030020395.1 of Manis pentadactyla. Classification (NCBI taxonomy): domain Eukaryota; kingdom Metazoa; phylum Chordata; class Mammalia; order Pholidota; family Manidae; genus Manis; species Manis pentadactyla. Next base: position 85,747,440 of record NC_080031.1, read on the forward strand.
GCACACCACCAGCAGCACCGCGGTGTCCTCGTGGCCGTGCAGTGCCGCCAGGTGCAGTGGCGTGTAGCCGCCGTGTGAACGCGCGTTCACGTCGATTGGCGCGCCCCCACGCCGCGCGACCTCCACCAGCTGCAGCGCCATCTCGCGGTCGCCGCTCTTGGCGGCCCAATGCAGGGCCGTGAAGCCAGACATGAAGTCGCGCTTGGCCGCCAGGCCGCTGTCGCGCAGCAGCAACCCGTGCAGCTGGTGAGTCCAGCGGCCACCGGCCGCCCGCACCAGCCACTCGTGCTCGGCCGGCTCTAGGGGCACAGGGGACGGCGGCGGCGCAGCGGGTACTTCCTCCGTGTCGGGGCTCAGCAGGCGAGGGCCGGCGCCCGACAGGCGCCTCAGGTGCGTGGAGCGGCCCGCGCCGAGGCCGAGGCCCAGGCCGGACTCCTCTACGGAGAGCCTCCGAAGCAGCAGCGGGGAGCTCCGCGGGCTCGGCTCCTCTGACAGCTGCCGGCGCAGGCCCTGCTCCTCCGCCCGGATCCGGAACGCGGCGGGGCCCGGGACGCAGCTCACGGGCAGCATGCAGGGCTTCGGCGGCGCGCGCGGACGGGGTGGTGGAGGCCCTTTTGTCTCCCCAGACCCAGGTTCAGGGTCTGACGCCTCCGGGTGGGACAAGGCCGCCGACGACAGTGCCCTAGACGGTGGGGACACATCTGCAGGGAGTTCCTCGGAGGACTGGAGTAGCTCAAAGGATGGTATCCGAGCTCCCGAGGGCCCCCCTGACTGCTGGGCTGCGCCAGACAACAGCGCCCCAGTCGGCTGAGCGGGCTCGGAGGCCAGAGGCCGGCGGGCGTCCGGTGGCTGCGATGGCAGGGCTGGGTCCTAGGGTGGTTCCACGGACCGCTGTGCCGAGGCCAGTGCTGGAGCCTCTGCGGCAGCGGCCTGCCCCGATGAGGAGGAAGCGAGCTTCGACGGCGCGGCTGCTGCTGGGGAGGTGCTGGGGACGCAGGAAGGTAGGGGTTCTGGTGCCTCGCGGGGCCGCGGCTTCTTCCGCAGCACCACGAACTTAACGCCATCGAACTCCTTCACCACGGCCACGTCGTTGACAAACTGCTTGAAGCGGTCCCTGCGGGCGGCGCGGCCGCGCGGGTCACCCGCATCCAGCAGCGGCTTGAAGCGGCTCAGCAGCTCCGAGTTGCGCACCTTTCCGCCGTGCTCCTGCAGGAAGCCCAGCACCGCCGCCTGGCTCACCCCGGCCGCCGCAGCGGCCGCGGCCGCGGCCAGGACCATGGTCAGCGCGCGCCGCGCGGGGGAGCCGGGGCCGCCGCCTCCCACCGGACCTCGGGTCCCGGCTGCTGGGCCAGGTGGGCGTCGGGGCGCCGGAGCAGGATTCCGGAAGTCACATCAGCCTGGGCCAGGCTCACCGGGGCCAGACGGGCGTGTCCCCGATGCTGCACCTTGGTCGCGCCCGCGTCGCGGAGTCCGGGTGTCTCCTGGAGAAAGACGCTGGGGGCGGCGGCGCGCCCCCCTGCCCGCCACCCCTCTGGGCCCCCAGGCTTCGGGGTAGATCTCTGCCTCTTTATTTTGTCCAGTGGGCGCCGGGCTCCATCCCCCGCGCGCAGTGCTCGCCTTACAGGTGACAACTGTCACCAGGGCTGCGGAGGGAGTGGGGGAGCGGAAATTCTCTCCACCGCCCACCCCCAAACCCTGGAATTAAAGGCGCAGCGCTGTGCTTCAGCTCTGCTCCCGGTTGCTAGGTGGGTGGGTGCGTTCCTCGGGGATGCGGAGTCAACAGGCGAGGCAAGGACTTGTATTCCTTGAAGGAATATTTAACCACAATATACCGGGCGATTATTTAAAAGAAATCACTTACTTCAGGACCATCAATATCAATACTTTTGCAGTGATCGATTGCTGCAAATTGTATGAAGCCGTTTTTCTGTTTGAAACGCAAAGATAATTAGCTGTGCTTGGCAATGCATGTTACCCGAGGTTTAGGAGAGACTTAAAAAGCAAATTTTTCATGATTAAAATAATACATTTTAACATCGAATTTTAGGAATAAAGCCACAGGGAAACAGAAAAGATAAAAAAGGAAACATACCACTTGAAATCACTACCATTTTCAATTTTTTTCTTCTCTCCCACCATACATGAATATACATGCTTATAATGTAAAGAAAGGAAACAAAGTTGGATCTACACTGTTTTAAAAACTTCTTATTTAATCCACCAATACTTGTTGAGCATCCTGTTTTGTGCCAGTACCTTTTCAGGATATGATACAACAGCAAGACAGAATTCACATGGAAGGGGGAGCAGAAATAATGCGGCGAATCTGAAAACTGTATAATGTGCTAGATAAATACTATGGAAAAAAATAAAGCAGAGTAAAAGAGGAGAAGCGGGTTGCAATTTTGAACCCTGTGTTCATTGTGAAGGTCACAATTAAGCAAGGACTTGAAGAAATCAGGGAGTTATGTAGCTGGGTTGGAGAAGCTTTTACACCTGAAGGAACAGCCTGAGCTGAGGTGGGATCAATTTCTTAATTTAGAGACACAATACTACAAATACATAAACAGAGGCACCCCGTGTCTTTAAAGAGACTAAGACTCTGCAGTCAGAATTCCACACTTGAATCCTAGCTTTACTTTGAGCTACTTGTTTGACTCTCTATGCCTCAGTTTTCTTATCTATAAAAGGGGGGGTGATAATAACAGTACTTACCTTAATCAGGTTGTTGTGAGATTCAGTGAGAAAATAAACACAAAACACTTAGCACAATGCTTGGCCCACAGTAAACATTCAAATTATTATTAGTAGTATAGTCACTACTATTGTTATTACTCATTGAAAAGAAAAGAACAGTAAAATGTGAAAGATCTCGCTTTCCTCAGAGGCAGTTTTTGTTTTCAGTCCTGTTCCCAAAATGCATGAGTCTACTTTTTGTTCCTTCTGTTTTGCTTTGTTTTTATTCCACAAATAAGTGACATCATATGGTACTTGTCTGTCTCTGCCTGGCTTATTTCACTGAGCATAATACTCTTTAGATCAATCCATATTGTTGCAAATGGCAGGATTTATTTTCTTTTATGGCTGAATAATATTTCCTTGTTGATGGACACTTACAGTGCTTCCATATTTTGACTATTACAAATTGTGCAGTGATAAACATAGGGGTGCATACATCTTTTCGAATCAGGGATTTTGTTTTCTTTGGCTAAATTCCTGGAAGTGGAGTTACTGGATCAAATGCTTTTTCTATTTTTAGTTTTTTGAGGAACCTCCATACTGCTTTCCACAAGGGTTGCACCAATTTATATTCCCACCAACAGTGTAGGTGGGTTCCTGATATGCAATCTTATACTGCTTTTAACACAGTGGTTCAACAGTTACCCATATTATTAAGTCCTCACCCCAACTAGTGCAGTTACCATCTGTCAACATTGGGAAGATGTTACAGATCCAATGGCTGTATTTCTCCATGCTGTGCTAATACCCCATGACCAACTTATGTCATTGAGAGTTTTTGTGCGCCTTTATGCCCCTCACCCTCCTCACTCACCCACTCCAACCCCTCCCCGACGGTAACCACTAGTCACTTCTCAGTCTGATGACACTTTCTTTTTTAACTCGTTTTTAATTGTAAAAATTGTGTTCTTTTAGTTTAAGAATAGAAGTGCAAAATAAGAAGATACATCTCCCATTTAAAAGATAACTTTTAGGATCAATCTTCTCTGTAGTATTAAGCAATCTAAGAATGATAAGGCCTTTGAAAGAAGTCCAATGGTAAGTGTAATCAGCTGTCTTTTCTGTCTAAATATTACGTCTTCTTTAACCCAGCTCAAATCCCACCCCTAAAAGTCTTCTGCAACTGCCCCAGGTGTATCATCCTCTCCACTTCTTTAGCGAACGTCTATTGACTATTTTTGGATGAAGGGAAGTGAGCCAGGTATTCTGGGAAGAAGACACACCTGCCTTTGAGAAGCTTACTGCTTATCAAAGGAGAGAAAACACAATTTTGTTACATATCCATAAGAAATGAATGCTTCATGTGCTTACCGGCAGGTACAGGCCCCTGGAAGTAGTTAATACGCAGGCTATGAAATAGGCTGAGTTTGGAAGTTGGACTGTGAAGGCTGAATTCAGGGTAAACAGTGTCTAGCATTTGGTTTAGGGTACATGTCAGAAATACGGGAGAAGATAATGCTGAAAGAGTAATCTGGGGTCATGACTGGATTACCTTAAATTCCAGTTTGGTCTTTTTCCTATTTGCAGTAGAATGTCACTGAAAGCTTTCTTTCTTATTATTTCTTTTTTAAAAGTAGTTTTAATTATCTTCAGATTGTAAAATAATATTTTCCTAATTCTCAATAGTTTCTAAAATATAAAGACTAGAGAACATGTTAGAGAACCACTTTCAAAATTGTTAGGTTTATTCTGTGTGGGGGTTTTCTGTATACATCCGTAAATATATTCACAGTCCTATATACCATTCTATACACATAGAATTAGACCACACACACATTATTTCATAACCCATGTTTCTTTATTGCCTGCAGTTACCAGTGCTTGTGGTGAACAGAGGGAGGAGGGAGTCTTGGAGGGGTTGATCTCAGGGTCGCTGGAAAAGGTGGTGAGGGTCATCAAGCTAGGGCGGTGGGGACAGATAGGGAGGGGAGCCAAAGGTCACAGTTAATAATTGGCTGAGCTCAAACCCGAACCCCAGGCTGTCTGATTCTGAAGTCTGTGCTCATTTACTGTGCAAAATTAGATCACCAATTGCTTAAAATCAATGTTCTGAAAATTTAATAAATAAAAGGAAAACTTCCTCAAATAAAAATCACCTTAAATCTTTACACTTGTGCATCTGTACATTCTCTACTTTAATAATTTAAGTGATTAGCTTATAGTGTGAGCCAACAGAATAAGGATGCCAATGACATCCAATTCCCCGGACTGCTTAGAAATAGAACTTGCATTATATGTCCTGTTTTCACTGTTAAAGTCATATTCCCTTTGTTGCAATTTTCATTCCAGTAGCTACTTTTCTATTTTATTTTCCTAGCTCTTTCATGACAAATTTTTGGGTCCCTTGGAAAAATTATTGCCATTAACTTATAGATAGCGGAGCCTTAGTCAACTTAGAATTTTGTTACCATCCCCTGTCTTCAAGGGGAGAAGGAGAAGATTCCATTTAAAGATCATTATTGATTTATGTGGTTTGAACTCATTCTGATTATGATCACTAAGAATAGGCAAGGGATTAAATACTGATTCAAAAGGAATTGCTTGAAACTGAAGGAAGAAAACAGCAGCACAGACTCCAAGAAGGAACTAGTGGTTACCAAAGGGAAGGCAGTGGGGATGGAGGGAGAAGGGGGTCAAGGGGCATTAAGATTAGCACACAGAATGTAGGTTGGTCACGGGGAAGGCAGTACAGCAGGGAGAAGACAAGTAGTTGATGGACAATGACTGCAGTGGGGTCGGGGGAGGGGACTTGATACTATGGGTGAATGTTGAAATCACAATGTTGCTCATGTGAAACCTTCGTAAAATTGTATATCAATAATACCTTAATTAAAAAATATGTAAAACTAATAAAATACTGTTCATTTATATTAAAAAAAGGAATTGCTTGTACAAGCAAAGTCTATTGACAGTGCTTTTTTTTTGTAGATAATTACTTTTTTATTGAAGGGTAGTTGACACACAGTATTACATTACATTAGTTTCAGGTGTACAACATAGTGATTCAACATTTATATACATGACAATTCTAGGTACCAGCTATCACCATACCAAGCTGTTACAATATCTTGACTATATTCATTACATCCCAGTTACTTATTATTTTAACATTGGAAGTGTATACTTTTTTTTTTGCGAGGGCATCTCTCATATTTATTGATCAAATGGTTGTTAACAACAATAAAATTCTGTATAGGGGAGTCAAAGCTCAATGCACAATCATTAATCCACCCCAAGCCTAATTTTTGTCAGTCTCCAATCTTGTGAGGCATAACAAACAAGTTCTTACATGGAGAACAAATTCTTACATAGTGAATAAGTTCTTACATGGTGAACAGGAAAAGGGCAGTCATCACAGAAACCTTCGGCTTTGCTCATGCATTATGAACTAAGAAACAGTCAGTTCAAATATGAATACTCATTTGATTTTTATACTTGATTTATATGTGGATACCACATTTCTCTCTTTATTATTATTATTTTTAATAAAATGCTCAAGTGGTAGGTAGATACAAGATAAAGGTAGAAAACATAGTTTAGTGTTGTAAGAGAGCAAATGTAGATGATCAGGTGTGTGCCTGTAGACTATGTGTTAATCCAAGCTAGACAAGGGCAATAAAAAATCCACGTATGCAGAAGATTTCTCTCAGAACGGGGGGGTGAGGTTCTGAGCCTCACCTCTGTTGATCCCCAATTTCTCACCTGATGAACCCCCTGCGACTGTGCCTGTCTTAGGTTGTTCCTCCCTTGAGGAATCTTACCCGTCTCTGGCTAACCAGTCATCTTCCGGGGCCATACAGGGAAATGTAAAGTTGGTAAGTGAGAGAAAAGCCTTATTGTTTGAAATGGTTAGCTTTTTATTTCTTTGCATATTTATGCCCTGTAGCTTCTATGCCCAGCGTTTGTCTTGAGGTATCTTTACCACTTGGAAGAATTATGATACTCTGTAAATTTGATATGAGGCACGAATTCTCCTTAAGGGTTGTAATTAGGAAGGAAGAAGAAAAGCTTTAGAAGTAGCAGGCGGCAGAAAAAATGGGAAGATTGATTATTTCTCTGACATATCTTCTTGTAGAGTAACTTCAGCATGTATAGGTTTTAAGCTACTACTTAAATTGCACACAGACATTAACATAATAGGAGTATAGTTACATAACCAAAGCATACCTGTAATTACCAGCCATCTCCAGTGAAACCAAGAAAACCAGTTAGGCACCTTAGGCATTTGTGAAAACTTATCTATGATATGGTGGATATTGTCCAACTGAACTTGAACAGTCTGAGAGAAATCAGACAAATTAAAACAACCCATTCCTGGGGAATGTTCACATCCCTTATGTTCTTTTAACAGTAAATAGTCTGTAGTTGTAAGATTTTGGAGCGCTACAATTTGCACTTCTCCTAATTCTTGATTGAGTTCCAGCAGTATAGATCCAGTCAAATTTGTTGTTTTACTGTATGCACAGGCCAGCTTAGATATCTCCTTCCTCATTCCCATGGCAACTCCAGGAACTGGTGGGATGAGTGCATCTACACCTGTAGCAGTGCGTGGATCTTTGTTGGGGTTTTTTGATGATCATCTTCTGGCATGAGTCTTCCAGAGAGTGCTGATGTTGGAAGTTCTTTTTCATATCGGATCTTAGTTCATTTTTCGGGTAGCCCAATTAGGCTTTGATCCTCTGTTAGTCCATTCTTGAGTTCTGTGATTCTGCTGCTGTTTTATTCCTTCAGTTTTTCCTTTGTTCTTATATTCCACAGATGAGTGAAATCATTTGGTATTTCTCTTTCTCCGCTTGGCTTGTTTCACTGAGCATAATACCCTCCAGCTCCATCCATGTTGCTGCAAATGGTTGGATTTGCCCTTTTCTTATGGCTGAGTAGTATTCCATTGTGTACATGTACCACATCTTCTTTATCCATTCATCTATTGATGGACATTTAGGTTGCTTCCAATTCTTGGCTATTGTAAATAGTGCTGCGATAAACATAGGGGTGCACTGATCTTTCTCATACTTGATTGCTGCATTCTTAGGGTAAATTCCTAGGAGTGCAATTCCTGGGTCAAATGGTAGGTCTGTTTTGAGCATTTTGATGTACCTCCATACTGCTTTCCACAATGGTTGAACTAATTTACATTCCCACCAGCAGTGTAGGAGGGTTCCCCTTTCTCCACAGTCTCGCCAACATTTGTTGTTGTATGTCTTTTGGATGACAGCCAACCTTACTGGTGTGAGGTGATACCTCATTGTAGTTTTAATTTGCATTTCTCTGATAATTAGCGATGTGGAGCATCTTTTCATGTGTCTGTTGGCCATCTGTATTTCTTTTTTGAAGAACTGTCTGTTCAGTTCCTCTGCCCATTTTTTAATTGGGTTATTTGTTTTTTGTTTGTTGAGGCGTGTGAGCTCTTTATATATTCTGGATGTCAAGCTTTTATCGGATGTGTCATTTTCAAATATATTCTCCCATACTGTAGGGTTCCTTTTTGTTCTATTGATGGTGTCTTTTGCTGTACAGAAGCTTTTCAGCTTAATATAGTCCCACTTATTCATTTTTGCTGTTGTTTTCCTTGCCCAGGGAGATATGTTCAAGAAGAGGTCACTCATGTTTATGTCTAAGAGGTTTTTGCCTATGTTTTCTTCCAAGAGTTTAATGTTTTCATGACTTACATTCAGGTCTTTGATCCATTTTGAGTTTACTTTTGTATATGGGGTTAGACAATGGTCCAGTTTCATTCTCCTACATGTAGCTGTCCAGTTTTTCCAGCACCATCTGTTGAAGAGACTGTCATTTCGCCATTGTATGTCCATGGCTCCTTTATCAAATATTAATTGACCATATATGTCTGGGTTAATGTCTGGATTCTCTAGTCTGTTCCATTGGTCTGTGGCTCTGCTCTTGTGCCAGTACCAAATTGTCTTGATTACTATGGCTTTATAGTAGAGCTTGAAGTTGGGGAGTGAGATCCCCCCTACTTTATTCTTCTTTCTCAGGATTGCTTTGGCTATTCGGGGTCTTTGGTGTTTCCATATGAATTTTTGAATTATTTGTTCCAGTTCATTGAAGAATGTTGCTGGCAGTTTCATAGGGATTGCATCAAATCTGTATATTGCTTTGGGCAGGATGGCCATTTTGACGATATTAATTCTTCCTAGCCACGAGCATGGGATGAGTTTCCATCTGTTAGTGTCCCCTTTAATTTCTCTTAAGAGTGACTTGTAGTTTTCAGAGTATAAGTCTTTCACTTCCTTGGTTAGGTTTATTCCTAGGTATCTTTTTTTTTTTGATGCAATTGTGAATGTAGTTGTTTTCCTGATTTCTCTTTCTGTTGGTTCATTGTTAGTGTATAGGAAAGCCACAGATTTCTGTGTGTTGGTACTGTATCCTGCAACTTTGCTGTATTCCGATATCAGTTCTAGTAATTTTGGGGTGGAGTCTTTAAGGTTTTTTATGTACAGTATCATGTCATCTTCAAATAGTGACAGTTTAACTTCTTCTTTACCATCTGGATTCCTCGTATTTATTTTTTTGTCTGATTTCCGTGGCTAGGACCTCCAGTACTATGTTAAATAACAGTGGGGAGAGTGGGCATCCCTCTCTAGTTCCTGATCTCAGAGGTAATGCTTTCAGCTTCTCGCTGTTCAATATAACTTTGGCTGTGGGTTTATCATAGATGGCCTTTATTATGTTGAGGTACTTGCCCTCTATTCCCATTTTGCTGAGAGTTTTTATCATGAATGGATGTTGAACTTTGTCAAATGATTTTTCAGCATCTATGGAGATGATCATGTGGTTTTTGTCTTTCTTTTTGTTGATGTGGTGGTTGATGTTGATGGACTTTCGAATGTTGTACCATCCTTGCATCCCTGGGATGAATCCCACTTGGTCATGGTGTATGATCCTTTTGATATATTTTTGAATTCGGTTTGCTAATATTTTGTTGAGTATTTTTGCATCTACGTTCATCAGGGATATTGGTCTGTAGTTTTCTTTTTTGGTGGCGTCTTTGCCTGGTTTTGGTATTAGGGTGATGTTAGCTTCATAGAATGAGTTTGGGAGTATCCCCTCCTCCTCTATTTTTTGGAAAACTCTAAGGAGAATGGGTATTATGTCTTCCCTGTATGTCTGATAAAATTCCGAGGTGAATCCATGTGGCCCGGGGGTTTTGTTCTTTGGTAGTTTTTTGATTACCACTTCAATTTCGTTGCTGGTAATTGGTCTGTTTAGATTTTCTGTTTCTTTCTGGGTCAATCTTGGAAGGTTGTATTTTTCTAGGAAGTTGTCCATTTCTCCTAGGTTTCCCAGCTTGTTAGCATATAGGTTTTCATAGTATTCTCTAATAATTCTTTGTATTTCTGTGGGGTCCGTCGTGATTTTTCCTTTCTCGTTTCTGATACTGTTGATTTGTGTTGACTCTCTTTTCTTCTTAATAAGTCTAGCTAGTGGCTTATCTACTTTGTTTATTTTCTCGAAGAACCAGCTCTTGGTTTCATTGATTTTTGCTATTGTTTTATTCTTCTCAATTTTATTTATTTCTTCTCTGATCTTTATTATGTCCCTCCTTCTGCTGACCTTAGGCCTCATCTGTTCTTCTTTTTCCAATTTCGATAATTGTGACATTAGACCATTCATTTGGGATTGTTCTTCCTTTTTTAAATATGCTTGGATTGCTATATACTTTCCTCTTAAGACTGCTTTTGCTGCATCCCACAGAAGGTGGGGCATAGTGTTGTTGTTCTCATTTGTTTCCATATATTGCTGGATCTCCATTTTGATTTGGTCATTGATCCATTGATTATTTAGGAGCGTGTTGTTAAGCCTCCATGAGTTTGTGAGCCTCTTTGCTTTCTTTGTACAGTTTATTTCTAGTTTTATGCCTTTGTGGTCTGAAAAGTTGGTTGGTAGGATTTCAATCTTTTGGAATTTTCTGAGGCTCTTTTTGTGGCCTAGTATGTGGTCTATTCTGGAGAATGTTCCATGTGCACTTGAGAAGAATGGATATCCTGTTCCTTTTGGATGTAGAGTTCTATAGATGTCTATTAGGTCCATCTGCTCTACTGTGTTGTTCAGTGCTTCCGTGTCCTTACTTATTTTCTGCCCGGTGAATCTATCCTTTGTGGTGAGTGGTGTGTTGAAGTCTCCTAGAATGAATGCATTGCAGTCTATTTCCCCCTTTAGTTCTGTTAGTATTTGTTTCACATATGCTGCTGCTCCTGTGTTGGGTGCATATATATTTAGAATGGTTATATCCTCTTGTTGGACTGAGCCCTTTATCATTATGTAGTGTCCTTCTTTATCTCTTGTTACTTTCTTTGTTTTGAGTCTATTTTGTCTGATATTAGTTCTGCAACCCCTGCTTTCTTCTCGCTGTTGTTTGCTTGAAATATGTTTTTCTATCCCTTGACTTTTAGTCTGTACATGTCTTTGGGTTTGAGGTGAGTTTCTTGTAAGCAGCATATAGATGGATCTTGCTTTTTTATCCATTCTATTACTCTATGTCTTTTGATTGGTGCATTCAGCCCATTAACATTTAGGGTGACTATTGAAAGATATGTACTTATTGCCATTGCAGGCTTTAAATTCGTGGTTACCAAAGGTTCAAGGTTAGCCTCTTTAGTATCTTACTGCCTAACTTAGCTCGCTTATTGAGCTGTTATATACACTGTCTGGAGATTCTTTTCTTCTCTCCCTTCTTATTCCTCCTCCTTGATTCTTCATATGTTGGGTGTTTCGTGCTGTGCTCTTTCTAGGAGTGCTCCCATCTAGAGCAGTCCCTGTAAGATGTTCTGTAGAGGTGGTTTGTGGGAAGCAAATTCCCTCAGCTTTTGTTTGTCTGGCAATCGTTTAATCCCACCGTCATATTTGAATGATAGTCGTGCTGGATACAGTATCCTTGGTTCAAGGCCCTTCTGTTTCATTGTATTAAATATATCATGCCATTCTCTTCTGGCCTGTAGGGTTTCTGTCGAGAAGTCTGATGTTAGCCTGATGGGATTTCCTTTATAGGTGACCTTTTTCTCTCTAGCTGCCTTTAAAACTCTTTCCTTGTCCTTGATCTTTGCCATTTTAATTATTATGTGTCTTGGTGTTGTCCTCCTTGGATCCTTTCTGTTGGGGGTTCTGTGTATTTCCGTGGTCTGTTCGATTATTTCCTCCCCCAGTTTGGGGAAGTTTTCAGCAATTATTTCTTCTAAGATACTTTCCATCTCTTTGCCTCTCTCTTCTTCTTCTGGGACCCCTATAATACGGATATTGCTCCTTTTAGATTGGTCACACAGTTCTCTTAATATTGTTTCATTCCTGGAGATCCTTTTGTCTCTCTCTATGTCAGCTTCTATGCGTTCCTGTTCTCTGATTTCAATTCCATCAATGGCCTCTTGCATCCTCTCCATTCTGCTTATAAACCCTTCCAGAATTTGTTTCATTTCTGCAATCTCCTTTCTGGCATCTGTGATCTCCCTCTGGACTTCATCCCATTTCTCCTGTGTATTTCTCTGCATCTTTGTCAGCATGTTTATGATTCTTATTTTGAATTCTTTTTCAGGAAGACTGGTTAGGTCTGTCTCCTTCTCTGGTGTTGTCTCTGTGATCTTTGTCCGCCTGTAGCTTTGCCTTTTCATGGTGATAGGAATAGTTTGCAGAGCTGGGACGAGTGACGGCTGGAAGGACTTCCCTTCTTGTTGGTTTGTGGCCCTCCTCTCCTGGGAGAACAGCGACCTCTAGTGGCTTGTGCTGAGCAGCTGCGCGCAGACAGGGTTTCTGCTTCCTGCCCGGCTGCTATGGAGTTAATCTCCGCTGTTGCTGTGGGCTTGGTCTGGCTCGGGCCTCCCCTTCGCGAGGCGGTGGGTTCTCTCAGGTGCGGATGTGGTCTGGATATTGTCCTGTGTCCTCTGGTCTTTATTCTAGGAAGGGTTGTCTTTGTTATATTTTCATAGATATATGTGGTTTTGGGAAGAGATTTCCCCTGCTCTACTCACGCTGCCATCTTCCGCCCCTCTATTGACAGTGCTTAATAGGCTTTAGTCTCTGATCTATACAAAAGAAGCACCCAAGGTCACAGTTAATAATTGGTTGAGCTCAAACCCGAACCCCAGGCTGTCTGCTTGTAAAGTTTGTGCTCATTTACTGTGCAAAATTAGATCACCAATTGCTTAAATCAATGTTCTGAATATTTAATAAATAAAAGGAAAAATTCCTCAAATAAAAATCACCTTAAATCTTTACACTTGTACATCTGAACATTCTCTACTTTAATATTTTAAGTGATTAGCTTATAGGGTGAGCAAACAGAATAAGGATGCCAATGACATCCAGTTACCCAGACTGCTTTAAATTTTGGTGCCCTGGTGCCAGTAAGGCCATTGAATCAGTTCTTCCAGTGACTCTGCAGTTTGCCTATAAGCATCAGGAAAATCAAATGTAAAATGTATATTTATAGCAAGGGTTTTATTATGTGTCCTGAATTCTTTTTTGTGTCCAGATTCTATGATGTGTCCCGAATATGGGAAAAAGCAGTAGGAGGGCCATTTATTCCTATCTCAGTATCTTAAATTTGGGAGAGGTCTGGGTAAAAAGAAGGCCTTTTTGTTTTTTAAAGCCACATTATTAAATAAATATAAAATTAAAAACCCTCTGTAATCTGTGTTATGTTATGTTGTGTTACCTATTGTAACTCACACTACACTCTGTACCCTATGATCCTTTATGTTTGTAACTGTCCCTGTCATGGTGGTGGTAGCCACGTGCATCAGCCCCTTCCATTAGGCTGAGCGCACCAGTCTGGCTCCTGTGCCCCCTGGTGTCTCCCCAGTGTATCATCATCAGTAAAGAAGAGGAGTGTCTGTGTAGGCAGGAGCTATAGGACATGAGGGGGATGGGCCGACCAGAGTGGCTGTAAAGGGACTTTGCCCAGATACAGATACCAGTCTTTTGCAGTTAAGACTGGAACAAATCATGTTTTGTTCTTGCTTACCAGCCCAGGGGAAGCAAAAGGGGCCTCTTCTTTCTCAGGCCTGCAACTTGTTAAGCCCACTCCTCTCCAAGGTCAAAGGGACTTTCTTTATTTCTAAATCATAGTGGCAAATCTCAGATCATTTGCACCTGTTGTAAACTGAATTTTTATATTTGTGATTCATTTTTCAGGCCACTTTATGTGATTCCTCAGACTTGCTTGGTTGCTTGGAAGGGAACCAGTAGGCCTGGTCCACAGAGACATGGAAAGACCTTGCCTTTGGTACCTTTAGTCATTCCTCCTTGGCTGGTTTTATTCTCACAGATGAGTTTTGACTTAAAAGGCTCTTTTTTTCCCCTCAAGAGTGACATTTCGGGGCTCTGTGTTCCTTTCACATAGGTCAGTATCCAAATCAGGAAAGCTGAGTCTGAAAGACCTGCAAAGTGCTATTTAACCATTTCCTTAATTGTAAAGTGGAGTACCTGCTTGGGTCAGGGTGGACAAAATCAGCAACCCAGAGGCCAGACTTCCACTGCATTGTGGAATATGCCTTCAGATGGGCTTGGAGAAGACGACAGCACCAAATGTTTGGAAATGTGAAATCCACCAATTCCATCTGGCTTTAAAGATGGCAGGTAAGAATAGCTCAGCTCTTACCTAAACTCTTGTCCTAGTTAGTATACCTTGCTTAACTTACCTTCCACTTACCAACATGGGTACAGGTAGAAAAAATCCTTAGACATCAACTTATACAGCTTTCTATTCAATGGTTCTAAGAGCTCATTAGCAGAGAGCTCAAAATAATACAATCTGAAGTAAGTTATACCAAAAAACTGAAAGGTATGTGTTGATGGACACCTTCCCTTCTAGACAGGACATGTTGGGGGAGTCATGCTGAGGTCCGTGCAGCTGGGGAAGTGGCGGGAGGCCGGAGGAGGGATGCGCAAGTAGCCAAAGGGCAAGTTCCAAATTCTCAGAAGAGCTGCTTACTGGCAGCTTTAAGACTATTAAATGAAGACAGAACAGTTTTAACAGCCCTCAGCGTAATAATTTGTGACATTGAACAATGAGCAAGAAACAGATGAGCTCTGCCTCTGAGACTGTGTGGTCTGAGGAAGAAATCACAAGTAGAACAGGGTTTGCTGATCTGACTGAGCATCGATGAAATATTAGCATTGTTAAATGCAAACAAGGATGATGTAGGTCTCTTTTCATGACCTATTCCCAAGATGGCTCCAGCTCCCAGGAGCAAGATACTGTGTTTTCATCAGTTGGAATATAACTCTGAATGTTCAAGAGATGCTGATCACGATGAAATGGCAGCAATTTGTCACATAATAGTGATTTTCTTTGCTGTGATTTTTCTTTTCAGAATAGGGTCAGAGGGCACTGTTCTCAATAACTATCCAATAGTTATTCGGTATGTTCAGTGATCATTGCTAAATGCAATTTGTCACATGGCAGTGACTCTCATCACTTGGATTGTCCCTTTCAAAATAGGGGCAGAATTTACTGTCTACATACCTGACTCTCATCTGAGAGTCTGTAAACAACAATAGGTTAATGTGGTTCAAGAGTCCATTAATTTCAGTAGCTAGGAATGAGGCCATGGAGGGGCTGTTTTTCCTGGACTTTTCTGAATGTAAACTTCTGGTTACATTCTCAGATGTTGATCAAATAGAGGACAGCATAGCGTAGTAAGCAATGCAAACATCTATCTAACCCTACAGGACTCCAATTCTAGACAGAATGGCTGGAGCAGGAGCAAGGAACAAAAATACAGATGTGCTCGAGGCATTCGGCAAAGAGGAAAGGCCCTGCTCCTGCATCCAGACTAAAACGCAAACCACGGAGGGTCTCTCTTGGCAGGAAAGGCCGGAGGCTGCAGCGTGGCCCTTCATGCGTGGCCCCGGGTTTCTTCCTCTCTTCTTCCTTCTCCAATCATTCTCTTCTTTAGCAATGATGATAGAATTTCCTGTGCAAAATAATCCTTTCTTTTTTAACTAGAAATTTTTGGCAAAATGTTACAATGATCACTGTCCTCAGAGCTCAACACACTGGGCCTTAGAAGCTTTCCAGGGGAGAGACAATAAGACCACAGTCTGCACAGAGGCTTCTGTGCAGACTGTGACAACGAAGACAGAAACAATCATGTTAATGTTGTTGGTTAGGTTTGGGTTTTTTTGCTGCTGCTTTTTTGTGGTAGTTTTTCACTATTCAGTCTAAATTTTTAAAGAATATTGTGCATGTCTCCTTTAAGAGAAATTGTTTACATCCCAAAATTAACAGGTCCTGTGTTCCACTTGCATTTTCCATGTAGACGGTGTAGTGGGCAGGATGGCATCCCCCCAAAAAGATATGCCTATATCCCAAAACTATATGAATATGGCTTTATTTGGAAAATGATCTTTGAGATGTAATTAAATTAAGGATCTCGAGATGAGAACATCCTGGATTATTCAATTGGTTGCTAAATTCATTGACAAGTGTCCTTATAAGAGATGGAAAGGATAAGACACAGAAGAGGAGACAGGCATGTGAAGACAGAGACAGACACTGGAACAATGCAGCCCAGCAAGCCAGGGACCTCCTGGCATCTCCAGAAGCTGGAAGAGACAAGAAAGGAAAACATTCTAGAGTCTTCTGGGGAGTGCGGCCTGCTGACACTTGCTTTTGATTTCTGGTCTCCAGAACTGCGAGAGAACACATTTCTGTTGCTTTAAGCCACCCAGTTTGTGGTAATTTGGTATGGTAGCTACAGAAAGCTAATACCAAAGGTTAGAAGGAAATAAGAGTATTTACCCACATCTTGCTATACTGGAAGATTCCATCCTGAAATGACTTTCCTTGGGACCCTAGGACTCAGATGTCCCAGGGCTGTGACGAGATCTGGCCCAGGCATGTCTCAACTAAAACTCATGTTGCGCCTGTGTGTCAGAGAGTCCTGATATGTAGATTAAATTTTTAGAGAAAAATTTCCCAGTGGCTGGTACATTTAGTATCCTGAGGCAGGCTTCTCTTTCTAGTAGGTATTTTATGAGATGAGATGTCAGGCCAACAGACTATTTTTACTCTGGGAGAGGTGTTTCTTGTTAGTTCATCCTGATCTCCTGGTTCCTGTCTCCTTCTTCACCCTGGCAGGCTTTCATATTCCCAGAACCCCACCACCACATTGCCCTGCCCGCATCCCTCCAGAATCATCTACAGTGTGGCATTCCAGGTACTCATCACCCAGAAGAGAGAGCTGACAAACACAATGTAATATCTTCATGCTTATAGTATAAAGTATAATAAGCGACAGTTCCTTTCCTCTATAGAATAATCACCAGGTGAGGAAGATAGACATATAAACAGAGATCTATGGGAGGATGTGCTCAGGGCTAGACAGCGATCTGTTACTGTGCTGGGTGCCCAGGGGAGGGGGCACTTCTTGGGAGAATCTGAAAGCTTTCTGAGAAGACAGGGTATTTGAGCCAAATAATGACCAGGAACTCTTCAGGCTGAGAGAGGAGAGGAAAACATTCTCTGCAGAGGCATCAGAGTAAGCAAAGGCAGACATAGTATGTTTGTGCAACAGCAAGAAGCTCAGAGTGGCAAGAGAACGGGGTGAGGACAGGTGGGGTGCAAGAACCAGGTTGCAGAGGGTGATTGGTGCCAGACTGCTGAGGGCCTCACACATCTTCAGTGGCTCAAACTCAACATGTCCAAACAAACTGAACTGCCCATCTTCTTCCAGAACTCTCCTGTCCCTCCCCCAGAGTTCTCCAGCTCAAGAAAAGGACCACTGCCCACCTAGCTGGCAGAGACCTGGGCATCAGCATGATTGTTCCGTACCCTCTTTACTACCTCCTAAATCCATCCAGCTCTCTCTATTGCTGTGCCAGGCCTTTGTCTTTTCCAGCCTGGACTTCTGCGGTGGTCCTCCCGTCTTGCCCCACTCCCTTGCCCCCAGTGGGGCTTGCCTCCATTCCATTCTCTACCTGCAGCCAGACTAATCCATTTGGAACACAGATCTAATCATATCACTTGGTGTCTGTGTAAAACTCTGTAAACTATTTTAAATGGCTCACAAGACACTCTGTAATATGGCCTCTGATCAAAGCAATACGTGCACCAAGGACCCCACTATAATAGAAGCAGCTGAGCTCTGACCTAGAGCTCCCCATCCCCCAGAGAAAGCTTTCAGCTGGTTCTGGGTTTTGGTACTTGCAGTAGTTACCTCCATATCCACGTACTATGCTTACATCAAAGTTCCTCTATTTATCAGTCTTGAACATCCTAATATAGTAAATGGCTTAGTTGACTTCTATTACCTTGTGTCTCTCTTCTCCATCACCAAACTCTTCCTAGTTCCTCCTCAGGTCACTTCTCAAACCTCAAAAAATATACTTGAACCTTAATTTTTTGCTTCATCGATCTTGCACAGATCTACTGCTAACTTGCACTTTGTAGGATGGGAGCGTGAGAGCTCCCAGTCTGCCATCCACCTTCCAAGCACCATCTATTCCTTCCCTTACACACTATGCAGTTTGATGACATTTATATTTCATTTAACCAGAATGAATATTCCATAAACTTTTTCCAAGTTGATTCTAAAAGGCAAAACAATTTGACTTTATAATAACCATGAGAAAGTATTCACTGCAACTCAACTCTGCACTGTGTTTCCATTTGCTTCATATTTGGTTCTGCCTTTCTTGTATACTTTTTGTTTGGGAGCATAATTGCCATCTTTTTTTTTTTGCAGTCGGTGAGTTTTCCAAGCCATCAGTCGTACTATCTATTCCGATGAACCCCTCCCTCTGGCCCCTCACCTCTCCGCAGGGTCTCTGGCGGCTCTGGCCTCCCAGGCCAGCTGCACAGCTCTCTGCTTTCATACGGGGACTTCCTTGAACTGCTTTCCTGAGTCGGGTACGCTGTTTCTGAATGTCTCATCTTGCTCTTTCTCCTGGAAAGTGCTGAGCCATGCTCTTAAATAACTTCCTAAAAAACAATACTTAGAGGATAATTTATATTTTTGTATGGAAAACCTCAAAAACATATAAAGGAGAGAAAACAATATAATGAACCCTCATATACCCATCAACCAGCTCTAATAATTACTAACTCATGGCCAAACTCTTTTCACTTATACTCCTAAGCTACTTCTCTCCACTCCCAGATTCTTTTGAAGCAAATTCCAGATGTTATATTAACAATAAATATTCAAGTATGTATCTCAGAAAGGTAATGGCTCTTTTTTTTATGGTAGATTTATTTCTTTATTCATTTTTAACTATTACAGTGCTTTTTCCCCCCATCCTGAGTATACACACTCACTTTTCTGTACAGTTGCACAGCTGTCACTCTTACAATATTTTTATCAGCTGCAAGAGACTGTTTTGATTGTATATTCTGTCTAGCAGTTCCTCTGATACTGAGTATGTTGGTTGTTTCTGATGTGCTACCATTTGTTTAGTCAACACTAACAGTCCCTACAGCTCTGTAGGCCCTGCCCTAGACATTGGGGTTGTAGTGTGAATAAGAGAAACAGTCCTTTCTGCAAGGAGGTTATATCCTGTTGTGGCTGTTTCATTCTTTCTTCTTCTTTTTTATTATCAACTATATATCACGCTGGTTCATCAGTACTCCTCCCCCACCCTCTCCCCCTGTCCACTCCCCTTCCCCTTGGTAACCACTAGTCCCTTCTCAGTGTTTATGAGTCCACTGCTGTTTTGTTCCTTCTGTTTTGACTTGTTTTTATACTCCACAAAGAAGTGAAATCATATGGTATTTGTCTTTCTCCACCTGGCTTATTTCACTGAGCATGATACCCTCTAGCTCCATCCATGTTGTTGCAAATGGCAGGATTTCTTTTCTTTTTATGGCTGAATAATATTCCATTGTGTATATGTACATCTTCTTTATCCATTCATCTATTGGTGGGCACTTAGGTTGCTTCCATATCTTGGCTACTGCAAACAGTGCAGTGATAAACATAGGAATGCAAGGTAAGGGCTCTTTAAAAAAAACATAATCACCATACTGTTAACACACCTAAAAATAGCTATCATTTCTTAGTATCATCAAATGGCCAGTTAGTTTTCAAATTTCCCTGATATATATAAAGGTATGGTCTTCTTTGTCTTTCCTTCCTTCATTTAACGGAGCTTTTAGGATCTTTCTTTTACGCTTATAGTTCTAAGATCTTACTATGACGTGTCTAGGTGTGAGTCTTTTAAAATTAACCCTCTGCAATGTAGGTGGATGGGGAGAAATATTCAACATGCAGGTGGCCATTAGCCTCTGGCTCTTAGCTCCCCTCTGATGCCTGCTCTCCGCAGCGTCCAGGGCCTGGGACGGGCGTTGGGATAGGGGGGAACAGCCCTCTCTGTGAGGGTTCTGGGCTCCACCCACTCTGCTTCATCCCTGCAGGCTCATCCTTCCACTTTCTGCCCTCTAAAAATTTGCTGAAGTCCTTCATCTGCAGATATCTCGTCCTTTCCTTTTCTGTGCTGTATCAGAAAGGAAGACACTTCAAATTTTTCCATACAATTACTGTAATGGGATCTTGAAAAAAGAGGCGATAGGCATGAGCTGCGAGCCTCAGGCTGTCCTTCAGTGCTCTTCCCCTGGCCTTTAGCTCGTCCCAGTGCCTGGAATAGGTCTCTCTTTCTCGAAATCCTGCTCCTTTGTCTTGAAATATTCCTCCTTCCCTATATCTGCCCCACACAAACTTTTGTCCGGTGACCTCCTGCTCATCTTCCAGTCCACGCCCCTTCCTGGATGGGGACTCCTCTGGTCCCCCACTCAGTCAGGTCCCCCTGCCGGTGCACCGCTCACATTCTAAACTTTCCTCATCACCACGTCTCCATCTACTGTTACTACTTGTGCCTGTCTTGAGACTGAGCCCCTTGAGGGTAGGCTCTCATCTGCCTTGTTCGGCGATATACTCGGGCTTCAGAGAAGTTCTGTGTGGCAGCCAACAGTCAGTGTGTGGCCACCGTGGTTTCTAGGAAGCCATCTGGTGGCAATGTGGGTGATGAGCGGGAGAGAACCGTGCTTGGGAGATGGATTAGGGAGCTCCCGCCAGGGTCCACGGGAGACGAGAAAGCCCTGATCAGGGCGGGGGCAGGAGGGATGGTGGGGAGAGGCTGGCTGAGGAGATGTTTCTGAGGCCACAGTCAGGATTTGGTAGCCCTGCACATGGAGATGAGGGAACATGAGTATTCAAAGATGATTCTGGTTTCTGTCTTGTGAGAAGAAGAAAAGTGTCCCCGACTGCTGATGTAGGGAGGGGTAACATGAAGGGAAGGCACAGGTGAACTCTGGACAGGTTTTTAAGTTAAGGGGTGATTGTGGGTCACCTGGCAAGTACCTGCAAAGGAGGATCTGAAGCTCAGGAGAGACATTCGGGCTGGAGTCCCATGTGGGTGTCATGAACTTGTAAATCGTAGATGACATGAGGGTGTGGGTGAACCCACCTAGAGAGAAGGTACAGAGGAGCAAGAAGGAGCACGGAACACCCTGGGGGAATCTCAGTCCTGCCGTGGCAGGTGAAGGAAAATCCCATGGAGGGGAAGGGGAAGGGGAAGGAATGGACAGAGAGGCAGAAGGGGAGCAGGAAAACCAAGGAAGGAAAGAATTTCAAGAGATAAGGACGTAGGGAAACGGCTAACTTGTGGCCTGACAACACTCTTAGAACATGAATGAAGAACTGTATGTGCTGCTAAGGAGCAAGGGGCATGCATGATATGTGCTAAATGAACCCAGCAACTTCATTCATTCCACTAACATTTATTGAGGACCTACCAAGTATCCAGGCACTGGGGATTCACTAGTGAGCAAATCATCCCCAAAATCTGGTCTTGTGGAGCTCATCATAAGCTAGGGAGGATAGATGACAAATAAGAAAATTGAAATACACAGTATGTTAGGAGGTGGCAAGTGTTAAGGAGAAAAAATAAAGTAGGGAAGAGGTGTAGGAAATGTAGGGAGCATGGCGACTTTATAGGGGGACAGAGAAGGCCTCTTTGGGAAGGTGACTTGAGAAAAGACTTGTGAGGAAGTGAGCTGTGTGGCTATCTGGGGGAGGAGGCAGGCAAAGGAATGGGCCAGGAGAGCTTCAGGGACAGCCAAGAGTCCAGTGTGGCTGGAGGGGAGAGAGCAAGAGAAGAGGTCAGACAGCCCGTTGCAGGCCCTGATAAGGACGGAGGCTTTTCCTCTGGTGGAGGGAGGAGCCATTGCAGGTTTATGAACATGGTAGTGACAGGATCCAACTTCAAAGAATCATTCACTGAGCAGGATAATTGGCATTGAAAGTTCATGGTTTGAAGCTCCAATGTAATGATCAAGTGCAGAGGGAGAAAATTCAAAAGTTAGAGATACACTTAAACAGGATAAATTTTTCTGCGGACCAGAAACCCAGAGACTCAAGCCACAGGCCTGATGGCTCCACAGTGGATGCAGTGAGATATCCAGGAGTTGGGTTCTTGTGAATTGCCAAGAGCTAAATACACTCCTCTCAAGGCAGGGCATTAGGGCCTGGAACACAGGGGGAAACTGGGAGCTGATGAAGCTTGTAGAATGAAAGGTACTGTTTTTCATGTTTGTTTAAAACAAAAATCCAGACTCTAATTGTGTATGATTCTACTTTTGTTTATGCTGGATGAATGTCTGAAAAGACATGTGTCAGCCCAGGGAGTAGGGTGGAGGCTGGGCAGGGTCTTCCACTCTTTCCCTTTTCTATACTTCTGATACATTTGGCTCTTTTTCTCAATGAATATATACTGAGAACATTACAGAGAAAGTAACTAGGCGAGTAGGATCAGCATTGGAAAGACGCCCCTAGATTTGACCATTAAGAGATCATTGGTGGCCTCAAAAAGAACAGTTTCCTTGGGGTTGTGGAGACAAAAAGACAAGATACATGAATGAGTTGAAAAGTAGACTGCTCCTTCAGGAGGCTGGACGGGAAAGGGAGGGAGAGAGAGAAGAAGGGGCCTGAGGGGCAAGGGGCTGTGAAAGATGCAGCTTCTTTTAGATGGAGGACTTGAGGGTGTTGGCTTGGTACAGCCAGAGAAGGAGGGGAGGGAGAGACTTACGGTGTCGGACAGCAAGAAATAGCGGACACCGAGAGGCAGGTGCCCTCGGGAGGAGCTGGGGCACGACTTTCCTGGAGCCCAGGGGAAGCGGTCCAGGCAGCTGAGCGCTGGGGCTGCAGTTCGGGGTAAGGGCTTTGAAGCTGGCCCAGGCCTGCAGCTCCCATTACAGGAGCCGGGGGCCCCCATCTTGCCTGTGTGTGTTTCTCTGCCTCCCCACTCTTCTGTGAGAGCCAGAGCCACTACTGATTTATCCTCAGGGCTCCAGCATACAGGAGGCCTTTAGTCAATGTTTGTTGACCAACTGAATGAATTTTTCTCTGTGAAAAAACGGTCAGGGCATCAGCTGAATGTGCAGTGGGGTTGAGGGCAGTGGGCCAGGGTGGGTCCTAGGAATAAGTGCAGGACTTCTGGGGCCCTCTGGGAGGTGGCCTGGAATCTTTGGGCAGGAGTCTACCCACACAGAGCTCCTGGCCCTTTCTGTTCTTCCTTCCGCAACTCCAGGCAGTGCAGAAACATGTGGAGAAAGCAGACGGGCTTGTTGTAATGTGGGCTGACCCGCTGTCATTCTCTCAGCGGAGGCCTGGAGGCGTTAGCACAGCTCCTGGGTAAGCCTCAGACCGAATGTCATCCCCAGGGAAGCCTCCTCCTCTCTCCTCCCTTCTCACACCCTCCTCTGGGTCCCTGGCAGGGGGCACCGAGAGTCCCACTAAGAACCCTGTGCTGGGCGTGCAGCGTCTGCCAGGACAGAGCCCACACCGGGAGGGCAAGAGCCAGGTCAGGCCATCAGGTATACACCTGCAGGCCTTCGTTAGGACTGGTGAGCCATGGAGGGCAGGAACATGGCATTGTGGGGTTTTGGAGGCCAACAGCAAACCCAGGTACACATCACATTGGGCAGGCTAGGTGAGTTAGACAGATATAAGGCGGGGGTTGGCAGTGAGAGACAGGGGACAGGCTGCTAGCGCAGGGTAGCTCGGATTTGGGCTTACGAATGCTTGGGATTGTGCTTCTTTGACTCCCGACACATTTTGCTTTCCTAAGGGAAGATTCTTAAAGGGGCAGCTGAGTCTAGTGTGTGTCATTATGACCAATGCCTTCATGTCTACCCTCCTGGCGAGCTCTAATAGGAAGCAGCCACGCTGGTCATCCTCATGCCCAGACCATGCAGTGAATGCTCGCGATGACTTAGTTGTGTAAGTGGCTGAGTGGCCTCAGTGTTTAGCCAGCCCAACAACTTCTATAATCATAATTGTGCGCCAGCAGGATCTTGAGAAGTGAACCAGTTCTTCCTTTCCCCTCCAAGAGGGACTTCACAGATGAGAACAGATTCTAAAGGTGCCATATCCACAAGTTATCAAAACAAATGGACTCTTTTCTCTCAAATGAACTTAGGATACTTGATCTGGACTGAAGAACAGACTAAGTGAATCTTGTGACTTCAGCCACCTACCCAACAGCCATTCTCCCTTTCTTTCTAACAGGACTCCAGTTTTGTTTGGAGAGCAATGTGCCCAGCCCTAGGGGACAAATCATCATTACTGCCTGTCATGTGGGAAATTATCTCAATTTGATGTAGCTTCTAAGTACTCTGTTGGGCAAGCTGTCCAGAGGTCATGAACAGAAGGACTCAGACCAATTTGAGATAATCCAATCACCCAGCTTAAGAGTAAAATTTAAAGCTTGCAGGAAGAAATAAGGGGAAAGTGAACCCATTTAGAGTGAAGTGCACACAGGCTGGGGGAACCCTGTGTCCCCGAGCCCCGAGCCCCACAGTGTTCACGTTCGCCCTGTCTCCGTCTGTCTCTCTGTCCTCTCTGTCAGCTATCAGCCTTCCCTGCTGGCAGTGGGGCTGTGAGAACAGGGTGGAGATTAAACACAGGGGGTCAGCAAACAGACGGTGCCTGGAGCCAACAAATGCTCCATCAAAGAAACACAGGGCACGTACCCCTGGCTACAACTATAGCATATGGATGCCTCTACGGGCAGCTAGGGAAGGGCACACGAGGGGTCAGGATGGGACCAGAATGTGGGTCACCAAGGGAGTGGATTTGGGGATGACAGCCATCAATGGGGAATTAGCATGCTCTTTACCTTAATAAGTTGGCTTTTCCATCCCTTTCTATCTACAAGTAACATTCTTATGCTCTTGCATTCTTTTTGATCTATATTCACCATTTCTTTCCATCAATCTATGTCTAGCACATCTTGTAAGTTAACAACTTACTACCTATATTTAACATATATTTTGAATTTTTCCTTTTTTTTTTCTTGCCTTCTCCAGAAGACTTAAAGATCCTCAATAGTGAGCCGACACACGTTGTGTTCTAAGACAACCTTTGGCAATCGTGAGACTTCTGTGTGGTCACGTGATGCATTTCTGATCCGTGAGAGCCCAGCAGGAGTTTTTAGGAGGCATCTGGAAAAGATTTTCTTCCCTAAGAAAAGGCAGAAGCAATGCAAGCGCAGAGTCCTTTGTCCCCTCCTCCCTTCCTCCATCCTCAGCACTGGAACAGTGGCTGGCACATAATAGACACTCAACAAATAGTTGGTAGAATGAATGGGTGAATGAATGGTATTGGGGCTCAGCCTTAACATCTATGCTGTGTCTTCTGATCAAGCTTCATTTCTAAGTCCAGAGTTGGGAAGGTGAAAGCAGGATGGTGAAAATGAATCGTGTGATGATCATTTAATTATATTATTATAAAAAGCAGCTGACCTTTATTGAACATTTACTTGGTGTCAGAAATGGTTCTAAGCATTTCACGTTTAATCCTCGCAATAACCATATGAGGAGGAAATGAGTACTATCCTCATTTTGTACCTGAAGACACTGAGGCACAGAATGTAAGGGAATTTACCTGAGGTCATCAGCTGGCAAGCGGTGGTCCTGGAATCTGAATGTGGACGACCTGAGTTCAGAGTGCACACACGTAGATACAGCACCGCCTGTGTTAGTTTCCTATTGCCACCGCAGCAAATTATAACAAACTGTGGGCTTTAAGCGAAGCACATTTGCTGACTTAACAGTTCTCAAGGTCGGCATCCCAACAAATTAAGTCCAACAACTTAATACGGCCAAAACTAAGGTATTGGCTGTGCTGCCGTCCTCCTGCAGGCTGTAGAACAGATTTCCAGGCCTTCCCAGGCCGAGAGGCTGGCTGCAGTCCCTGCCCTGTGGTCCCTTCACTCTGATCTCTGCTTCCGTTGTCACATTGCCTTCTTCAACACTCCTGACTCCCTCTTATAATGACTCTTGTGATTACAATGGGCCCATCTGGATAATCTGAGATAATTTCTCCATCTCAAGATCCTTAATCACATTTGCAAAATCCCTTTTGCCATGTAAGGTAACATACTCGCAGGTTCTGAGGATTAGGACCTGGACATCTTTGTGGGCCTTGATCCGGCCTGTGCGGGTCCAGCACTCTGCGCCACACCCGGTCCTGGACCAAAGGTCCCGAGCCCCGCAGCAGGCCCGCCCCGCGCCGAGGATCTCAGGCCTGTCCGTGCAGACTTCTGCCCGCTTTCATAAAAGTTTCTGTCTTATTTACCTGCTCTCAAGTACCCCTGCTGCCAACCCCTAAGCAGGGGAGGAGTACTTAGTAAACCAGTATAGTAAGAACCAAACAGGTGAGGTAGGAGGCCTTGGCCTCTTGCCCCTCAGTTCATCTAGGTTGGGTTCTATATGTTAATCAGGTCCTTAGTTCTATTTCCCTTCCTCAGTCAGCTGGCTCTATCCTCATATGTGTGTTTTCTTTGCTGCTACGTTACTTTTGTTTCTACTCCTAATTCAAGTCAGAGTAATTTCTCTTAGCAACCTTGAATTCATTCTTGCAACCTCCGCGGACAGCCCCTGGGTTCCAGGTAAAAGTCTGCCTCGCAGCTACTCGGACTCAAGGCTCCGTGCTTTCCCTGGGTTCCTTCCAGCGGCAACCTCTTCCAGACACGTTTTGTCTGTCTGAATAAATTCCCCCCAGAGATGTTGTTTTCAGATTTATTTTTAGCTGCAGAAGAACCATTTGTTGAAATGAAAGCCCTATATATAAAGCAGATGGAGTGGAGCTGTTTGGAGAGGGGTGAAGCCCCCCATCTTCTCCACCGTTCCCCAGGGCCCCTGTGGGCCCAGTTTGAAAACCATGGCTCTGCAGACCCTGCCCACTTTAAGTCTTGCCCTGCAGAGTTCAGTTTGCTTCTGCTCAGTTAACTGTCTGGTTTCCTGAGGGTTTCCTTTAGTGCCTTGGCCTTCCTGAAGCATTCTTCCTCTCTCTCGTCTTCCTTTATGCTCTTTGAAGGTCACAATTTTTCAAATAAGCAAAACATTTTAAGTTCCTCATCTCTGCCTAGCACGTCACCCCGTGGGGCTTCCTCTCACCTCATTGTAACCCACCTGTTCGTGGCTGCAGGGATGGAGGCCACGCTGAAATTGGCTGGCCAGCTAGTGGCGCATCACCTGCCCTCTCCATAATGGGAGCATCTTAAGTACTCCACGTGTATAGATTATAGCTTGCTGGTTACTGGACAGTTAGCATATCTTTTTCTAGAGAATTATGTTTGGTAACAAATACCTTGGAGGAGCAGAAATGTTTCCGCTTCAGAGAGGCCCAGGTCCCAACATGCCTGTGGGGCTGGGGGTGGTGAGGAGGCGTGGGCAGACCTCTAACAAGTCACATGGGCTCCTTTGTAAAGCTGGGATCAATCCCTGCCCTCGCGCCCTCCAGGCCAGTTTTGAGGTGGGGTTTCCCTCTCAGAAAGCAGCTCTGGACCATGGGGGTTGCCCCAGGAATCCCCATAGCCTCAGGTCCTAGGGACCCTGGGCGTCTCTGTGGCCCATTTACTGGCCCCCCCCCGCCCCCACCAGCACCCTGACGCCCATGAGCTTAATCTTCCAGGCCTCTCATAGCATGCGTCCCTTCCAAGTCCTGCTCTTTTCTCACTCTGAATAAGTAATTACTTCCTTGCCGAATCTTGTATTTGTAATTGTGTATTCTTTTCCTGAAAGAAACCTTCTCAGTTCTGTAAGCCTCAGATCCTACCAAACCTGGATACGTCCCACGGTCTCAGGAGTCACCCGGGGACCCAGGGATCCTGTGCTGGGGGAGCCTGTTCCATGGGAAAAACAGAGACTCTCATCTTTGAGACTTTCCACGGCATTCCTAGTACTTTTGTACGGGGTATCCATGCCAAACACGCTGGTGGAAGACAGGGAGGCCTAAGTTTTGACCTGCTTCCCATCCCAGCTGCAGCGTGCGCTTCCACTGTGGAACTGTGGGGCACAGGACTCCCAGAAACCCACGAGGCCAGGGAAAGCCTGCTTTCTGCTGCTCTTCCCCTTGGGCCACGAGGCTCCTGTATCCAGCTTTGGTGCAAATTCTGGCCAGTCTTTTTGGAAGGAGGATTCAGAACATGGTTCCTTCTCTCCACGACACCTTTTCCAGCAGACCTGGATCCCTGGTTTAGCCTCAAACTGGCAATACTGCCAATGTACTGAAATTCCTAAATCTGGCTTTTAAGTGTCATGTTTTGCGAAATGGGAGTTTGCCTGCCTGGTTAGGTTAGCTTGGGACCTGTGAACACAGTGCCTGGGGCCCAGCAGGCTCCTCCTATCTGCTCTGCTCTATACCACTTGACAGCCTTTGATACAAGTCAGATGTGAAAGCCAGAGATGGCAAATCCTATTTAAAAATGGGTAGGGGCTCTTCTGGATACAGATGGTGGGTTAAAGCTTCCCCACATAACTTCTCTTTTTCAGTTCTTAACAACACCAAAAAGAAAGTAGATAAAACCACAGGGGAAATTTATTTTCAGCAATCCACACAATACCCTTCAAATTTGGCATCTAAAGAAAGATACGGAAGATTTTGGAGCAGCAAAGAGTGGCTCAGCACATCTCTACTCCGTACCCTGTCCTCTGTGCCCAGAAATGGACAATCCTGAGCATTTTCCTTAGCACTCCTGAATCTGAAAGGAAACAGGTGTGAATCATGTCCTATATTCTCCCCCTTTGAGGCAGCAGTATTGAACAGTGTGCTGGGGAGAAACGGGGGAAGCAAGGGGCATGATCCATGGAGCTGACTCAGCTGGTGGCATCTCCAGAGCAACACCCCAGCTTGGAAAATTGATCCAAAGCCTGAGTTATCCCCCTGCCTTGTAAGAGGTGTTCACTGTCCTTCTCTGCTGCCCCAGTCAGGCGACAGGAGCTTCATACAGGACATTAATCAGAACCTCCGGAGAGCAGCGCACAGGTACTCCAGCAGAGCCCGTGCCTGCTTCGGCTGAGTTCTCTTCTCTCCTTCCCTCCCCTTCAGACTACCAAGAAGTGTACAAAATCCAAATACCCAGCCTTTCGTTTAGCTCAGTGGGAAAATCATACTGGTATCACATAGTGGGGAGACGGCCAGGAAGCCCCCCTCTCCTGCCATCCCATTATAGCAGCAGAAAGAAGGTCTGGACAGAGCCACCAAACCAAGATGAAGAGAAATGGATGCAAACACATGGCAGCAAATTCATGATAAATAGAGGGAAATCAGCAGGCAAAAGACAGGCTCTTCCTCTCCTCCCAAAAAGGAAATTCCTTAAACTATTTCACGCAAGACATGAATTTAATGAATTAGAGGCGTAAAGATGGGATGATAAAACAGAATTGATAGAAAGGAAACAAACTGAGGACAAAAACAACATCATTATAGGACAAATAAATACATTAGTACCAACAAGAAAGAGAACTGACCACATTGAAACTCAAATTACTGAACTCGGGGCAGCTAAACAATGTCAAGAGATTTAAGAAATTAGCATTAACAGAAATGGAATAATACAAAGATGATCCAGTATAAGGATTAACTGATATCTCTGAAGAAGGGAAACCAAAAATAGAGCCAAAAGAGAATGTCTAATGCAGAGAAAACAACACTAAAACTGCAGATTGAAACATTATGTCCAGAAAAGCTTGATTGGATGTTTAATACTAAGACATGCCTTAGTTAAATTACTGAACAACAACAAAAATGATGAAGTGTGACATCTTTAGGCATACAAGCAGGAAGGAAAGGTCACCTACATGGTGAAAATGCAGGCTGTTTTTATCTTTTTACCCAGAAGAAAAAGGAACAAAAACTACCATAGTCTAGGGGAAAGAAGGTGAGACCCAAGGATACAACACCCGGCCAAGATATAGTCCAGTGTAAAGGCAACAGGCATTCTTAAGCAGCCAAAACCCTTCTTGGAAAAACAGCTTAACAATGAAATGCAGCCCATGAAGACATGAACTGAAATAATTTGCAAATAAAGTAGTCTTGATAAAAGGACCAGTGATGAGCTTTGAATTCATTTAAATCTAGACTGTATCCCAAGTAACTATGCAGTTATGTTTCTACAGAACAGAGTTTGATTGCCCTTAACCTGGACAATGTAACAATAATAACATAAGTAATAGGCAAGGTCAAGGGAAATAAAAAGACTGAAAGAATCATGAGAGCTAATACACACACACACACACACATAATTGAAATGTGTAACTTAAAGAACAACTCCAACATCCTAATGTTTTTCACCATTTTGTTGAATCTTGGAGGTAACTTTCAGGAAGTAATATCTCCTGTGGTCAAGAAATATTATTTGCAGTTCAACTCTTCCTTCAGTTTCACTTATTTTAAATTCAAGTAAAATAATATTCAATGCTTTTTGTGAAAATAGCATCTGTGTTATGGTCCAATTCTTATAAAATCTCTCTATGATCTCTCCTCCTATCTGTAAAAATGCATAGAAAGCTCTCTGGAATTATGTAATGATATATAAGTCATTTCTGTGGTTGATTCTGAAAGGTAGTATATAGCTGATTATTTCCTTGTCACTTTTATATATTTTAATTCTCCAATAAGTAGATAAAAATTTAAACGTATTAGAAAAAATCTTTTCAGGCATCTCATTGGAACAGAATAGTCAGGGAACAGACTTAATGTCTGCTCTCTTAACATTTTGTGGAATTTTTAGTTGTGTATATGATGGCCAGAATAAAGACCATTATTTCCTAGCTCTGGTCAATGGGATGTAAGCATATGTGACGTGTGGCAGCTTCTGGAATCATTTTAGAGTGTTTACTCATTTTCTCTTTATCCCCTTAATTCCCTCCTGCCACCTGGAATGCAGATATGGCCATATAGGACCATGAGGTCAAGGCCTTTCAAAGCAAAGTAACAGGTGTGTATAGAATGTCACACCATCTAGCTGCCTACCTGGATAATGTGAGAAAGAAAGAAAATTCTATCTTCTTGAAGTAAATGAACCTCATCCTAACTGATCCACAGCACTACAGACACATTGAAATCTAGTCTGTGATACTATTGGCACTGTATGAAGATGAAATGATTGGTGTGGCACACACATAAACAAATGGACCTAAATGTGACAAGAGATTTTAAACATTAAAACATAGTTTTTCTCTCTGCCCGCAGCCCACTTACACACCCATTGCCTCATGTGACAAATGACTGTTGCATTCACCTTTGTGTCCCCACAGGTATTTTAAAAATACAAAGAGAATATCTATGAACTTGAGGTGCAGAAGGATTTTTAAAAAGAGGTTTCATGGTGAAAACCATAAAAGAAATAATGGGTAAACTTTACAACATCACTTAAAACTTTTGTAGGACAAAAGAAACTAGAAACAAAAGACAAGCACTAGTGAGATCTGTCGTGTTCAAGTTCAGTGCGGTGCTGGGCAGGTGTGTGGACTGGGGGCAGAGGGGTGGTCAGCCAAGTCTGGGGACAGCTGCATATTTCCTCCACCTCTCAGACAGACAGTGACAATTCATATTAGCTTATCAATAGATCTGAGGACTTCTACAGAAAACTTGTTCCTGTATGGAACTCAGCATTCTACATGCACAGTTACTTAACCATGGGACCACTGTGTGTGTGTGTGTGTGTGTGTGTGTGTGTGTGTGTGTGTGTGTGTGTGTGTAACATCTATGAACTTCTCCTGGGTGTATGAGGAACACTTGGAAATGCCACTGCCTCGTGTGAGAAATGATTGTTCATTCATCTTTGTGGCTCTCCCTTGCTGAGTAGTTCTGACCAGCAGCGGCATTGGATGGGGGTGGGGAGAGGGAAAGGAGGTAGAGGAGGAGAGGAAGAGGAAGAGGAAGAGGAAGAGAAGGAGATGGGGAAGAGGAAGAGGGAGAAAGAAAAAGAAATGTGGGGTTGGGGAAGCAGGTGGACATTCCCCTTGTGGAGAGAACATATCCCTGAGAGAAGGAGGTCAGCTATAATCTGGGCTTTTCCTTCTCACAGACACCAGCTGGGACGGCTGGAAGTTTATTTTGAAATTTGACCAAGTATGGGGAAAAAAAGATCATTTTAAAGATGATTTCGGGCAGATTCCAAAGAGTTGTGATGCAGAAAATGGCAGTTGGGACAGATTTCTTGCCCGTTATTGGAAAATAAAAAGGAAACAGATAAGGTCTAGGATGATCAATTCCGCATCGATTCACCACTGTCTTCCTCTCTCTGGGCTCTGACATGAAGGGTTTTGTAGTCTAGAGAGGGAAGTTTATTAAGCATTTTATTTAATCGTTTAAAGCCCTTTACATATTTTATCTCGTAGGGACTATATTATTCTCATTTTTAGGATGAGGAAAGGGAGGCACATTAAGTAAACTGTCTAAGGCTAAAAAGCTAGCAAGGGATGGAAGCAGGATTCCAACCCAGGCAGTAGGTCCAGCTCCGTTTACCACTGCTCTGCCCTTTTCTTGCAGATAAATACGGTAACAGCACGTGAAACACCATCACAGAGAGGAACAAAGTGAAAACCTGAGTCAGAAAGAACCAGAGGGCTGTCAGTTCATCTTAATGACAAGCTACAGTTGGCCTGGGAGAGAAGGGAGATGAAAACGACTTCAGGGTTAGGTCGGTCTGAATGCCAGGGGAAGGGGCAGAAAGGGGGCTCCTCTTAAAGCCAAGTGCGCCAAGTCCAGATACAGCCTTTGGTCACTTCCAGGCAGCATACGGTTCTGAGTAGAAGGGACAGGCTGGGTTGTTTCTCCGAAGATATTAGAGGGTGACGGAGGGGAGCTGTAGAGGGCGGATCCACCCCAAAGGGTTCCCAACCACTCCCACTCTTCTGCCAGTTCTTGATGTATTGTTAGCGTGAGAAATAGCAATAAATTGAGCTTGTTATTTTTTAAAAATTTGCTTTTGAAAGCCTTTCTTTCAAAAGTTGTGTTAACTGTTTGGATTAGTAACTAGCATGCCTAATCCTCAGCTCTCTAATGACACGTAATTTTTTTGTATTGTGAGATTAACTTTGTAAGATTTTGTATAAGGCATGTGCATCCTGGTGAAGTCTTTTAGTTGCCACCTTATGTGTCTTTGGCCTTTAAATCTATTTCTTGAGTGTTTTAAAAACTGGGATTACTTTTCCTTGAATATTTGTAAGGAACTGAATGTTTGTTTAGATGGTCAAGCTAAATGTGCTTCACTGAATGATTGTAACTTTTTGAAAGATGGTGAAGGGCTAGACAGTATTTGGGTGGGGAGAATTATTCTTTGACTTACCTGGTTGACTACTGGTTCTAGGAGGACCAGTATGACCATTTGGATGCCGGTGACATGACAAAAGTGGAAAAAAGCACGAATGAGGCCATGGAGTGAATGAATAACAAGCTGAATCTGCAGAAAAAGCAGAGCCTGACCGTGGAGCCAGTTGTCAAGGGAAGAGATACAGAAGCTAAAATTAAGGTAATTTACAGCACTAAATATGTCATATTCTTTTCTTACCGGCCTTCCTATTTATTATTAATAGTCCTTAAAATGGCATTTAGGAGGGGACTTCATGATTGTACCTTAGCTTCTGGTTTGAGGATTGGGTGAGAGAGGGTGGACTTGGTTTACTTGTCATGTAAAATTTATTTTAAAAGAAACCACAGTTTTCTCTCTGACGACTCTAGGAGCTGACAAATATCTGTAGCCCTATAATTTCAAAGCCAAAACCCAAAGAGGAACCTCCAAAAGAGGAGTAAAAAAATGCAGAGCAGAATGGACCCGTGGATGGACAGGGAGACAGCCCGGGCCCTCGGGCTGCGGAGCAGGATGCAGACGCAGCTGTGCCTTCAGATCCAGACAAGAAGCTTCCTGAGATGGACATTGATTGATTCCAGCTATTGTTTATATTAAAACAGACTATTATAAAGCTTTAAGTTGTCAGCTTTTTTCTAAATATCAGCTAGAGCAATCAAATACTGGAGATTTCTTAGTTTTTAGGGGGATTTTGGGGAGGGAATCTATAGGTAATGTATGGAACATTTTGACTTCTAAATAGCTAGATACAGAAATTAAGTGCATTGTATCTTTTTCATAATGGTACTATTTAGAAGCTTAGTCAGTCTTACTGAGCATCCATTTCACTCCTTTTATGTTTAATCATGCTTATTATACAAAGATAAGTTTGTTTTGGAAAGTTGAGTTATAGCAAAAGCTGTCACTCGCTATCAAGCAGGCTTTTCGTCATGACATGTATGGCAGGAACTCTAATTGGGCTTCAAAAATTGGTTGTGGAGATTGCCACGGACTCCCTGCCTGGTGTGGGGAGGTGGGGTGCCCCTTTATTTCTGAGGGCTGGAGTGTGGTTCGGCGTGGATTACGTAGCAGGATAGAAGAGGTGTGCACTGAGTTGATGCACACCCTACTTCCCCTCCACTTCCGCCCTCCTCCCCACCATCCCCAAGGAAGGAGCTCCCAGTGCGAACGCCAGGTGCTCTTCTGGGAAAATAGACCCTTCTGCTGGAGCATGTTGCTGACGAAGGATTTTAGACCTGGAGGCTCTCCACAGAAATTATGTTGCTGAAAGTACGTTTGCTGATAGCCTAAGCATCCAAGTCTAAGTAATTTTGTCTTTGGAAGTTTAGTATTGGATAGATGTGTTTTCAGATGTAGGGATGGTAAATTTAATTGAGGAATTGATTTCTTGTTTATTATGGTGCAAAGATTTGTATGCTGGCTTGCTTATTCAGGTGAGAGATGTGTAAATTTGAGGTATATAGCCTCAAGTTTTAGGACAAATAGTTAAACGTTCTTTGTAGCTCATTCACAATCACTTGTGTGTTAAGTGTTAATATCTGTCATGAATCGGCCAATTTGTATGTGATAAACAAGTGACAGATCATACAAAAAATTTAAGAGACACTGGATTGTACTGGATGAGTCTGAAATTAGTGTTACAGACGGGTAGTGCCTGACTTCAGCAACACCTCATTTCTGACTGTGCAGAACGACATCAGGAGCTGCAGAGCATTCCCTGTGACTGTCCTCTGGGGTGGTGTCGATAGGAACGAGGCATTTTGGAAACCCCAAGGGAAGCTGTGTCAGAGGCCAGAGCTGGTACCCGCCTTAGAAACTCACAAGCTTTGTTGGTTCCATTTTGGATCTTCATAGTAATCCTTCCTCTGTATAACAGAGTGCCTCTGTTCATGTTGGCTTATGTTAGAAATGAGATTACACTTTGCATATTTACAGTAAGTTTTTGTCCATCTCTTCACTAAAAATTTTTAGTGTTAGGAGCTCTAAAGTGCTACAAAGAAACTGCTTAGAGAGAGCGAAAGTGGAAGTGTATTTATGTTGGTGTGTGAGCATCAGGCAAGCCAGGATGTGGCCCTACTCTTAGAGCACCTCTATCCATTCTCTCCCTGTCCTGCTTCAACAGTTCCAGCTGGCCTGCCGGGAGGGCAATGGCTACTTGGCAGTGTTGGCTGCAGGATGAAGCCAATTCTTATGCAACTGACTCAGTCTTTAATGGCCATTTCTTCTAAAAAATTTTTTTGCGTGTGGGGGGAGGGTATGGGTGATGGGATGGGGGTGAATTTGAAGTTTAAACTAGAAATAAAATGATGTGGTCTACTTGCTCTCTGTTTATTCAGGCTTTAAGACCAATTGGATGTACATAGAGAGAGTGTGATAATGATTTGTGTGCAAACAAGTATTTATCCAGGTTGTGTTATCCAAACTGGTTTGTTAAAGCTCCAGGCCACATTCTTACACTAAAAAGCATTCAGTAAACATGAGACAAGTTTAGGAAAAATTAATAAAAGAAACCTGTCTTAAACACTCAGTGTTTTCCTTAATTTCATGACAAAGGGTGGTGTGTGTGTGTGTATGTATATATGTATGTGCAGTAAATACTTTTCTTCTTTTTTTTATTAAAGTGTCATTGATATACAATCTTACGAAGGTTTTAACATGAACAACATGTGGTTTCAACATTCCCCCATATTATCAAGACCCCCGCATCAGCCCCTGTTGTAGTTATGGTCTTACCAGCGCAGTAAGAGTTGCAGTTAACTTGTCAGAGAGCTCCACTCTGAGGAACAGTTGAGGCAGAGCACATTGGGTGGCAAGAAGTTGCTTTTTTGTACTCGGCATATCCCATGTTGAGTCTTGGCCCAGTTCTCTGATGTTGGAATCCTTACTGTGTTGCTGTGAGTGGGTCTTAGTAGCAGTAGGTGGGCTGTGGCTCCATCAAGGGCCAGTGCCAGGACTGATGCCTGCCTCTTTAAAAGACTGCATGGCCCAGAATGTGCTAGTGACAGTTACCACTGGATGTGTTGTGTGAGTATGTGTGGTTGTACTTGAGGGGTGGTAAGGAGTGTTGACCCAAAGGGGTTGAAGCCATCAGAAGAGACTTAACTGTACAAGGTGTGGAAGCCTATATGGGGAGGGCTCCAGGGCGCTACTTGCTGGAGTTCTGCAGACCTGGTGCTCATGCTAGAAGGATCTTACCTGCCAGGACCTACTAACCGCCTGTGCCAGCCACCTTTGGGAAAACATTCCTAGTAAGGTTGGCTTTCTCCTGGTCCTCTAACTTTGGGAGGTGAGTGGGAAGCCTGGGACCAGTCAGCAATCTTGCAGAGCACAGCCATTTTACAAGGGTGTTGGGGTCGTGTGGAAAGATCCCCATTCACTCAGGAGAGGTACCAGTGTCCTTGCATGTCATGGGAAGAGTGTAGAGGCGAAGCCAGGGCAGGTGTGGAAGTCGTGTAATGCGGTGGTTTCAGTTTAATGTGAACTCAGAGCTGCCACAGGGTGGGTGGTGAGCGTTCACGCAGAGGTGTTAGACCAGTGATCTTGGAGGTGCTGTTCAGGCATCTCAGGTGGTATTTGCAGGGGAGCTGTCAGGTGGTGGTGCTGAAGGGTTCTGGTGTGGAGCACTGGGGACGACAGACTTTAGCTTGAGAGAAACAGTGTGTTAGGGATATTTATGTGGTGTGTGCAGAATGAATTGGGCCTGGGGGAAGTTGAAGGTAGTAGGACTGATGTTTCAGGAAGAGGAGGGATTCAAAAGTGACTAATAAAACCTTGCTGTTGGAAGTTGGGCAGGTAGTTAACCTTTGGGGAAATGACAAGGTTTCAGAGGACTGATGTTTTCTTTTTGATCTGGCTTTTGTTAACAAACTTCTGTACACATGTAATTGAGTCATTTTTCTTTTAAGTAGTTTTAGTGGATTATATTTTTACATGAGACATATATGTTTGGAAAGAACAATAAATGTGTATGCATAAAAATGAAAAATAGATTTTTCATGACATGGTTTCCTCCCAAGGTGGAAATATTGGGTAATTTTTGTTTCTAAATTTTTGCTTGTTTGTAGTAAGACTTCTGTAGTAAGCGTTTTGGAATTTTATGTTAAAAATTGTTAGAAGTGTCTATTAAAGAATGGCTCCAAGATTTCAAACCTGGAGTAAAAGACATGATAGACAGTTGGAGCTTCAAGTTCCCAGGAGTCGGTGGAGATGTTGGTTGGCTGAGGGAGTTGTGCCACGTGGAGCCGAGAGGTCTTGAAGCCACCACTGGATGTGGCAGGAAGCTCTAGGGCTTGGGGTGTGTTCTGCTTGAGGGAACGAAGTGCTGCTTGGCTGCGTCAGGAAGAGCAAGTGGAAGCTTTGAAGGAAACAGGTTGCTGCCAGAGAGGAACGGTGATGACTGAGGCCTGTGAGGGAAGAGGGAGGTGTGGAAAGAGAGGAGGCAGTGGCCAGCAGGTTCGATGTTCAAGGAGCCCTTCGGGTGGTGTGAGCCGGGGTGTAAGGGGCGTGTGGCAAGGCTGCGGGTGGGGAGTGCTTGGTCCAGAAGCTTGGCTGACTTGAAGTGAGGGAGGCCTCAGCTTGGGGAAGAAGGCAGTTAGGCAGCGTCCTGGGCCCCTGTCCTGTGTGCACATGGCATTCGTGCTGGTCACCCCGAGGCCACGGCGTCTTGGATTCGCCAGCACAGTTCTCCCCAGGTTAATTCTCCTGTGCTGCTGGCTGCAGCAGCCTGAGACATGACCCTCAATCCCTTATCCTCTGTGAGGGGGCTGCTGCTATTTGGGGCCGTAGATGGAAAGGGGACCTCTTAAGCAGCCGGTTAGGAGGCACAATTGAAAAATGGCAACGTTGAGGGAGGAGGAACACAGGATGACAAAGGAGGGAGTAAACTGATGGGGAATCAGGCAGGGGGAGACCTCAGAGGATGTGAAAAAGATGCAGAATATTCCCAGATTTATCCAGTGTCCATGGCCAAGCCCCAGGCTGATGCTGACTTTGTCACATGCTATGAGGACAGGGAGAAAAAGAGGGAATATTTCCTTTAACTTCTCAGTGGAATTTGCCGGGGCAAGGAAAATGCAGAAAAAAACAGCTGTGTATGGAGCCTTACACATTGGCTGTGCCTAGGGGTTACTTCCTCTGAAGACCAGATGGACACTGAGATTTGAAGCCCTGGATCAATGGAGAGAGCACTTAAACCACCACAACTTAGCAGGCCCACCACAAACTAGCCAGCCTTTTGCCCCCCACATTGTGCTTTCTCCATGCACTTTAAAAATGTAAAATTCATTGGTCTGCCATTCAGTTAAGACTCAGCTAATGCTTGGGAGGAGAGAAAGCGGGAAACACTTGGAAAACCGTATCAACAGCTCAGCTTCCAAGATGTAAATGCCCACAAAGCACTTCTGCGGATAAGCTGGACCAGCAGATTTTCCAGAAAGGGAGAAGGTGCCTGCCTTTCAGCAACGCCCGTGGGGAGGCTTCTAGGACCAGCGTGAGATGCCTGGAGGTCCAGGAGGGCTGCGGGCACAGGACTCAGGAAACGAGAGGGCCCATGCAGTAGGAAAGGAAGCCCAGGCTGGGTGTGGGGCCTTCCTGTCTATTCTACATCCTACAGCTGAAGGATGGACTCTGCCCTGTTCACAGCTACCTGCTTGCAGCCAGCGTGAAGCATGAATGTAGCCGGCACTCAGTGAGTACTTGACTACAGAAGTGCAATATTTTCAATGAGGGAAAAGCTCCCGAACATTTTAAGTAGAAATATCAACCCTCCACTCTTGGATGAGGAAAGGGCCAAAGCAGGTGCAGCTCATGGAGCAGTTGAATGGCAGAGCCAGAATCCTAAAGCTAGCTGTTCTAAAGAATGTTAATTTTTTGAAAAGTTGTGTGGCTAGGATATGGGGCTTTTGCTCTCCAAAAAACCACACTGAATAAGCACTGTCTGGAGTAGCACCGGTTCCCTGCGAACAATGGCCCTCCAGCCAGTTCAGGTTTGGCCTGTGTGAGTGGCAGTGTTGAAACTGCCACACAAGGGCGGCATTGCTCTTTGCCTTGGGTTAGAATCAGTAAAAACCACTCCGTGAGGACTCGGCTTGGAGGGTCCAGATGGCCCGCTTCTCCTGCAGGGTAGCTAAAGGCAAAACAGATGTGGGCTGATAGGCCTCAGGCTAGGAAGCAGGGGTTCCTCCATGGCCTTTGCTACTAACCCCTTAAGTCCTTATTACTCAGAGTGTGGTATCACTTGTCCTAAAAGAATATTTGGACTGCCCCCAAATCTGGGGTAAGTACCCAGCTCGGTGCTGCTCAAACCCAGCTGGGGATCTTGCTGAAAGGTGGGTTCTGACTCAGTAGGTCAGAACGGGGCTTGAGAGTCTACAGCTGTAATGACCTTCCAGGTGATGCTGAACAAGGATGGCATTTGGACTTAGAGAGGCTTAACCTCTAGGAGCCTCAGTTTCTTCATTTGTAAAACTGTGCTCACACCAGTCCTGTCCATCACTTGAGATGATGGATGTGGAAGATCCTCAAGACAGACAAGGATAGAGTAACTTGCCTTTTGCAACCCCACTGAAACCCCTTGAAACCGCAAGGAGCGGCTGCCCCATGTGCAAGCAGCCCAGGGC
The DNA here is from genome assembly GCF_030020395.1 of Manis pentadactyla. NCBI lineage: Eukaryota > Metazoa > Chordata > Mammalia > Pholidota > Manidae > Manis > Manis pentadactyla. Next base: position 85,787,402 of record NC_080031.1, read on the forward strand.
TTTGGAGGACCCCTCTTTCTTGTCCTTAACCCTGCTAGTTGCCCGGCTGCTGAGGCACAATGTTGACCTCCTCCTTGGGGGGTGGCCCCTAGCCCCCGGGTGGGGGAGAGAATGTCACCTCCTGCCCTGGAGTGACCTGAATCCATCCCACCTTGGTCACGGGTCCTGCCATTCTTTTTGACTTGAGCCACTGCTCTTGACTCAGTGTGATCCCATTAGTAACCCCAGAAGGGGGCTGACGCTGATCTCTGCAGAGCAGGGGATCAGGCTGTGGATAGAGACCCCCATGCAGCAGCTGTATGGCTCTCTGAATCCTGGGTGTCTGCTGCAGAGTGAAGAGCTTCAGAGCAATGGGTAAATGTGGGCCTCCGGACACCTGGTTTAGCCACCTCTCCTTGCCTCGTGGTTGAGCTCCCAGTTCTGAGTGGCATGAAAGATGCAAGGTTCCTTGGTGGGTAAGGATCCCCAGGCCTTCTGCATGCCCGTCCCTTCACAGAGGGTTTTCTCCTGCCATTGCCCACCCTCTATGAATTCTGTCTCGGCTAGCTTGTTTTCCAGATTTCTGTAATGCCAAGTCGGGAGAATGGGTTCAAGAGACTGAGGTGGTAGGGGAGAGAACGGTGGGACGGCCTTCGCTTTGGGTCAGTTCCTGGACTCTCCTTCAAGGTAAAGCAGTGAACCTCACTGGGTAAACCTCACTGGGCCTCCCACTCCCCTGTAGGGCAAGTTGAAATACAGGCTGCTGGGCGCCACCCCCAGAGGTTTTGATTCAGGTGATCTGCAGTGGCGACCCAGGGTTTGCATTTTTAACAAGTTCCCAGGTGGCGCTGATGCTTTTGTTTTGAGGCTAGAACCTGGGTAACAGTAAAATCGAAGTAAATGAGGCTGTTGATTGACATAATAAACAGCTGAGGAAGGAGGCGGGTGTGGGTGGGTACAATTGTGGGGAAGTAGGAGGAGGGGAAAATGCAAAGCTTTCCCTGAGAAATGCCAAGTCAAGTATGGAATTTCTTTGAAACTACTGGTGGCAGGACAGTGTGTGTCTGAATGCTACATCTGGTTTACAGTGGCTGGTGGGTGGACGGGAACATGGGCTACATGAATGTGCCCTGATTTGGGGTCACTAGTGCTTGGGGGACTGGTCTTTTGCTTATCTCCAGGGTGCATCCCATTTCCCTGGTCCTCACAGAGGAGGCAAGTCTGTGACTTCTTTGTGCACGTCCATCTTCAGGCCAGGCTGAGAGCTGCACCAGGGCGGAGCAGCTTTGGCTGAGATGAGCTCCCTTCTCTAGCTGGGCCACAGCCTCCGGACCCTGGCCGACCTCAGGTGTGCACATTCCTGTCCACTCCTCTTCAAACCAGAGAAGTCTGTGGCTTGGAGGGGTCCTCTCAGGTCAAGAGAAAGGCCTTGGGGTCTCCATGTTCCCAGGTGAGATCGTGTCCTTCAATTCCCATTAAATCCGACTCAGCTCTTCAGCCGGCTCCGCAGAGCTTCTAAGGGCACCGTACAAATAAGCCCTGGATGGGAGCAGACTCTTGAAGCCACACTCTGTGTGCATGAAGTTGCTTCCTGTTAAGTTGAGTTTACAAAATAAATGGCTCCTGACGATCTGGCATCACTGATGGTGCCCACCTCTTAGGAATGGGCTGCCAGCAGTGGCCACTGGAGGACACCCCTTGAGAGCCATTTTGCACCGGTCTGAGGGGACCTGCTGGACCCGGTGGTTGCAGCAAATGGGGAGCTGTAGGGAAGGCCCCCACCCCCGCCTCACCTTCCCCTACTGCTTATGAGGACAGCTGTCTGCTGCTTCACCCCAGATATGTCTGGCCTTAAGAAACCTGACAGCAGTGTGTTGTACCCATGGGAAAGGAGATAGGTGAGGACCTTGAAAGCCAGGCACCTGGCCACGAAGGCCACATGCATTCGCGTCTTAAACACTTAGATAACCGTGAATTAGCACTATAGCAGTTAAAGAAGTACACCTTTATGCAGAATACAGTGGCCTCTTTTGAGCACCCTCTATGACGACTCCCGCTGTCTTCTTTGCACTTCACGTTGCTCCAAAACCTCAAAGGCAACCCCCAGACCCCGATGGGAGCCTGGACCTCATTTGTTGGCTTGTTGGTCCCACCTGCAAACATTCGTTGAGCAGCCATGGGGCCCTGCCCTGGCCGTGGCAGGCAGGTATCAGCAGGGCCCCCAGCTGTCTTCACGTGGCTCCTCGTCTACAGATTGTTCTCAGTGTGCAGGATAGGATGGGGCTATGAAGCAGCCTGACAGGGAGGCCCGGGGGTGAGAAGGAAGGGGTGAGTGGCTGCACATGAAGGTAAGAGAGGGGGTTGGTGAGGGAGCACTAGACATGGGGCAGATCGTCCAAAGGTGTGCAGGGATCGACAAACAGCTTGGGGTGGAAAGAGAGCGCCCAGATATAAGGGGCCAGGGCCTAGTGGGGGGAGTCACCTAAAACGCCCCACCCCGACTTTGTGCAGCCCTTATTTTACATAGAGGTTTGGGGCCTTTTGAAATTGAAGATGTTAAACACCCTCAGAGATTGCAGGGTCAGACTGGGTAAGGCCAGATTACAGGAAAGGCCGGAGGGACGCTTGAAAGGGGTGATAAAGCAAGTTGGAATCTGACCTGGTCATGTAGGAGGGAGGAGGAACGCTTCCTCCCCGCCTCACCCTGCACCCCCGGGGGCCCCCGGCGCCTCTGCTGGGGGGTGGGGGTACTGCTGCCTGGGTGTGACTCCCTGAGCAGGCAAATGGCCAGACAGGTAGTCGGGGTCTGGGGTCTGGGGGGCTGCCAGTGGCTACCCGCCCAGCCTCAGGGCCTGTGCTGATGCCTGGCACCCTGTGCAGGACATGGCAGGTGAGTCGCCCATGCAAGCAACATCTTGGGGGAGGCCTGAAGCACTGGGGGTATCAGTTCGTGGGGCTCAGAACCCTTGTTATATTTTGTACAGAGACAAAAGGATTTTCTGCTGAGGGTGAGTTTTAAGGCCAGTGTGATCTGCATGGTGTGATCTGCGCTGTCCGGAGGCTGGGGAGGAGCTGCCGCAGGGGTGGGGCTGAGGGCGCGTCGGTTGTGCAGCCTGCAGCCCTGCGCCTAGGGGGTTCACTGGAAGGGGGAGGGTGGCCAGAGATTACGGAATCAGGTTTTCCTGGCGGAGTGCGGGAGCACAAGTGCTATGAGTAGAATCCAGGGAATCTGCTTTTTAGGAAAAAGTTTCACATGTCGAGAAAGGCGTGGTGTGTGTTTGGAGTGGGGATCCCGTGAGCCTCCAGCAGAACAGTGTGTTCGGTCAGCTCTCTCCTCGGCACGCCTGTACTCCGGCTCCTGGCCCCGGCCACAGGGGAGCTGAGGGTGTCGGGGTGAGGCCTGGGGGATCTGCAGCAGGAGAGGCCTTTGTGAGGCCCCTTGACTTGACAGCGCAGGCCGGGTGGGGCTCCCGCCCTGGTGGTCCCTGGGAGTGCCCATTCCAAGGCATGTTGGCCATTAGTTGTCCTTGTTCGGGCAGGCGTCCTCATCTCCAGCATGTGGCTGTCACATGCGTCTGGCTAGGGCTCCTCTGGGAGGGGCGGCCCCATCCACGATCGCAGTGCTCATGGAGGTTCTCTGGCTCCCTGACCAGTGAGTGACCTCATCCCTTACAGGGACACAGCTGTCCTGGGGCGCTAAGGAGGCAGTCTAGTGTGGTGGTGGTGGTGGTGGCGATCGCGGGTGGCTGTTCCGGTGAAGGGCGCCTCTTTCATCCCCTCACGTGTCCCCTTTGCTCGGTCTTCCCTCTCTCTCCCCGGCGCACCTCCGTTTACCGCCGGCGGCAGCTCTCGCTTCCTGGTGAAAATGTGGACGGATATTCTTACCTTCTCGCCCCGGGTTCCTGGGGAACAAGCAGGGCAATGTTTTAAGGGGCTTCTGTGGAGCTTTCCTGCCCTTTTAGGGCCTTTTTCTTCTTATTTCATAGGCCAACTTGGTGGCAATTCAATGTTCTCCTCTTTTCAGCACTATCTGGGTTAAAATGGTCCAGGTTACACCTTCACCCCAACATGGGACCACTTGGACACCTTTCTAGGGCCCGTTCTGGGACTTGGAGGAGGCTCGTGTTAGGGGGTCTGCCTTTGCCCTGGACCTTTGATGAGCCAAAGGGCAAAGCTGTGCGGCCTAAAAATGCTGGACGGCCTGTTTCCAGCTTCGCTGCTACTGTCTAACCTGGTGTTCCGGTGGCGGTGGGTGTATCCCCTTCCCGGGGCTTCAGTGATGAAGCGCCGCACACAGGGGACTTGTGCTGCTGAGTCGGCTGCTTCACACCATTCAGGAGGCCAGCGGTTCAGAATCGGGGTGTCAGCAGGGTCGGCACCTTCTGAGGCTGTTGGGGAGAATCTGCTTCAGGCCTCCCTCCAGGCTTCTGGTGGCCCCAGGTGCCCCTTAGCTTGTGGATGGCTTCTTCCTGAAACTTCACTTCATCTTCCCTCTGTGGGAAGTTTTCTGTGTCCAAAAATTTCCCCCTTTTACAAGGACACGAGTCATATTGTGTTAGGGCCCCCAGTGACCTTATTTTACCTTGTAAAGACCCTATTTTCAAATAAGGTCCCATTCTGAGGTATAGGGGTTAGGATTTCAACATATCATTTTGTGGGGACACAACCCATAACAGGGCCCTGAATACATGAGTTTTTCAGGGATTTCCAGGGCTCGCATGCTCAGAGACAGGCCTGGATTGGCTGACGGTTTCCAGGATTGCCCTGCGAGCAGGCTGGGAGGTTGGTCGGCCAGGAAGGGCCTCCGAGCTTGAGCAAAGATACCAAGTAACTTTTTTGCTGAGAATTCTGGGCAGGGAGCCCCACTTTCCCCCGTCCCTCCTGCTTCCACACACCCCGCTCCCTCTGTGGGTGGCAGAGTGAGGAGACATGTGAGCAGGGCTGGTGGCATGGTGGGTTCCTGGAGTCCCTGCTGTGAGCGGCCCAGGGAAATTCCAGGGGACCAGGTATAACCCTATAGGCAAATCACACCTAAATGTGCAAGAACCTATCTTCCTGCTTGGCCTGTGTAAATGGGCCCAAAGTCAGGCTGATCAGGTTCTGGAAGTGTGGGAGGAGCCTAGTCGGCTGGTCCAGATTTGAGTCACCCACAGTGTAAACCCTGGAGGGCAGGGCTGGTGACCCCTGTTACTGTGTCCTAGGACCAGGGGGTCAGGGGGGAGGCCTGGGTGGCCGTCTCTGCTGTACTTTGTGCCAGTTCTCTTCTGCGTGTTTCTCCTGGAGTTGCAGGGTAATTACCAGAACACCAACTCCACATGTAGCCTTGGTTGGCTTCAGAACCATGGGACAGAATGGCAACAACTGAATTTCAGATTTAGATCTCTCTGCATTCAACATTTGAGTGGCAATAAAAGAGAAAGCTGGAATTGTATCTGCAGTTCCCAACCATGAGCCATAATTTTACACACTCAAACATCTGTTTTAAGATCAAGGCAGAGAATGTCGGGTAATTGGCTCCCTTTTGTCCTGGGCCCATCAGTTAGGCCCCATCAATTTTATTATTAATTCTCAGGGATTTATTAGTAAACAGAATTTGGGGAGCCCGCTGCTGCCACCCTGCAGCCAGGGAGCTTGATGTACGTGAGCGTGGGTCTGTCTGTCTGTGCTCTCCTGGGCAACCACGGAGCTTATGATCCAGGGAGAGCTGCTCTGCACGGAGCCCCGGAGCAGGAGGTGGGAGAGAGAAGCTGGGGGGTAGAGCTCCCTGGGCGGGGGGCAGGGCGGGGTGGTTCCCACCGCCGGGTGCTGCCTGGGGTGGGTGCTTGAGATGTGGGCGCAGAGATGGCTGCTGGAGTCTGGAGGTCGGGCACTAGCTGCTGGGTCTTGCAGCTGGACAGGCCGGGCCTTCGCCCCAGCCAGCTCCACCACACGTGAGCTGCGTGACTGTGGGTCAGGCATTTACATCTTCTGTGCCTCTCTTTCCCCATCTGCAAAGGGGATGACGGTAACAGGTCCTATCTGCCGGGGTGAGTGTGAGGATTAACAGCAATGTGTGTGAGGCCTCAGCCCCACTCTGGGCATGTAGAGAGGCCCCACAAGGAGTTTTTAATGCCAGGGCAGTGAGGGGAATTAGTACCAGCTGAACCGAACCCCCGCAGAGCAGCTGTGCCCACAGGAGCACTGGAGGACACACTGGGTTTGTGCCCCTTTACCCGTGGTCCCATATGGCTTCCTTCCTATGGCCGGTGTGGGCCTGTGCAGGAGGGAAAGTTGTTGATTGCCCGTTGCCATCCGGGCTGAGGGAGCGGACAGAGTCCCTGCGCTGCGCAGCCCCTCCTGGCTCGTCCGGGCCCCCATTCTAGCCCTTGGGCTGCATTGGCGCATCCCTAGCCCTCTGTCCAGACCGCCTATGGGCTCACCCGCCCTGCCTCAACTCCTGCAGTAGCAAAGGTGCTTAGCAAGGCCCAGGCGGGTGGAGGGGACCCACAGGGGTATTGGCCCTCAGTGCCCTCTGTCCGGGGGTGGCATTCTGGCTGAGCTTCCTCTCTGTGTTCTCATGGCAGGGCATTCCCAGGACACAGGGGTACTGGGGACCCAACAGGCCCTGTGGTCTGGGTTTTGAGGTGTTCTGGGGGAGAGGGACTGCCTAGCTTGGGGCCTCTCATTTGAGTCCATTGGCCCCGGCACAGCTTCTCCAGCTGACCTGCCTGGACGAGCTGAAGCTGGAGCAATTCCTCTGGGGAGCACATGTCCCGAGGCGGCTGCTCCCAGCCTGGCCCAGAGACAGGCTCAGCTTTCCTCGTTGTGCCTGGAGCTCTGGTCTGGCCTCCCTTTAGGGGTGATGAGGAATCCCTGGTTCCAGGCTGCCCTGGAGCTCCCAGGACAACGGATTCCAGCAACAAATGCAGACCTGGTCACGTCATTCATACAGCTCTGAGCCCACAGACCTGCTGCCCCGCACTGGCCCTGGAGTTTGCAGTTTGCCTCTGGGGACTTGGCATCCTGATTTATGAAAGGCAGTGAGAATCGGATCTACGGCGAGGATTAAACTGAACAGCGTCTGTCCAGTGCCTAGCACCACACCCGGCACCTGGTAAGTTCTAAGTCAATGTTAACTCTTCTTGTTCATTAGGTTAAATGAGGCATGCTGGCATCCAGTGTGAAATAAACCAGTCCAGGGTCTCTGTTGTAAAGAGATTCCTCTTGATGAGGCATAAATAATACAGACTCTGAAGTCAGGGCACAGTTCAAATCCAGGCTCCATCACCTGTGTGCACATCACTCATTCTCTCTGGGGCTCCAGTTCTTCATCCACAATGTGGGCACAAGAACACTGCCACCCTCACAGAATTGTTGTGAGTGTCTGGCTAGGTGGGCGTCCGGTTGTATTATTAACGTGACAGCATGCTGACCGCCCTCCAGGGAATGAGGTTTTTCTGAGACCTGCTCTTGTGCCCTCACGGCCCCTGGCCCAGCGCTCCAGTGCATGTGTGGGGGTGAGCGAGGGGACAAACCCTATCTGTGTGTGGCACAGGCAGTGAGGAGGAGCCGAGGCAAAAAAGGTCACCTCTGATTTCCCTGTGATCAGCATGTATCCATATTTCTCACCCGAATGCTAAACAGACAAAGAAAACCTTGGGTTTCCTGGCACAGAACTGTGGCAGGTCTATGAAGGAAAAGATATTTTTAGCTCCAAATGGGAAGTTAGTGTCAGGAGAGGCCAGCTTGGCAGGGGATGTGCACCAAATTGTCTACCAATTAAATTTAGAGGCGCCTTTGCTGGCAAGCTGGGGCTCTGGGCTCACTCAAGAAGCTAGCCTCCCCCTGCCTTCAATGCCCCTGGCGTGGCCTCCGGGCTGGCCTCCCCACCCCAGGGGAGCATGCGAGAGCTCTGTTTTCCCTCACCCATAAGGCTTCCTCTTAGGTGATCTCTCCAAAGGCTGCAGAACGCTCCAGGGCCCCCAGCAGAGGGGAAAATGGAGGCTCAGTGCCCCAGGCTGTGCGTCGCCTGCCTTCCGCCAGAAAGAATCAGAGCGGCCCAGGGCTGGCTCAGGGTGTGCTCACAGCAGCCTTTCGTTGGACCCTCCCTCTCCACCAAGGGGGTCCCAGCCTGGCCACCTCCCGCCGCCTCGCTCTGGCCCTGGACACCAGCCCTCCTCTTGCTCCTTGGTGGCATCCGCGCTCGGCTTGCATCTGGGCCTTTGTGCCACCATGTCGGCTGCTGACGGCTGTTCCTTGCTCACTTCCCTCAGGTCTCTGTCATTCCTCAGACAGGCTGTCCACCCCGTTTTTGCCTTCACAGGTCTTATCACAAGAGCTGCAGAGTGAGGGGGCTGAGAAAGAGGGTTAGCATGGGACGCAGCTGTTCCTGATCCCCCCATTTACTGGCTGTGTGACCTCAGATGACCTGTCTACCCGCTCTGTGCATCATGTATAAAATGGAGATAATAGCACCTGCCTCAGAGGATTAGATGAGCTAATACTTGTCGACTACTGAGAACTGGGCCTGCCATGGAGTCAGTGCTTAGGAAATAGAGGCTCTTATGATTTTTATTGCAGTCTGTGCTTATCTTGTTCACTGGTGTTGTAGCAGCTGGCCTGTAAGCTCTGGGAGGAGACAAGCCACGTCTAACCTGGCCATCGCTATGCTCCAGTGCCTACGACACACCTGTGTCACGGTGGCCAGTACACTCACGCTGAGTGAACCGGCACACCAAGGCTGTGACAGTGCCTGGCTTTGGACTGTGTGGGCCTTTCTTCACGATGTCCTGAGCTCTGGGGCTCAGCCCAAAGTCCAAAACAAGCAAATTCCATATAGTACTATTTACTCGGTGGAACTGGAGATTGGCCCACTCTAGGAGCTGCTCTTTTGGGCTTGATTCCCTCCATTCCCTGGCCTGGCTGGCGGGGCTGCTCGGTCAGACTGGGCAACGGCAAGGACTGCCCAATGGGTCACATCCTTCAGTCCACGGCATGAACTCAGGGCCTGCTGGGAGCCAGGCTCTTTCTGCCCCCCTGAGCCTAAAGTCCAGTGGCAGAGGGTTGAGGGTGGGCCTGGTCAGTGTGGAGGGGCCTGAAGATCAGGCCTTGCCCCGTGCCTGTCCCCCTGCCCTCTCTGAACTAAGTGTCCATGAGGCTTAGTGGCCCATATCCACGAATCCTCATTACTAATGGGGCCTCAGCCACATTTGTCGGATTTATGTCTAATGTTCTACCCGTTTATACCTTTTATCAGCAGTTTAACAATGATCCATAAATTTGTCTCCCTGGGCTTAGATTTGGAAGATCTGAGTCTCTGGGGGCCATTTTGATTTTACAAATTTTGTAAAGTAACTGGGGCATTTAAACTTTATCCTGGCTGGCACATACTCACACATGTTTCTTTGGCCTCTGGCTTATTAGGAACCAGTTCCCAGCATGGTCTCTCAGGTATTCTGTGGTTCCCTTTTATGTCTGTGAGCAGAATGAGTCAGGGGCCATGGGGGTGTCTGGCTAGGGTCATGTTCCCTTCTTCTGCTCCAGCTCCACCTCCTGGGCCCCACGCTGTTCGTGCGCCTGGGTAGGCCCTCCCTCTGGTTCTGAAGAGTGCTGTCACCTCTCTCCAGAGCTCCCCTCTTGGGCATTTCAGGTCCATGCACGTGGCCCTGAGCTCATGCGGAAGTGAAGAGAAGGTACTCCTCCTTTCCCGTGCTTTCCTCGTTTGGGAGGTGCTACAGCCCCAGGCTGCCAATGCCCTCTCAGCACCGCAGTGTCTGTGGGAGGGGGCTCTTTGGCTTGGTTTGTATCCTCTTCTCCCTTGCACCCAGGTTGGATCACCAGGGACAGAGTGGGATGACATACCCCAATGCCCCAATGTCTCAGCAGATGGACACATAGGGACATCCTACCATGTTGTCAAGCTTGCTGGTCGTGAGCGCAGCCGGGCTCAGCCTGCAACATCAACTACACGTGGTTTTCCTGGCAATTGTTTAGGGATGATATTTTTCACTGAAGCATGTTGAAAGCCTGCAAGATAAGGGCTCCATGTGGTCTGGAGACAGACAAGAAAGGTAGAGCTGCCCACAAGTGGGTATGTGGCTCTGATTTAGTGGATACCACATTTAGAGAGAGAAGCTTACTGCTTCTTGTCCTGTGGTGTCACTGGTATTCTTCAGAAGGGCCTGGGAGTGCACTGCAGTGCATGTCTCCAGGTGTATGGACGAGCGGCCCTGAGCCATCCACACCTTCTCACTCAAGGTAGGAATAAATGAGGGGCTGGTGTCAAGAGTCAGATTACTGTTGGGGTCAAGGGTCAGTCAAGGGCCCCTGGGGCTGTTTAGGCTGCGTCTTATGGTCAGTAAGTTCTCTTCCTTTGAGAAAAGGTGCTTGGCCCATGGCATTGGAGCCCTGATCTTGTCCTTACTCATCATTCATTTATACAATAATTATTCACTGGGGGTGTGGCGATGTGCAAAATAGACTCATGGAGCATAGATTCTAGTGGGGGCAGACACTGAATACTCACGTGGACAAACGCAGTACCATGTGCTGTGCTGAGCGCTATGAGGAAAATGTCCACAGTAGGGGAGACTGACTTCTTCCACGAGGAGGCATGTCTACGCTGGGACCCTGAGGGTGACCTTGAGGTAATTAATCAAGAAAGGTGGGGTGGGCATAGAGGATCAAGGCCCTGTGTGGGAGGGAGCAAGGTGAGTTCTAAGGGACCCCAAAGGTGGTGGCTGGAGTGCAGGGAGCAGGCGGCCATGCTGGGTGGAGGCCAGGGGAGGAGATGGGGTCTCCATCCTAAGAGCGGTGGGATGTAGTTGCTGGTGTTAAGCATGGAGGGACTTACCCTGGCTTCTGACTGAGAATGGGCTGCCCAGGAGCCAGAATGGCAACTAGCTGGGAGGTGACTGTAAGTGTCCAGGTGAGAGACAGCAGTGGCTTGGGCCAGGGTGGTGGCGGTGGAGATGCAGAGAAGTGCACGTATTTGAAAGAGATTGAAGGAGTGGGATCACCAGGGCTTGGGGGGGAGTTTGGACATGCTCTGTGAGGAAAGGGAAGGTGCTGGGGGTGGCCCCCAGGCAGCCCAGTGGGATGGCTGGCTGGCTGGGGATGACACTCAAGTAGGAAATGTTAAGGTTTGGTGGAAAATGTCACCAGCACAAATCTGGATGATTGAGTTTTTATGTCTATTATGTTGCAATGATGTTCTAATGTCTGAGAGGAAATGTCAAGCTGGCTATTGGATGCTTTAGACTGGCACCCAGAGAGCAGGCTAGACATAGGTATCTGAGAGTCGTGTGACGATAGGGCACACATGGGTGAAGGAGATGGCCCAAGGACCGTGTCCAGGCGACGAGGGATCCAGCAGCTGAGCAAGGTGCCTAGTGTCCAGCTTCCCTCTTGTCCATCCCAGGCTGTGTGGGGCTGCCTACCTTGGGGTTCTGGAACCCAGGCCTGTGGGTTTTCCCAGGCACCAGGAGGGAGGGTCCTTCACGTGGGGGCTGTGGATGGAGAATGCCAGGGGTCCTGCAGCACCCCCTCAGGGACTGTGGCCAGCCTTTGTGCGGCTTGATGTCCAGACACTCCCAGAGCCCACCTCTACCTGGAAGCAGGCTCCGAACCCTAGCCAGGAGCCCTTTAGCATAAGCATCCCTGGATTTTGATGGCCAAGATGTTGACCCCCCCAAGAGCCCAGGGCTCTGGCAGTTTGCATGAGGAGCAAGTGCTGGGAAGACTCCCCTGGGCCGTCGCAGCGAGGGCTGTGTAGGCTTCAGCCCCGCAGGGGGACTCGGGGTCTTCCTCTGAGCAAGAGGGAGGACCAAGTGGTTCGCTGGCACAGTGGGGCCTGGCCACCCCCACCCATCAGTTTAGATGGGCTGTGGCCGCTCTGGAAATGCTGCCCAGCGTTTGTACTTTTTGGGGAAAACTGTTAGTGCTCAGAAGATTAAATTTTTTGACCAGTCTGAAGATATCTTTTTTCCTCTTCTTTATTCATTGTTATGAATTGCAATCAAAGACAGTTTAATGGTGAAATTGCTATAAAATGGCAGGGGAAATATTTCTTTGGGTATTAGTTTTGTTTTAGTAAGTTACCAAGTAGTGATTTAACTTGCCACTTTCAGGATTATTTCTGCCTCTCAGTGGGGTAATAGAATCAGCAAGATCTACTATGGGCTTCATTTTCTAGAGAACACAGATAAATAATCTCCCAATATGCTCTTGAGCAAACTAAAGTACCTGTGACTTTTGATATCTCCTGTTCAGAACAAGGGCCTGCCACTCTGTGTGGGTGGGGAGGAGAGATGCTGCAGGTCCGCCGACAGTCTGCTGTGATGGGGGCAGTTAGGGGTGGAGGCTGGGGCCTGTGGAGAGTCACTTCTGGAGGGGGTCTGCAGGAACAGAAGTGGGCAGGGGTTTCCCAGTGGCCCCGTTGCACCACTGTGGAGAGGTTCCACAGGCACAGAGGGTTCTAGAGAAATGGGAGGGGGCCAGCACTAAGAGTGGGGGTCTGCCCAGCCCACTGGTGACACAGCCCACTTAGTGCACCATGAACTATCCACCCGGTTATTTAATAAACATTTTCTGAGTTCCTACTATATGCCAGTCCCCTGCTTGTTGGGCACAATTAGTTGTGTGGAGGGCACTGGAACAGGATGCCAACAGGTGTATTGTTCATAGGAAAAAATGCAGGTAGAGCAGCCATTCTGCCTGGGGCTGCCAGGGATGGCTTCACTGAGCCGAGCTCTGGCTGAGCCTTGATGGCTGGAAGGACTTTTCTAGGGAGGGAAGGAAGAACAGTACAGGCAGAAGGAGTCATTTGGGCAAACGCACGGAGGAATGAGGTTCTGGGCTTGTGGAGGGCAGCTTGCAGGCTGCGGTCTCCAGGGACGCTCTTTCTGGGATGGAAGGATGGGCGGAAGGTAGGACCAGACAGGGCGGCCTCCTCTTCATGGGGCTGGAATGGCTCTGGGACTCGGAGGAGACCCTCTGAGAACCTTCTCAGCCTAGCCCCTGTCTAGACAGGCTGCTGGGGTCAAGGGGGGGAAGGAAGGGGGCAGCAGAGTGGGCAGTGGGCAATCTGGGATCTATTCTGCTTCTTTCTTTATGATGCCCTGTATGACTTTGGGTGATTCACTAAGACCCTTTGAGCCTCAGTTTCTTCATCTAGAGAGCGAGACAGTCTTGCCCTGCCCTGTAGGACGCTGTCAGGAGAGCCCCATGTCCGCAGGAATTGGGCAGCCTCTGGCCTGTGAATCAGTGTATCTACATTTACACAGCCTGTCTGCTGGTCCTGGTAGAGAGAAGATAAACTCGGTTTATCATCCGAGTAATAAAACTGGAGAGGCGGTTGGCTGGACAGTGTCCGGGAGCCCCATCCCTGAGAGCAGCTACCCTAGTCCTGAGCATGCGCAAGACGGGGGAGGCGGCAGTGGCGGAGCAGCTCTCACTGGGTGTGCAGGTGAGGAGCCCTGAGGGGCCTCTCAGGAGTGGGCACAGCTAAGCAACTTGGGAGGGGCACGGTCACGGGACTAGCGAGGGCGGCTGGACTGTGTTTTCAGGAGGCCAGTCTGGTAACTGGCTGTGCTGGTTTGGGGCTGGACCCTGATTGCTCAGGACCGTGGAAGAAGGGTCGTGTCATCTGCGGTGTCTATTGTCTTCCTGTCACAGGGCTCAACTGCTCCTCTCATTAACTGCTTGGCAATTCCTTAGAAACTTTCAATTTGAAAAGGCCCCTCCTTATTGGGGTGGCCTCATGTGTTGGTCTGGCCTTAGAACAGCAGTGGTAGGGTAGAGCCGCACTGTCCTGGGGTGGCCACCAGCCACTGTGGCCACTGAGCACTTGAAATGTGGCTCATCTGAATGGAAATGTGCTGCAAGTATAAAACACACGCTGGATTTTGAAGACTGGACAAAAAAAGTAAACTAGCTCAATGATTTTTATACTGAGTATATGTGAAATGATATTTTAGATGTATCGATATTGACATTTTAGATATACTAAGTAAATCTATATTTATATAGACATATTAAGTAAAATACATTACTGAATTAATTTCACCTTTATAAAACTTTTTCTTCAATGTGGTCACAAGTAAATGTAAAATTAAATGTGTGCTGCATTTTGTGTCTATCGGGCAGTACTGCTCCAGAGGCTGGAGGGAGGAAGGGATGTAGATGCGCCTGTACGGAGTACCCCTCCTGCCGGGGCTGGGCGCCTGAGTGGCACTGCTCTGAGGCACTGGACGCTCAGTTCTTGGCAGCTTCACATGGGCTCTTATTGCTTCCCTCTTCTGCCTTCTGGGCCTGCTAGGAAACTGTCCCTGGTCCAGGCTGTGGTGGGGTAGCCAGAAAGTTCCACTTGAGGATCCCAGAAAACACACTCAGGTGTCCAGGGGAGATCACTGCCCAGGCCCTCTCTTCACTGGGCAGAGGTCTTTATGGATTGGGGGCAGCTCATATCATTTCTGTAGCTACAGAAACTGGCATAGCCCTGCATGCAGAAGGTTGGCTGGTTAGATGGATAGACGGATGGGGGGTGGTTGTACGGCAGGATGGATTTTCAAGGACATAAGTGAACCTAGAGGTTGAAAACATTGCAGCTGGATGAATGGATGGCTCTGTGGGGCTCAGAGAGATGGACAGGGGAATGGTTGGGTGGGAGGATGGATGATTGAAAGGGTAGATGAAAATACAGGATGTGCATCTGTGGATGAACAGACGAAGGGAGGCTGGCTGGCTGCATAACTGGATGGAGAGAGTGAAAGGAAGTTGGATGATTAGGAGGAGAGAGAATTGGATGGTGGGTTAATGGAGGGGTGAATGAAGAGGGCTCATTCCCACATGGGCGTTGTTCAAGGTCTGCCGGGGACATAACCTCTTCCTGTCAGCATGTGGCACATTTCCTTCCCTGATTTTTTTGTGTTTTGCCCACACATGTCTGGAGCTTCTCCAGGCTTTCACTGGATCCTCCAGGGAGTTTTCATTGCCGGCTATGCTAATCAAGTCATTCCCTCATTAGGACTGTCAGCTCCCTGCTGGGCCAGCTCTGTCATTTTTTGGGGTGCATGCTGGGACATGAGGTGTATGGGGGTGCAGATGATGTGTTAGACTGTGTGGGGGGAATTCTTTGTGACAGGCTGATCATCTTTCTTTGCAAACCTCATTGGACTTTGCAGATTATCAAGGAATCAAGAGGGTGACTTAGAGGAAGAAGGAAGGGAAAGCATCTTAAAATATTCTGAGTTACTGGGAGAGGAGAGATAGGATAGAGAGAAATTCCTTTTTAGAACACTATTTCTGACCCATGTGGTTGTGTAATAACTTCCCTCTCATATGCAGACTGGGACCTTCCAGAAAGTGCTTTCTCTGATAGCTCATTCTCCTTACTCAGCAAGCCCAGAAGGCCCCGTAGACAGCCTGTCTCCTTTGGGGAAAAGGAGTTTCAGAGAGAAGAAAGGAACGCCTCATGTCCCTGGATTTGAATCTTTTTCCGTAGGTGGAGGGAACGGATGCTGGGGTGGGAAGCACTTTGTCTGGTGCCAGGGTCCCTGAGGTGTGAAAGGAGCACAGGCCCTGGGCAGTGGGGGGAACAGGCCAGGTCTGGCCACTTCAAGTTCTGGATTTTGTGCATCAGCAAAGACTTTAATCACAGTGATCAGCAATCAACTCATCACCATTAATTCAATTACATTTCAAGCAGGATTCCTGGGGAGGTTCCTTCCCAAATGGTGCAGAAGAATGGGGCCTTCCTGCACAGCACACGGCTCACCCGGCCTCTGGGAGGCTGTTGGGATGTGCAGCGACCGGCAGTGCTCTCCTCAGAAAATGCACAAACCTTTCTATAATGCCCTTTCCTCTTATTTTTAAGATTACAACCAGCAAATCTCATTGTCCTTGCTCAAAGTAGTACATTGGTTGTTTTTCCCCCCTGAAGTCAGAAAAAAATGGACCTCCTTTCACTAAGACAATCTCAGTACACAAGGCTCCAGGGCGGTGCTGAGGGTGATGGACAGCTTCACCCAAGTTTTCTAAATGGCGTCGCTAACCAAGAGTTACACGGCAAGCTTCCTAAATGTTCTCTCTTACTGTAGAATCTTTCACTAAGAATCAACTTTATTGAAGATAGAAAGTTAGCATAAGTACAGCCATCTTAAAAGCTTAGACACCATTTTCTAACCTAGAAGGAAGAAAATAGGAAAATATTAGAACTTTGAAAAACAAGTTAGTCAGCCAGTGTTGATTGCAGTGACCTTTAGTTAGCTAACTTCAATCAGTTAATCATACATACCAAGCTTACTTTACTAAGAACCACCCTAACATTCCGAGGGTGATCTTATCTCACTAGACCCCCAGGATGTGGCGTCAGCTGAAATGTATGTGTTTTTTAGAAAAACAATGTGATGTGCTTGTGGAAAAATACTGCTCTTTTTGAAAATGCTATAAAAACCTCTGACTTTAAGTGCTCGGGGTCCTTGTTGAGACCCACTGCGTCGGGCTGACACTTGGACCCCAGCTAGCTGGTCTCTGAATAAATTCCTCTTGCTTGTTGCATCAAGAGACGCCTTCTGTGAGTGATTTGGGGCGGCACTCTCCTCTGGGAGAATCCAACATTACCACTTAATGTCCTTGAAGATTGGCTCTTCTAGCAACTGCTCAGACCTCTGTTTCTCTTAGCCCAAAATACCCACTCTTTGGGTTAGCTTCCTTCCCTCACTACGACTTCTGGCTCTGGCCAAGACCTTTTGAGCATCTCCCAACTCCAAAATTTTGGTTTTCTTTCCATTAAAGACAAGAGTGTTAGTTTTTTTTCTTTTGTATTAAGGTATCATTGATATACAGTCTTATGAAGGTTTCACATGAAAATCATTGTGGTTACTACATTCACGCATATTATCAAGTCCCCCCCTAACCCATTGCAGTCACTGTCCACCAGTGTAGTCAGATGCCACAGAGTCACTACTTGTCTTCGACAAGAGCATTCTTAACGTAGATGGCTTTAGGCCTTCTTGCTCATTCCCATCCTCCTCTGGTCCCCCAACCTTAGGCCAGTCCAATGAAGGGAGCTAGACTCATTGTCACCAAGCTGGTTTGGCCAAATTTGCTGGGGTGATTTTAGCTCAGCTATGCTGGCTCAGGTACAAGGCTCAGCCTCTGGGAAGGTGAAGGTAGACAGAAAGGTGGTTGGGCATGCTAAGGGTAAGGTGCCCTCAGACTGCCCATGGCATCTCGTATTTCAGCTTTAGAAATGTGCTGGTGAAGTCATTCTTGGTTCTGAGTAACAGAAACCCAGACTAGTTAGTGACAAAAAGTCATATAAGGACACAGGAATTTCTTTGAGATCCCAGGGACAGGGAGGAAGCTAGGACTCAGAATGGGCTGAGATCAGAACCAGGAGTGTTGCCTGCTCTCTCCCCACCCCGCTCCCAGGTCCCCACCTACTCTACTTTCTCTGCAGGCCGGCCTTCCCCCCTTCTCTGGACATACGGAGGGAGGTGGGCACCCTGACCCTTTGGTTTCTTACTTGGCGTTCAGCTCCGGTCACATGAGGAAATACCCATTCTGAGTCCTGCTACCTGAAGAAGATTCTCACTGGCCCAGGCTTAGGCCTGGCAGTCTCCCTGGGTCCAGCCAGTGTGGCCGGGGAAGGGGGTGGTCATGAGGCAGGAACGTGGCTGCCAGGACCTGCACGTGTGGTGTGGGAAGGCACATCCTCAGGGATGATGGGGTGACTCCCGGGCTGTGCAGGCACCCCCAAGGTGTTTGTCATAGGGGGTACTTGGGGCAAATAAAAGGAATCCTTTACCCAAGGTTGGGAAGTTCTTAGGGGACCCTCAGTCCTGTTAATATGGCCGAGGTCAAGCTACATATGATTTTGTACTATTGCATTATTGTCTGAGTAGTTTCCCATGTCATTAAAATATTTTATAGACTTCAAGTGGCTTCATTACAAAGTAATAATTTTTCTCAATGTGGTACATTGAACTACCAATCAGTAGTCTGAAAGATATTACCAATTGTAAAATTATTTTCCTAAAATAGGAAAACAATGTTATTCTCAGATAAAAGTATCATTTCCTGGATTGATAGGAGTTTAATTACAGATGAAGAAGTCTATTCTATTTGTCCATTTTACCTTATTTAATCTTAGCTAGCCTATCACAAATGAGGTAATATTACTGTTAAAGACCAAGGATAAGGAAAATTAGTTAGGAGAAAAATGGAGAAAAAGTGTTCTGTTTGTACATATATTTAATTAATGGGAAACCATTTCCTAATCCAGTTATGAAATTTTGTTTAGCTTAATTGTTGTATGGTTTTGAACATCTCATAGTTCTCCTGCTAAAGGTTTATTTAAAAAAATGAACCAAATGTAAATAAGTCATGGTAGTTATACTTCATCAATCTATTATCCACATTCAAACTGTTTTTTTTCTATTGTATATATTTGTTTATCCAAAGTGGCTTTTTCTATAGCAAATAAAAATTTGCACACAAAATATAAACTATGGCACATTGTTGAATATAGTTTCACTGTGGAGAGCAGTTCTATCCTCTCTTTAACTCATTTAATACCTTTATTTAAATAATTCATTTCTGTCATTTAGTAATTGTTTTTAAGAAACTTTCCTTGCCAAAGTTGCATTTTAATTCTTACTGAATAGTTGTTAGGGGGTTAGATTCCTTGTCCTGTTCTTACTTTCAGTAGTAACTCCCGTAATGGAGACAGGAAACCAATTTGCAGCTATGCAGTGTCTTATGATTCAAAGGGCGTCTGGTGAATTGTGCTATTATATACATTTTTCCCCATAACTATCACAAAGTATCCTAGTGCAGAAACTACTTCTCTGTTTGCTGTCTTCTTCATAAATCTTAAGTATTTTTCTGTCACTTAATGAGATCCTATTTCGGGGTACTTTCCTCACTGGTGAGGAACAAAAGATAGAAAGAATCAGAAGTAAGAGTCCTGACTGCCCTGGGGAGGGAGTGGGATTGATTGGTTTGTCTTGTGTTTGCTTGCACATGTGTTTATAAAGCAAAACTTTATTAATCATCTTTTATGTGCCAGGCCCTTTGTTATGTAACATAAACGCAAAGATGAGGAGAGAACAAGATTTATTTTCTCAAGGGGCACAGTTGAGTTGGGCGAGACAAATGCATAAATATATAGTATCTGCAGCAGCCCAGAGCCTTTATTGTGCTCAGTGCATTCCTTCCTCAGGTCCCCAGCCAGGCCAAGTCCACTTTTATTTTTAGCAGATGTAGCACGATAGCTGTGTTACATCTGATATTTTCGAGATTTTTTTTTTTTGTAGATAATTATTTTTTATTGAAGGGTAGTTGACACACAGTGTTACATTACATTAGTTTCAGGTGTACAACATAGTGATTCAACATTTATATACATGACAATTCTACGTACCAGCTATTACCATACCAAGCTGTTACAATATCTTGACTATATTCATTACATCCCGGTTACTTATTATTTTACCATTGGAAGTGTGTACTTTTTTTTGGTTTTTGTTTTTTTTGTTTTTTGTGAGGGCATCTCTCATATTTATTGATCAAATGGTTGTTAACAACAATAAAATTCTGTATAGGGGAGTCAATGCTCAATGCACAATCATTAATCCACCCCAAGCCTAATTTTCGTCAGTCTCCAATCTTCTGAGGCATAACAAACAAGTTCTTACATGGAGAACAAATTCTTACACAGTGAATAAGTTCTTACATGGTGAACAGTACAAGGGCAGCCATCACAGAAACCTTCAGTTTTGCTCATTTTCGAGATTTTTGATCAGTGGAGTGTGAACCTTTATTTTGAGGATGTATTTCTTTTTTACTATTCCTATTCATAGTCAAAAGGAATAACATTCTTTATTATTAAAAACAAATACCAAAGCCTAATAAATCTAAGTTGTCACTTTCTTCATGCAAAAGACAGAGTTGTCAAAACTCTAATGAGCTTTTTAACATTTGTAGTGACTGCTTAGCAAACAGAGGAATGTCTTGCTTTATTTTTGGTCATTTACATGTAATATCCTCTATAGGATGATTCATAAGTGTAAGACTCACTTTTAGCCATTGATTTAACATTCAATCAGCAAACAGTCTAAATAGATCACCCTAAATCTGGATGTTTGACAAAGACTCTCCTTAATCAAACTGTAGTCAGGTGCCTCTGCATTCTCTTTTTGGCTGGGACTTGCTCTTGAGCTCTGTCCTTTGCCTATTTAGTCGTTATAGCAAGACTCCTGTTGGCTTAGTTGGGAGAAAATTCTGTGTTCTTGATGTCTGAAAAAGTTCCTCACCCTCCATCCTTGGAATCTGACCACTCTTGGTATCTGCTGAAATTCTTTATCCTCCATCTAAAATCTTTCCACCGTGGCCTGCCCTCAGCGATAATCCTGTTAAGTCAGTTTAGACAGAACCCTCTTACCCCTGTTGTTTCCTCTTAGTAATTTTCCATCACTGACCTTCTTAACTATAAGTCTGCTGTATTCATCAGAGTTGAGCCGGATCTCTCTCCCCTACTTTAAGACCTCATTGTAGTAGTCTCCCTGAATAAAGTCGGCCTCAGCATTCTGTAACAAATGTCATGAGTAATTTTTCTTTAACATACTCTAAGTCAGAATGAATTGCTACAAGTTTTTATTTCATGTTAATAATTAACATATTAATTAAACATGTGTGTGTGTGTATGCTATATGATTTTGCTATAAACTTCTCAGTAACCTCCAAAATTAGATACTTAGGGGAAAAAAATGTGGAAGCCTTTGAAATGCACCAAAAAAGATTAGTGGGACTCTTAATGGAAAACTAAGTACTTTCTAGGATACACTCTTCCTGGTTATCTAATTCAGTAGATTTATGCGTTTAACTGGCTTTGAGCTTTTAACAAGTTTTTAAAATTGTAGATAAGTGATTGAAATGGAAAAGTGTTCTTGACCATAGACATCAAATGGATTCTTACAGTACAGAGACACTTGACCCTACCCCCGGCCCTTGCTTGCCACCCATTTGTGGGAAAAGCCAACAACTGCACCTATCTGCAAATTAATTTAAACATTCCTGATTACTTATATCTCTGTGGTATTATCTAAATTTAAATCTTACTGTGTGCAGAAGAATATGTCCGAGGCTGAACTATAATGTAAGCCTGGACAATAAGGCATGATTGTTAGAAGTGCAGGAATCATCACAAGCACAAGATAAAAACTAGGTACAAAATTGGTCACTCGATTAATCCTTTTATCAAAGCTCTTTCATTTTGAGACACATATTGGGACACAAAGCCAATGTTCTTACAAAACCAGGCCACATCTACCGTCTAAAAACAAGTATAATAAAATGAGCATGTTGAAAACGTTCAGAACGCAGGAACTGCTTGCAAAGCACCCTCTGGGGCGCCGGCCTGAGCCCAGTTTCCATAGGAGCGCGCAGATTCGGCGCGTAGCGCTCTGTTCCGGAAGTTATTCCCGTCAGTACCGTTGTTCTTCGTGTCAGAACTGGTCTCACTTTTCCTCAGGCGTAGGCTGAAGCCGACGGCAGAAGAGTTTTGGACAGAAGGGCCTGCCGTATGGGGGCGTGGCCACGCAGCCACCTCCCCGCCGACGCAGTTCACGTGCCGGCGGCGGCCAGGCGGTGGCCAGGCGGTAACGGCTGCTGTCGCTTTGTAGACGTCTTGTGGCCCGGCCGGGGACTCCGAACCTAAATAACGAGGTAAGTGCCGTGGTCTCCGAGCCTGTGGAGCCCCTTTTCGGGCCTCAGAACGGCTCTTCTGCGTCCCTCCATCGAGTGCGTGTTCTGGCGCGGAGCGAGGGTGGGGAGCGCGGCTGCAGGTTTCCCGGAGCCCGCATGATGGCAGCAGGACCTCCCCTTCTCGGTGTGTAGGCATGATACCTCACACCTTGTGTACCAAGCATAATACCCCTCAATCCCCTTCACCCTCCCCCACCCCTCCCCTTTGGTAACCGCTGGTTCCTTCTTGGAGTCTGTGAGTCCGCTGCTGTTTTGTTCCTTCAGGTTTCTTTGTTGTTACACTCCGCAAATGAGGGAAATCATTTGGCTCTTGTCTTTCTCTCTGGCCTCTTTTACTGAGCATAATACCCCCGAGCTCCATCCATGTTGTTGCATGTGGTAGGATTTCTTTCTTTATTTTGGCTGAATAGTATTCCATTGTGTTTATATACCACATCTTCTTTATCCATTCATCTACTGAGGGACACAAGTTGCTTCCCTATCTTGGCTGTTGTAAATAGTGCTGTGATAAACATAGGGGTGCATATGTCTTTTTGAATCTGAGAACTTGTATTCTTTCGGTAAATTCCTAGGAGTCAGAATCCTGGGTCAAATGGTATTTTTATTTTTAATTTTTTGAGGAACCTCCATATTGCTCTCCACAATGGTTGTACTAGCTTACATTGCCACCAGCAGTGTAGGAGGGTTCCCCTTTCTCTGCATCCTCACCAGCATTTGTTTTTAGTCTTTTCCATGCTGGCTGTCCTAACTGGTGTGAGGTGATATCTCATTGTGGTTTTAATTTGCATTCCGTGATGATTAGTGATGTGGAACATCTATTCGTGTGTCTGTTGGCCATCTGGATTTCTTCTTTGGAGAATTGTCTCTTCATATCATCTGCCCATTTTTTAATCGGGTTATCTTTTATTTCTCTCATGAATGTCTTATAGTTTCAGAGTATAGGTCTTTCACTTCCTTGGTTAGGTTTATTCCTAGGTATTTTATTCTTTTTGATGCAATTGTGAATGGCATTGTTTTCCTGATTTCTCTTTCTGCTAGTTCATCATTAGTGTATAGGAATGCAACAGATTTCTGTGTATTAATTTTGTATCCTGCAACTTTGCTTAATTCAGATATTATACCGAGTACTTTTGGAATGGATTCTTCAGGGGTTTTTTAATGTACAATATGATGTCATGTGCAAACAGTGACAATTTAACTTCTTCCTTACCAACATGGATGCCCTTTATTTCTTTGTGTTGTCTAATTACTGTGGTGCAGACCTCCAGAACTATGTGGAATAAAAGTGGAGAGAGTGAGCATCCTTGTCTTGTTACTGATCTTGGAGGAAAAGTTTTCAGGTTCTCGCTGTTCAGTGTGATGTTGGCTGTTTGCATGATATACATGTCCTTTATTATGTTAAGGTACTTGCCCTCTATGTCCATTTTGTTGAGAGTTTTTGTCTTGAATGGATGTTGAATTTTATGAAGTGCATTTTTGGCATCTATGGAGATGATCATGTGGTTTTTGTTCTTTTTGTTGATGGGGTGGATGATGTTGATGGATTTTCTAATATTGTACCATCCTTGCATCCCTGGGATGAATCCCACTTGATCATGGTGTACGATCCTCTTGATGTATTTTTGAATTTGGTTAGCTAATGTTTTGTTGAGTATTTTTGCATCTATGTTCATTAGGGCTGTTGGTCTTTAGTTTTCATTTTTTTGGTGTCTTTGCCTGGTTTTGGTATTAGGGTGATGCTGGCTTCATGGAATGAGTTTGGAAGGATTCCCTCCTCTTGTATATTTTGGAAAACTAGAGAATGCGTATTAAGTCTTCTCTAAATGTCTGATAAACTTCAGGGTGAGTCCATCTGGTTGGAGGTTTTGTTTTGGGGTAGTTTTTTTATTCCCGATTCAATTTCTTTGCTGGTAATTGATCTTTAGATTTTCTCTGTCTTCCTTGGTCAGTCTTGGAAGGTTGTATTTTTCTAAAAAGTTCTCCGTTTCTTCTAGTTTATCCAGTCTTTTAGCACACAGTTTTTCATAGTATTCTCTAATAATTCTTTGTATTTCTGTGGTGTCCATAGTGATTTTTCCTTTTTCCTTTTTATTCTGTTTATGTTTGTAGACTTTTTTTCTTAGTAAGTCTGGCTAGGGGGTTATCTATTTTTATTTTGTCAGAGAACCAGCCCTTGGTTTCATTAATTTTTTTATTGTTTTATTCATCTTAATTTTATTTATTTCTTCTCTGATCTTAATTTTGTCCCTCCTTTTACTGACTTTGGGACTCATTTGTTCTTTTCCAGTTTCAATAGTTGTGAATTTAAACTATTCATTTGGGATTGTTATTCCTTCTTTAAATAGGCCTGGATTGCTGTATACTTCCCTTTATAAATGCCTTTGCTGTGTCCCACAGAAGTTGGGGCATTGTGCTGTTGTTTTCATTTGTATCCATATATTGCTGGATCTCCATTTTAATTTTGTCGTTGATCCATTGATTACTTAGGAGCATGTTGTTAGGCCTCCATGTTTTTGTGGCCCTTTTTGTTTACTTTGTACAATTTATTTCTAGTTTTATATCTTTGTGATCTGAGATGTTCATTGGTACAATGTGAATCTTTTAACATTTACTGAGGCTCTTTTTGTAGCCTAGTATGTGGTCTATTCTGGAAAATGTTCCATGTGCACTTGTGAAGAATGTGCATCCCGCTTCTTTTCCGTGGAATGTTCTATAGATGTCTGTTAGGTCCATCTGTTCTAATGTGTTGTTCAGTGCCTCTGTGTCCTTACTTATTTTCTGTCTGGTTGATCTGTCCTTCAGAGTGAGTGGAGTGTTGAATTCTCCTAGAATGAATGCATTGCATTATATTCCCCCTTTTAATTCTGTTAGTATTTGTTTCACATATGTAGGTGCTTCTGTGTTGGGTGCATACATATATATCATGGTTATATCCTCTTGCTGGACTGACCCCTTTATCTTTATGTAATGTCTTTCTTTATCTCTTGTGACTTTCTTTGTTTTGAAGACTATTTTGTCTGATACAAGTATTGCAACTCTTGCTTTTTTCTCCCTATTAGTTGCATGAAATATCTTTTTTCCATCCCTTCACTTTTAGTGTGTGTATGTCTTTCGGTTTGAAGTGAGTCTCTTGTTGGTGGCATATATATGGGTCTTGCTTTTTAATTCATTCTGTAACTCTGTGTCTTTTGATTGGTGCATTCTGTCCATTTACATTTAGGGTGATTATCGATAACTATGTACTTATTGCCATTGCAGGCTTTGGATTCATGGTTACCAAAGGTTCAAGGGCAGCCTCTTTACTTCTAACTGTGTAACTTAAATCAATTATTACACTATTATAAACACAGTCTGATGATTCTTTATTTCTCTCCCTTCTTTTTCTTCCTTCTCCACTCTTTATATGTTAGCTGGTTTATTCTGTACTCCTTTTGTTTCCCTTGACTGACTTTGTGGATAGGTGATTTTATTTTTCAATTATGTAGTATAGAGTTGGTCTACTTCCTTTGCTGTGGTTTTATTTTCTCAGTTGACAGATATTTGGCCTAAGGCATACTTCCATCTAGAGCAGTCCATTTAAAATACACTGTAAAGGTGGTTTGTGTGAGATAAACTCCCTCAACATTTGCTTATCTGGAAGTTGTTTAATCCCTCCTTCAAATTTAAATGATAATCATTCTGGATAGAGTATTCTTTGTTGGAGGCCCTTCTGTTTTATTGTGTTGAATATATCATACCATTCCCTTCTGGCCTGTAAGCATTCTGCTGAGAAGTCTGCTGATAGCCTGATGGTTTTTCCTTTGTAGGTGAACTTTTTTTCTCTCTCTGGCTTCTTTTATTACTCTGTCCTTGTCTTTGATCTTTGCAATTTTAATTATTACATCTCTTGGTGTTATCCTCCTTGGGTCCCTTGTGTTGGGAGATCTGCAGACTTCCAAGGCCTGAGAGACTATGTCCTTCCCCAGATTGGGGAAGTCTTCATTCAGCAATTACTTGTTCAAAGACACTTTCTATCCATTTTTCTCTTGCTGCTTCTTCTGGTACTGCTATAATGCGAATATTGTTCCATTTGGATTAGTCACGCAGTTCTCTTAATATTCTTTCATTCCTAGATGTCCTTTTTTCTCTTTCTGCCTCAGCTTCTCTGTATTCCTGTTCTCGGATTTGTATTCCATTAACAGTCTCTTCCATCTCATCCAGTCTGCTCTTAAATCTTTCCATTGTTTGTTTCATTTCTGTTATCTCCCTCCAGAATTCATCCCTTAGCTCTTGAATATTTTTCTTTGTCTCCATCAGCATGCTTGTGACTTTTATTTTAAATTCTTTTTCAGGAACATTGGCGATTTTTGTTTCACCAAGCCCGCTTTCTGGTATTTGAGGGATTTTGGATTGAATAAGGTGCTTCAGCCTTTTCATGGCAATGGGAGTGGTTGCTGGTGAGTGGCGCAGGTGTCAGCTGGGAGAACAAAGTCTGTTCCTCCTAGCCGGTCGCCTTGCCTGTCTATGCTGTCTGTACCAGTTAACCGCACACAGGGAGCTGCCTCTGGGTTAATCCCCTAAGGTGCTGTGGGCGGGGCTGCACTTGGGATGGCCTAGGGGAGTGGTGGTGGTCACAGATCATCGGCGTGTGTTCTGCAGCAAGCGCATAGCCCCTTCGTGCTTCCTAGTCTCTGCACCCATCTCCCCTACTGTGTCAGTCAACTGTGTACAGCGCGCAGCCCCTGGGTTAATCCAGTAAGGTGCCGTGTGAAGGGTGGCCTTTGGGATTGCCTAGGGTGCTGGTGGGGGTTGCTGCTGACTGGCCCATATTCTCACGTGAGAATAGAGCCCCTTTGTGCCTCCCAGACTCTGTGCCCGTGTCCACTATCTGTGCCAGTCAGCCGTGCACAGGGAGAATCCCCTGTGTGGTTGCTGTAGGTGGGGCTGCTCTCCGGCTGGTCCACAACAATGGCGGAGACAGCCAGTTTGCTTGCAGGTGATGCCGGGGAAGACAGAATGGCAGACTTGTTATTGGTGTGAGGGGCCTTGGAGCTGCGTTGCCACCCAGGGCTATAGGGCACCTGAAGTTCCTTTAAGTTCCCACCCTGCTGGGCTGAGTGTGCTGGGACGATTTTGTCCACCTGTTAAACCCTTTTCCCTTTAAAGCTTTTAAATTGCCTGCTTTTCTTTTGTCCCAGTGCAGCTTACTGTGTGAACCGGTTTGCAGTTTTAGTGTTGGATTTTGCTTTTCCGCTCCTCTAATATACAGAGCACCATGCAATGTGTGTCTGTGCTCCTGGGGCAGATTTTTTGGGCTAGTTATTTAGCAGTCCTGTGCTTCCACTCCCTCCAGACTCTGATTCTTTTCTTCCCACTGGTGAGCTGGGGTGGGAGGAGTGCTCAGGTCCTGCTGGGTCAAGGCTTTGTATCTTACCTTTTTCTGTGAGATACTGGGTTCTTGTAGATGTAGCCTGGCTGGTGTACTGTATATTCTGGTCACTCTTGTAGGAAGAGTTGTATTTGCTGTATTTTTTAGATATATATGGTTTTGGCAGGAGATATATGCCACCCTACTCACACCGCCATGTTTTGCTATCTAGAATTTTTAAATTGTTGCTCATCATAAATAAAAAGAAGTAAATACAATAATTTATTCCCCAAATGGCCAAATTAGAAGTCCCCGTATAAAAAACATAAATTTTGTTAAGTATAAAATATTTCAAACATGGAAAATGTTACAACAAATGTTCCTTCATCTACCCTGCGTTTAGCAAATGTCAGTATTTTTCTGAATTGTAGTATTTAATTTCACCCACCTTCTTTTCCACCTCAGAGGTAATTACTCTTACAGTGTGTGCTTTTGTCATACATATTTTTCATAATTTTAGTAACATATGCCCACTGTATAGTATTGTGTTGTATAGTTTTAAACTTTGCCTGTGTGATGTGATACTGTGTCATACTACATGTATCATCTAAAAGTGACCTTTTTTGCCAAACATTATTTTCAAGGTTTATCTGTGATATGCTTGCAGGTCTTCTGTATTGATTTAAAATACTACATTGCTTTTGCTTTATTTATATACAATTTTTTATCTCACTTGCAACATTTTATTGTTACAACATTTTGTTGTGTGACATAAGAATGCTGCCATATAGAGTCTTGTGTGTAGCCTTTTCCTGTTAGGGGAGCTGTGTCTCTGGAGAGATTCCTGGAAATAGGATTTTTATTAAATGTTGCTGGAGTTCCCTCCAGATGGAGTATACCAGTTTACATTCCTGCCAGCAGTGTATGACCGTGCCTGTTTCCTTGCAGCCTCTCAACAGAGTGTATTGTCAATTTTTTTTGTTTTGCAATCTCGCAGATATGTCATGAATACCCAGAGTTTTTAATGTATCTAAGAAACACAGATATACTCATTTTTCTTTGTACTGCAGGCTTCCCTAGAATAGTACTAGCTCTTGGAATAATTGTTTTCTAAGAACCCTGGGGTTTTGTTGCGGGTTGATTAAAATGTATGGCAGAGTCACTGCATTGCCAAAAGAGGCTGGCTAGTTGACTGGCTAGCAGATAGCCAACTACGAGTCAGTTCAAAGTAGACTTTACCTTTATGTTTGCTCACAGCTTTGTAGATCAGAAACTTATCATTGTTACCCCACAAGTATAAGTCATACTCTCAAAAGCAAATTTACATGAACTGTAAGCTTATAGAAGTCTGTGTACGTGAGAAAGCTAGTTTTTTTAAGAATTAAGAAATATATCTAATGTAGATAGTAGCATTCATCTTGTAAGACACATTATTTTCCTTTCCTTTGACCTACATTAGCTGCTTGGAATATAGAGCCACAGAAAGGGTTTTGTTTTAGTTGCATGATTAAGTGTTCAGTTATGACACATCTGTCCCCATTATTGAGTTATTCCAGTACAAATTGGATTTCTTTAGTCTCTGAGCAGGGGAACTCTTCTTGGAATCTCCTTGAGTTGGACACTGCCGGCTTTTCCTCTTTGTGGTTCCCTTTTTGTGTCATTGTCTACCAAAGAGGTGATGCAGGTTACATTACCAGGCTATCTGAGGGCATGTGCATGGCTGGGTTCTAGATGACGCCTCCCTTTCAGCACCTGTGTTGTGTGCTCTGTGTGTAAGTCTTCACTCCTCCTCCTGCTCTCATAGATTATATTGAATGCATTCTTTTGCTGTTTGGAAGTACTCAGCTTGGGCTTGTCAGTCATAGTGATGACCTACAAATTTGTCCTTCAGATGCTGTCTTCATATTTTTTTCCTGTCGTTTCTCTTTCATTTTGTTTCTTCTCTGTGAGCACATATGATTTCTATTATTATGCCACTGTTATCTCCCACTCACTTTATTTCTCTTTCCTTCCTTCTTTTCCATCAAAATCATGCTTTTCCACATTTCTAACAATGATAGTTCTGTGCGCTTTTGGTTGAAGATTCAAGAAAAAAAAACATTGGCCTTCAAACAGTGCATGGCGTTCTGATGATTTTGGGTGTTTTTAGGTCTGTTTGTTGACTTGTAGGTTATCTGTCAACCAGCTTCATAATTAGTAGGTGCAAATGCATTGTCAACCTTTTAAATCCTAACTAAAAGGCTATTGGGAGCTAGCTAACTGTCAGTGGTACAAAAATGTAAATGCTCGGAGGAAACTTAAGTGCTTGAGGTGAGTAGTTGTGAGAAAAATAGAACTGTAACTCCGTTTTTACATAAAGTGAATATACTTATGTGTTTTAATATACTGAACTTATCAAATTTTTTTGCTGCCTACACACTGGTACTGAAGAAATCAGCATACTGAAGGAAAAACACTAAAGTCAGTATACATACTGAAAAAAAAAAAGGCTATGAAAGCACTTCTTGGCATCGGCATGAAACAAAGTGCATGAAACATTCCTTTTGCTTTTAAGAATTCCCTGATGTAGTACTGGCAACCATAAAACTTCTGACATTGGAATTTTAAAATTGGAGTCTTGCTTTCCCATAATTGGAATGCAGTGCAACTGAGGACCAACTCTGCAATCTATTAGTTAAGTTTGGTTTACAGTGCTTAGCAAATGGTATATAGTCACTTCAAGCACCAGCAGGGTATAGCACTTAGAAACATTTGTTAATAAATTTTAGTGCATAATTTATCACTTGTTATTAATTATTTTATGAATGACTTAATTTTCAAAAAAATGTCATGAATCCCTATTATGTTGCTTATAAAATGTAGCCATTCTTTTTTACTTAAACCTAGTCTGATGACTTTTCATTGATGCATGTATTTTATTAATTGAGATACCTAAAATAAAATGCACAAATCTTAGTGTACATCTTGAGGCATTTTGACATGTGTATACATTCATGCCACTATCACTGAGATCAAGATATCAGACATTCTAACTGATTTTTTTCCTCTTTCGTCAATTTCACCCATCCCCCTATCTCCTTCCCTGTGGCAATCATCAGTCTGTTCTGTGTTTATGGATCGGTTTCTGTTTTGTTTTAAGGTTCCACATAGAGTATTTGTCTTTGTTTTATTTCACTTAGCTTAATACCCTCTAGGTCCTTCTATGTTGCACATGGTGAGGTTTCATTCACTTTTATGACTGAGTAATACTCCATTATATACATACGTACCTCATCTTCCTTCTCCATCTGTCTGGTGATGGACACTCACATTGTTTTCATATTTTGGCTTTTGAAAATGATACTTCAGTGAACATAGGGGTACATATATCTTTTTGAATTAGTGATTTTGTTTTCTTCAGGTTAAATTCTCAGAAGTGGAATTACTAGGTCGTATGGTATTTTTCCTTTTGTGAGAAACCTGTACTACTCTCCATAGTGGCTGCACTAACTTAACATTCTCATCAACAATTTAGGAGAGTTCCTTTCTCCACATCCTCTCCAATTCTTGTTATTTCTTGTCTTCTTGAAATTAGTAGCCAGTGTGACTGGTGTGAAGTATCTCATTGTGATTTTGATTTGCATTTTCTTGATGATTAATGACGTTGAGTATCTTTTCACATCTGTTGGCCATCTATATGCCTTCTTAGGAAAAATGTGTGTTTGGGTGCTGTGCACACTTTTAAATTGGATTACATTATTTATTTTCTTTCTGGAGTTGAGTTGTGTGAGTTCTTTATATATTTTGTTTATTAGTCCCGTATTGGATATATAATTTGCAGATATATTCTCACATATGGTAGGTTGCCTTTGCAGTATGTTGGTGGTTTCCTTTGCTGTGCAGAAGCCTTTTAATTTGATGTAGTCCCACTTGTTTATTTTTGCTTTTGGTTCCCTTGCCTGGGGAGACACATCCCCACAAAAATTACTAATGTGAATGTTCGAGAGTTTACTGCCTATGTTTTCTTCTAGTTGTATAAAAACTGTGTTTTAAAGTTTCAGGGTTTATATTTAGGTGTTTAATCCATTTTGAGTTTATTTTTGGATGTGGTGTCAGACAGTGGTCCGGTTTCATCCTTTTTCATGTAGCTATCCAATTTTCCCAACAACATTTACTGAAGAGAGTCTTTTCAGTGTGACTTTTTTCTCCATGGATCTACCTTTGAAACAAACTCTAAAGAGGTCAACATATCTAGGGGGAAAGAAACCTGATGACTCTGCATTCTGTTAGTATATACTCACTGCATTTGAAACAGTGAATGAAAAAGTGATTATTGCAAACTTTCTGGTTGTTTATTTAACAAATATTTATTGAACAATTACTATATGTGATCCACTGTGTTCGGTGGTAAGATTCAGTGTTGAGTAAAACCAGATACTTGGAATTTATTACCTACTGGAAGGAAGACACATTAAACATAATTAGATTAAAAGTAAAATATTGAACTAAAACTAACAGTCATGATAAGTTCTAGAAGCACTCTAAGTGCTCATAAATGGAATGATTTACCTTCTCCGGGAGGCCAGAAAATAGTTCACTGAGAAGTGACAGTTGAGCCAACATCAGAGGGATCAGATGTTTACAAGCTAACTTGGGTAGAAAGAGCATTTGTACTAGAGGATATTGCAAGTGTAAAGACTTGGAGGTAGATGTGATCATGGTGAGTATGAAGGAATAAACAAGGCCCATGTGACCATCCTAAGAGCAATTGGAAACCACTGGGGAGTTAAGTAAAGGTGTGACATCAGATCTGCATGTTAAATAATGTATTATGACTGAATTGTGGATAACTGGGGAGGGACAAGTGTGAGTTGGAAATAATTTTAAACACACTCAAGAGGAAATGCCAGGTAGGCAGTTGTGTATTTAGATCTGGACCTAGAAGGGAGATCTCAGACAAAGGTAGAAATATTTGAGTCATCTTTGGTTAGGTGGCAGATTAAAACAATATATACATGTACAATCATTTAGGGTTCAAAAGTATTTTGTGAAAAGAAGAGTTGCCCTTGAACTCTTGACTGATGAGAGGCCTGCGAGCCTTAAGAAAACCAAGATAGATTGTGTAGAGAGGCAGTAGGAAAACCAGGGGAGCGATCTGTCCTGGAAACCAAGGACAGAGTGTTTCAAGGAGGAGGCGGCCAGCAGTGTCAAATGCTGCTGAGATGTCAAGTAAATGAAGTCTGAAAAATTCGTGTTGAATTTTGTGATAAGTTTAAGTGGACCATTGGGAAGGGAAACTGGAATTATGTGGAATGCATGAAATAGTTTGAACTCTTTAAAAGCTTAGCTCTGAGGCAGTTGAAGAGAGAGGGTGCTCCTAGTAAACTTGGTAGTGTGGATGTTTTGTTTTGTCTTTAGTGAAAATGATCCCGCATGATTAAAAATCACTGGGACACATCCATTTAAAAGATTGACAATGCTAAAGGAAAGGAATAGTCTATAGAAAGGGTTCTAGGAAGACAGAAAAGGATGGGATCCTAAAACACAATTAGGAGACTAACCTGACATATGTGTAGGGTATTTCTTATCACTTTATTAATAGAGGATGAGGATGCAAGTTAATTTGTATTTGTGGTAATCAAAGATTATGGTTCCCATCTGATATTTACTTTCTCCATGAAACTGAAAAAAAAGAGGGAGAAGGTCTGATGTTTTAGGAAAGCACGCAAAGGTTTAAGATAGTCGTTGTAGAGTGTATTGACCAAGAAGATAGAGTAGGGTTGCTAGGAAGTGTAGAGGCCCATTGAAGGTTAGCCATGGGGGATTTATAGTAGAATCTCAAGTACTTCCTGCCTCCTCCGGGTGCTGTGAAAAAGACTCAGAATGTTGCTTTCATCCAGTATCAACTAGAGGGAGTTTAAGTTATTGGCGAGTGTTGGTCATGTACCCAACCTGGATAAAAGAAGGAAAATTAAAAGGCCTAATAACCATTTGAGAGAAGGTGAAAGGGGTCAGTGAACTGGTGGTTTCAGTGAAGTCACAGACCATGTGGTGGATGAAATTGAATAAGCAAGCTGATGGATGTTGTGCTCTCATTGTGTGGAGTATTTGAATTCATGATTTTAGAAATGGAATAGTTATTAGTGAATGACAAGGGATACAGTGTGACCATGGCATTGGGTGGCTAAGGTGGAAACGTTTAGTCCATTAGAAAAGAGGAAGTCAAGAAGTGAGGATATAATATCAGATGGGTTATTCAAGCGGACATCTACCTCACCCAGAATGATGGCAAAACTTAGGATGGAGAGAAACTGTAAATTGGTTGCCAATATCTTCAGTGGATAAGGGATGAATGATACTAATAGAGGATAAGAGAAGGTGTTAAGGCTAAATCCAAGAGCCTTGAAGAAACAGGATGAGGTTGATAATGTTATTTTAGTGAGAAGAATTTGAGGGATTGTGTGTGTCAGGCACTCCTGCAAGGCACAGAAAACACTGTAAATATTGCAAGGCCCTGTCCTCTGAGAGGAGGTCAGACTAAAGAACAAGACAGCCACATGTGCAGTTAGTGACAGTACCGTGAGATCCTACCTACAAAGTATAGTGGGAACCTCAAGGAAGAATAGGTTATGTTTAGCTGAAGAAAACATTGAAGGTTTCACAGGAGAGATGATATCTGAACTAAAAGTTTATGTAGTTTCTCAAGTGGAGAAGGCGAAGGACATTACAGGAAGAATTATAAGATGTATGGTTCCTCACAATGACAGAGGAACATACACTCAAAATGATAGCATCCCTTCTCGTAGTAAGCACTACTGTAATACGGGGTTCTTTATCATTATAATATCTCCATTTCTTTGCCTACAGTTCTATTTTTTTGTTCTAGAGTTCAACATTGGTCTCTAATAGGATGAGTGAAAGCATGTATCTGGTGTATGTATGTCCTTGTGTTTTTGGTGTTTCTTTTAAAATTATGGTTGAAATAATATATTACCAAAAACAAATGCAGAGGGGCTCTATAAATAAATAAAATACAATTCTTTGACATATTTGCCATTGTTGTTTCAAACGCTCCTTCAGGAAATTAAATGTCTACCATTATGGGTGAAGTTCTGTTTTAAACCACAAGGATACAAAGATGAACATGATGGTCTCTGATCTCAGGGAACTTTATTATGATCCAGGAACAAGATGTAGAGGTAATATCAATATATTAACCACAGGGAATGCTATGACCTTTTTAGAAATCACAACTTACTTCCCTTAAATCCTCAGACATGTTTTTAGAATGTTGATTAATTTTTTCGCTGTTTATGGAATAGGTTTGATTTCATCAAACAATACAGTTAAAACAAAAATTTGGTTCAATTGGTAGAGTAATCTATAATAAGACTCAAAACAAAGTATGTTTCTTCTTGAATTAAGAGCCTTCCTAATTTTGGCTTTATTCCTCAAAGGTTGTGAAGATGAGAAAAGAAGCGAAGAGAATCCGAGCTTTGGTTATCCGAAGATTTGTCAGGAGTGTGAGCAGACTGAAGTCAGAAAAGTTAGTCACTTACACTAATGGTCCTGGGACTAATGAAATGTCAAAAGTTGTCTTTATTCAGTATTTACAAAAGTGAAGGGTGGGACCTAGAGGAATAATTAAATATCTTACTCATGCAGCACTTTGTTTTATGTGTGGAAAAGATGTGAGATCAAATGTGCTGTGTCAGCATGTCATTATATGGTTTGGACCTTACTGACTTTTAAATATGTCATGAGTTTTTCTGATTTTTCCCAAAACACTCCTTTTGGCCATTTTGGAATGAAAGCTCTTTGGGGTTGTTTATATGATTTATGTTCTTGGGAGTTAAGATGTTGCTATAGTTCAACAAATGTACTAATTGGTAATTAATTTGAAATACTCAGTATCTTGTGGAAGTGCTTATGAAAACAATGTGTTCAACCTAATTTTTGTGAAAACATGCTTTGTAATTTATTTTCACTAGTATTAGGGGCAAATATGCTATTTATAATTTTCATGCTTTAAGGTGTGTTTTATTCTATTAAATATTTCAGAAGGTAACCTTCCTTTCCAATACAATCAGATTTTTAAGTTTTATATTCCATTAATTCCAGAGAACAAGTTTTCATTTAATAAAATTTAATTCAACCTTTAATTATTGCTTATGAAATTTGTATTATGTAAAACAATGTGTCATTAATCTGTTAGTTAAAAAATATTATTAGGCCATCCTGTGAAGGAATAGAAGGCAAACTGTTACTGTTAATAGTCATTAATATAGTGCTAGTACAATGCTTATCTTTGTGAAAAACTTGAGTTTGTTGATGGAATTGGGGTATGTATTGGGCAAGGGGAGGACAGTACAGGAAGACAGAGTGTTTGTTATTTAGAGATTTATTCTGCCTTTTTAAGAGAAATGAAGAGATTTTTCATTTGATAGGAGTCTAAGTGTCTAAGATAAATGCTTTCCTTTGCTACATATTGTATTATCTGCAGGGGTACTGAAGATGCACTGTTAAAAAACCAGAGACGGGCACGATCGCTTGAAGAAATCCATGCCATGAAGGTAAGGACTTCCGTGGATGTGTACATATGTGTGTCTCCATGTCTCCTGTCAGCCTGCACTTTGTGGCTGTGCAGGGGGTAGAGGTAGTGGTTGTGTTTATTTGAGTATTACTTCCAGTTGACTAAGACTTACTTATATGGGTCTGTTTAGTGCAGAATGTGCACATCTAGAAAGCTGTAATGTTTAAGCTTCCTTTTTCCATGTTTTTTAATGGAATTTTTAAAAGTACTAGACTAATTTGAGCCTAACAATGCTAAACTAAAGTCATGTATGTTCATTGATGCCTCATGCCTAAGGTTTTTGTTTTTACTGTAACGTGAGCCATAAAGTTTGAGAAGTTCAAGCATTGAATGTTCAAGCTGTTTGGCAGATTGGAGGCTGACATCATGCTTTGCCTATTGCCAACTCAATAAACTTTTGTGTGGTGGTGTCAGCATTTTATTCAGCTCTGTAGTAACTTGAGATAAAATTCGTGTTGGGTCAAAATGATCCATATTTTTGTTTCTTTCAGCCAGACTCTTCACTAGCATAATTTTTAGGTCTTCTCACTGCTGTTACTTTGTGGAAAATTTCATTTACCAAATGACATACTATTAAATGTCTGGGAGGCTGTTTTATTGCAGAACTTAAAAACAGCATTTGGTACCAACAGTTACCTTAATTGCAGGGTCATTTTGCATGTATAGTTGACTGTTACATTTTGGTATTACTTCTAAGTTTTGAGATAGATAAGAAAGCAAGACAGTTCTCCAATAATGCTTTAACTGAGTTAGATTATCAAAACTTCTCACCATGTTTTCCTTTTGAAGAGATGATTAAGTGTTTTATAGGACAAAATTACCACAGTTAATCTAAGTCGAAGTTGTAGGACATGGTTTTTCTTTGGTGTGAAGTATGTTTTTTGTGAGGTATTTTCATTTGTTTTATTTTCAAAATACTGCAAAATTCATGGAATCCATGTGATACATCATTCTCAAAGCTCCAATCCCCTTTTTATCCCATCATTCAGTAAAAATACCCTATATTTGACTTCTGATTATCATTTGTGTCAATTTGTGTTACACATTGTTTAGGCTTTTTTATATACTGTTTTTTTCCCTATGAAATTTCTATGGAAATAAAATCTTTAGAGATCTTTGTTCTGAGAATGACACTAAGATGGGAAATTACGATTTATCCTTTACCCACTTTCACTTTCTCTTAACCAAGGTCCTTACTAAATTAGATTCCTTTATCTAAATTTTTCCATATGATTTCTTCTGAATAGTTTACAATCATAGTCCTAAATTATCCAGAGGCTTTGAACTACTATACAATAGCTGATTTTATTTTACCATGGAAGGATGCATTATATACAGTAAGGCTATGTGCAGTATGTGAAGAGTTTGAGAAAAGAAGATTCATTACTGTTTAGAATACATTCCTTCTTAACTCTCAATAGTTGCTTAAATTTAATAATTAAAAAAGAAAATCCTATTTGATCTATGTGTGAAGGTTGTTTTTTCTTATCCTTAAATTTCCTCAGCAGTAAGACATCAGGCTCAGTCATAGAGTTCATAGGTTTGTAACATCTTTATGGAATTGTTGCCTCATAGAAAGCTAAAATTCAAGGCCGGTATGTTCCTTGCACTCATAAAATTAGTAGTAGTGAATTTGTGGTAGTGGTTAGGGTAGTCTAGATTGGTTGCTGTGACTTCAACACTTTTTGTAATGTTATTTGAAAATTGGATGAAGTTTAAATGAAGCAACCGGAATAAAAAGAACACGAGGAAGACTGTGTTTGCTTTCGTTACATGTCAAATTTCATTTCTCATTCATGGTTCTTTTACAGAGTTGGTCTTCCTTTCCAGAAGAGGCACATAGAGCATTAAAAAAAATCGAAAGGTCATTTCTAATTTCTTAAGGAAGTGTTTATCATGTACATGGGAATATCAAAGAAATGGTCACAAGGTAGAAAATTCACAGTTTCAATTAAATTTGGAGAAAAACCTCTACTTACTTGTTTTTTTCCAGATGGATTTTTTTCCTTGACTCATATACCACTACGTTTTTATAGCCTTGTTCATGACATACTGTCCTGTACTTGCTTTCTATGATGATAGGGTGTTTTGTTGCAAGATGACTTCTTTGAAGAAAACCTGAGATATTTTTAGAAATGAGAGTTTGTGTTTTCTGGCCAAGAAAAAAAATGACCTGATCTTTATGATGCTATAAAGTCATAGGTTCTAATTTTATAGACTATAATGGATGAATACCAAGTCTTTGTTCATGCTTCTGTTCAAGCAACTTTTGCCTGTGTTTTCTTCTAAGAGTTTTACGGTTTCAGGTCTTTGATCCGTTTTGAGTTTACTTTGTGTATGGAGTAGACAGTAGTCCAGTTTCATTCTTTTGCATGTAGCTGTCCAGTTTTCCCAACACCAGTTGTTGAAGAAGCAGTCTTTTCCCCATTGTATATCCATGGTTCCTTTATCATATATTAATTGACCATATATGTATGAGTTTATATCTGGGCTTAATTCTGTTCCATTGATCTATGGTTCTCTTCTTATGCCAGTACCATACTGTTTCTGATTACTTTACCTGTGGAGTATAGGTTGAAGTCAGGGGGGGTATTACAGCTTTTTTCTAATAGTGCTCACACTGAAAACTTCAGTATTAGTATAAATACTGGCTTCTGAGATTGTTCCATGTTTTTCTTTGGAAATTATTTTGTCAACTTTCACAGATCCTTAAGTTGCTGAGCTAGAGAAGAAGATGGTAAACTTAACTCATAAAATCAATCAGTCAATCCAAATGTACAGGAAATCGCTTTTTCCACAGTAAATGTAGTAACTAACATTTACTGAGCATTTTCTCCATGCCTGGTACTATATTGTATGTTTTATATTCATTGTCGCATGAGGTAGAGATCATTATTATCCCTATTTTATAGACTAAGAAACAGAGACTTAGAAAATTAAGAATTTTCCCAAAGTCAGATAGTTGTTTGGTGGTGGACTTAATTGTACTGCTAAGGCAAGAACTTCCTGAAATATGTCTGGGCACTACTCTTCCTAGAGGTTGAATTCTCGAGATAAAATAGTAAATATTGATACTTGCCCTCTTGGTGTGACAAAAGGCCCAAAGATGTGCAATATGTTTGTTTGTTTGTTTTTTCAGATTCTTTCATGCCTCACAGCTAAATATACGCAGTTACCTCTGTCTACTTTTTTTTTTTCCCTTCTTGTTCTCTGGGCCATTACTTTTCCCAATGCTGATTATTCCTATGCACTGAGAACTTGCATATTCTTCTGTGAGACCTTGCTCAGACTGCTACCCCTTTCTTCTGTGTTTTAAAACTCTTTCTCCCTCTGTTTGATTCTTCCCTGATTTTTACATGCCCTAGTCTCTGTTAGTAAAGACATAGCTTGAGTTGGCATCAGATGTTGGGATTGCCGTGCCTCCTGCTCCTTTGGAGCCTGTTTCTAAGTGGTTGTCGTTAGCGGACCCCAAATAGGAAAAATGATGTAGATTATGAAAATAACTATATCATATCATTTGAACTTTACCACTACCCTGTAAATTAGGCAGAATCTTATTTCCGGACATGCTTACAAGTGTTCTACACTGCACACATCCGTTGGATTTCAGGCTTATCATCATATGTATTCATGTAGAAGAATTTTGGAATACTTCTGGTTATGCATGCTTTCAAAAAGTTGAGATTTGTGTCTGTAATTTCACATACTGTGATTTTGTGAGTTTTTTCTTATGAATGCTTAAAAATAATGCCTTATCCTGTAAGTACACTATGTTAATTATTTGTGTCAAATGAACATTCAGCTTGCTTGTTCTACTAAAATAATGCATAACTTAATCTAAGTATAATTATTTTTGACAGTTTGACCTTTTATTTGTAAGCCAATAGAAAGAATCAAGTCAGACTCACATATTAGAGATCTTACCTAAAGTCCAGGTTTACTAATAGTTTCAAGGAAACAGGCAATCAGAAAGCCCAAGTGAAGCAAGGAAGGATCGGGGATTCTGTGCAGTTCCACATGGCCTGCCTTTCTACACCAGACGTGCGCTTTCCTAGCCCAGAGTGGGTGAGATCTTGAAATGAGGAAGTCTAGTTGTTACCTCATGGCAGAGAGCATTTAGATTTTGAAACTTCTCCAGTACCCCAGGGTTGTATATAAACTGACATGATATTATTTTCCAGTGTGCCATGTCTCAAATCCATGGATTCTGGGTTTATTTACTATTAGCCTCATTAACAAGGAACATCCTACAAAGAACATTCTTCAGGTAAGGACTTTTCTGTTAACAAAAATCATTAGCCTGTTTCCAGAAGGGCCAGTTATTAGTATATTAACACATAGATTGAACTCTGTTACCTACTTTTCCCTGAATTTCCTCCTGGTAAAGATTTGAATGGATCCCAGGACAGCTGCTTTAATTCTCTCTGCAATTTTTAATAGCTCCCCTTTAGCTTCGTTTGTATTTTCCTCCAACATTTTGGACATACTTCAAACCTACAGAAAAATTGTAATACCACAATATGATGACGATAATAATAATAATAATAATAATGCTTTGTATCACGTCCATGTTTGTCCCTTTGCTGGTGATGCTGAGTTCCAATCATTTGGCTTAGATGTTGTCTGCTGGATTTTGTCATTTTAAAGGCATGGTTTTTTAATACTTATTAAGTATTTTATGAGATGATAAGTTTGAGACTGACTTTCATACTAGTCTTCATCGCTGTAGTCTTTCATTCAGTGATGTTTCTACAACAGAATCAGTTAACACTTTTTTACCGTTTCTATTTCTCTGCTGGGATTTTTTTTGTTTCTGGTAAGATTGCAATTCATTGAGAGGAATTTTTTTTTCCTCTTATATCTATTGAGGATAGTGATAACAGCCATTATTGCCTGAAGAGAGGAAAAATGTTTATTTCTTGGTTCTTTGTATGCTGGGTACTTTTGTATTTTAACCTGGATATTTCGAAGATTAAGTAGTAGAGATTCTGGGTTTGCTTCCTTTGTTTTGCAAAGAGTGGTTGTTATATGGTTTGGCTTTGACTTCAAACTGTTTTTTGTTTTTGGATAGCAGCTCCAGCCTCAGTTTAAATCTTTTGTAGTGAACTATTTTGAACCTGTTCCTGCATGAGAGGTTCAGGGTTCAGGGTAGGGATCTCTTAAGTGGTTCCTCCCTTTTTGGGCTTCCCTTGCTCTCTCCGTGGATAAGCTATCCTGACTTTACTCTTCCACAGGGTGGTTCCTTTGCCACTGCTCCTGACCATGCAGACTGCAGGTAGCCTCAGGTGAAACTCGGAAGAGATGCTGACTTTGTACAGCTTCCTGTCTTTACTCCCAGGAAGCTTGGACTTGCCTTCAGAGTCTGTCTGCTTCTACGCACCCTTCATACCTTCAGGCAGATTTTTTGTTGTATGTCCAGGTTTTATGGTCATTATTGGGGGAGGTGGGAGAGAAGGAGGTTAGTCACATCATCTGTTAGTATCTTAGCCTCTCATAACCAGAAATGGGATTAACCAAAGTTGGAAGTAATTGTAAATAGCTAAGGAAAGAGGCCTGTGCACCTCAAGACACTGTAAATGTGAATAAGTAAGAGACTGAAGAAGAAAGAGAACCCAAGACAGTATGTCTAAGACACCAAGAGAAGAGACTGTTTCAAGAAGGGAGTGATGAATTAGGGCTTTTTGTTGATGTTGTTGTTGTTTTTGAAGTTAGCAGTATTATTTTCAAAGCAGAAACTCATATATTTGATCATGATTGATGAGTTTATCAAGTTGTGGTTCCTCTGTGGTCTAGCCTACTTAGCAGGGCTGTGCTGATAGAATCAAAATGGTTTTTGTGGTTATTCATGTGATCTAAGTATATCTTCCCACCTCTCCTCTTCTCCCATCCTGTTACTTCTGTGTAAGAAGATGTCTAACTAACTCTAAATTCTGAATTGTTTGAGTGGCTTTATTTTCTTCCTTCAGGTCTGAAACCTAGAATGGAGAAGTGTAATGTTTCTTTCTCATCGACTTCCCTTACACCGTAAGCCGACCCTTATACCCAGATAGGGTCTCTTATGGCCACATGATCTGCCACAGTCAGTACTGTGACCTGTGAATCCCTTTCATAAATCTATACTTTATAAGATTATTTTTCTTAAATGCATTAAAGAAACCAAATAATAAATAATTTCTTGACATCTTTAGTTCACCTTAAAAATCTCCAGTAAAAACTTTCACCTTGGCATAATATTTTTACCAAGAGGAAGCACTTACATAGTGCAGGTATCAGTGAAAATGATTCCATCTATATGACTGTTACCTTTATTTCTACTTATCCTGGTACATTTTCTCTTCTGTTTTCTTTGTTTTGGCTATCTCTTATGTTATTGGTAATCTCTATTGGTGGTCGCTTGATTAAATAGATAACTAATGTAATAGGTAAATCTGTAGGCTGAACAACGTAAAATTTAATGGCTGTTGTTCTAAGGTGAATCAGAAAAAATAGCTGTTCTTGGAGAAAATGTCACTACACGGACAGGCTATTCACTCTTGGAGGGCATAAAAACTTTTGAACCAGACATTTGGCAACATGTGTTGAAATAATTGACTAAGCATTTCCATTTTAAGAATACGTTCTGTAAAAATACTTCTAGATACACAAGGCTAGAATGGAATATTCATAAAAATATTGTAATACTGGAAAATACTGTGCTTAGCATAATTTTAAAAACTTTTGAAATCACTAAATTACAAATTTATGTAAATTTATATGTAAATTATAAATCAATAGATTGTAAAATTAAATGGAGAGTGAATAAAATGAGGTGGGGAAAAATATCGACCCTAATGAGTTGTTTCATTTTATACATATACATTTTTATTTATATATATATATATATATATACACACACATATACATATATATATTTTGTTATCATTAATCTACAATTACATGAAGAACATTATGTTTACTAGGGTTCCTCCTTCACCAAGTCCCCCCCACATACCCCATTACAGTCATTGTCCATCAGCATAGTAAGATGTTGTAGAATCAGTACTTGTCTTCTCTGATATACATGTATATTTAATGGTTTTACATACAACAGATACATTCTTCTTATACAGTAGATTTTTATTTAAATAGAGACTTTAAAAAAGTGTAAAGCAATATGAATTGAAAAACTTCCCTCTTAAAAAAATATTCATTGTACAGCAAAAATTTATAGAACGCAAATACTTATTATATTGACATCATATGGGTGGGTGTGTGCACATGTGCGTATGAGTGAGTAGTGCATTTTTTTTTCGTTATCATTAGTCTACAATTACATGAAGAATGTTATGTTTGCTAGGGTCCCCCCTTCAGCAAGTCCCCCCCACAAACCCCATTACAGCCCATCAGTGTAGTAAGATGCTGTAGAATCACTACTTGTCTTCTCTGTGTTGCACAGCCCTCCCCATACCACCCTCCCCACATTATACATGCTAATCGTAATACCCCCTTTCTTCTTTCCCGCCCTTATCCCTCCTTACCCTCCCATTCTCCCCAGCCCCTTTCCCTTTGGTAACTATTAGTACATTCTTGGGTTCTGTGATTCTGCTGCTGTTTTGTTCCTTCAGTTTTTCTTTGTTCTTATTCTCCGCATATGAGTGAAATCATTTGGTATTTGTCTTTCTTCGCTTGGCTTATTTCACGAGCAGTACAGTTTTATATTGTAAAAGTTTTGAAAGTTTTAATGTATTACTATTTAATTTTTTACCATGATTTGTTCTAAACTGACTTTTTTTGGTATCATTAATCTACAATTACATGAGGAACATTATGTTTACTAGGCTCTACCCTATACCAGGTCCCCCCCACAAACCCCCTTACAGTCACTGTCCGTCAGCATAGCAAAATGTTGTATAATCACTACTTGTCTTCTCTGTGTTGTACAGCCCTCCCCTTTCTCCCATCTCCCCCATTATGCATGCTCATCATAATACACCCTTTCTTCTCCCCCCCTTATCCCTC
Source organism: Manis pentadactyla (assembly GCF_030020395.1). Lineage (NCBI taxonomy): Eukaryota > Metazoa > Chordata > Mammalia > Pholidota > Manidae > Manis > Manis pentadactyla. The sequence continues at coordinate 85,831,045 of NC_080031.1, forward strand.
CCTACCCACCCCTCCTCCTCAGTCCCTTTCCCTTTGGTACCTGTTAGTCCATTCTTGGGTTCTGTGATTCTGCTGCTGTTTTGTTCGTTCAGGTTTTCCTTTGTTCTTATGCTCTACAGATGAGTGAAATCATTTGGTATTTTTCTTTCTCTGCTTGGCTTATTTCACTGAGCATAATACCCTCTAGCTCCATCCATGTTGTTGCAAATGGTAGGATTTGCTTTCTTCTTATGGCTGAATAATATTCCATTGTGTATATGTAGCACATCTTCTTTATCCATTCATCTACTGATGGACACTTAGGTTGCTTCCAATTCTTGGCTATTGTAAATAGTGCTGCGATAAACATAGGGGTGCATCTGTCTTTTTCAAACTGGGCTACTGCATTCTTAGGGTAAATTCCTAGAAGTGGAATTCCTGGGTCAAATGGTAAGTCTATTTTCAGCATTTTGAGGAACCTCCATACTGCTTTCCACAACGGTTGAACTAATTTACATTCCCACCATCAGTGTACGAGGGATACCCTTCCTCCACTACCTCGCCAACATTTGTTGTTGTTTGTCTTTTGGATGGTGGCGATCCTTACTGGTGTGAGGTGATATCTCACTGTGGTTTTCGTTTGTATTTCTCTGATAATTAGCGATGTGGAGCATCTTTTCATGTGTCTGTTGGCCATCTGAATTTCTTCTTTGGAAAACTGTCTGTTCAGCTCCTCTGACCATTTTTTAATTGAATTATTTGCTTTTTGTTTGTTGAGGTGTGTGAGCTTTTTATATATTTTGGATGTCAACCCTTTATCGGCTCTGTCATTTATGAATATATTCTCCCATACTGTAGGATACCTTTTTGTTCTGTTGATAGTGTCCTTTGCGGTACAGAAGATTTTCAGCTTGATATAGTCCCACTTTTTCTTTTTTGCTTTTGTGTCCCTTGCCCAGGGAGATATGTTCATGAAGAAATTGCTCATGTTTATGTCCAAGAGATTTTTGCCTATGTTTTTTTCTAAGAGTTTTATGGTTTCATGACTTACATTCAGGTTTTTGATCCATTTCAAGTTTACTTTTGTGTATGGGGTTAGACAATGATCCAGTTTCATTCTCTTCCTGTAGGTGTCCAGTTTTGCCAAAACCAACTGTTGTAGAGGCTGTCATTTCCCCATTGTATGTCCATGGCTCCTTTATTGTATATTAATTGACCATATATGTTTGAGTTAGTGTCTGGAGACTCTATTCTGTTCCACTGGTCTGTGGCTCTGTTTGTGTGCCAGTACCAATTGTCTTGATTACTGTGGCTTTGTAGTAGAGCTTGAAGTTGGGGAATGAGTTTCCCCTCCACCCCCCACTTTATTCTTCCTTCTCAGGATTGTTTTCGCTATTTGGGGTCTTAGGTGGTTCCATATGAATTTTAGAACTATTTGTTCCAGTTCGTTGAAGAATGCTGTTGGTAATTTGATAGGGATTGCTTTGAACATGTAGATTGCTTTGGGCAGGATGGCCATTTTGACAATATTAATTCTTCCTAGCCAAGAGCATGGGATGTGTTTCCATTTGTTAGTGTCCTCTTTAATTTCTCTTAAGAGTGTCCTGTAGTTTTCATGGTATAGGTTTTTCACTTCCTTGGTTAGGTTTATTCCTAGGTATTTTATTCTTTTTGATGCAATTGTGAATGGAATTGTTTTCCTAATTTCTCTTTGTATTAGTTCATTGTTAGTGTATTGGAAAGCCACAGATTTCTGTGTATTAATTTTGTATCCTGTAACTTTGCTGAATTCCGATATTAGATCTAGTAGTTTTGGAGTGGATTCTTTAGAGGTTTTTATGTACAATATCATGTCATCTGCAAACAGGGACATTTTGACTTTTCTTTACCAATCTGGATTCCTTGTATTTCTTTGTTTTGCCTAATTGCCATGGGTAGGACCTACAGGACTATGTTGAATAACAGTCAGGAGAGTGGGCATCCCAGACTTGTTCCTGATCTCAGAGGAAAAGCTTTCAGCTTCTTGCTGTTCAGTATGATGTTGGCTGTGGGCTTATCATATATGGCCTTTATTATGTTGAGGTAATTGCCCTGTTTACCCATTTTGTTGAGAGTTTTTTTTTTTTTGAGAGGGCATCTCTCATATTTATTGATCATATGGTTGTTAACAACAATAAAATTCTGTATAGGGGACTCAATGCAGAATCATTAATCAACCCCAAGCCTAATTCTCAACAGTCTCCAATCTTCTGAAGCATAACGAACAAGTTTTTACATGGTGAACAAGTTCTTACATAGTGAATAAGTTCTTACATGGTGAACAGTGCAAGGGCAGTCATCACAGAAACTTTCGGTTTTGATCACGCATCATGAACTATAAACAATCAGGTCAATTATGATTCATTTGATTTTTATACTTGATTTATATGTGAATCCCACATTTCTCCCTTATTATTATTATTATTATTATTTTTAACAAAATGCTGAAGTGGTAGGTAGATGCAAGATAAAGGTAGAAAACATAGTTTAGTGCTATAAGAGGGCAAATGTAGATGATCAGGTGTGTGCCTGTAGACTGAGTATTAATCCAAGCTAGACAAGGGCAACAAAACATCCACAGATGCAGAAGATTTCTCTCAAAACGGGGGGGTGGGGTTCTAAGCCTCACCTCTGTTGATCCCCAATTTCTCACCTGATGGCCCCCCTGTGACTGTGCCTGTCTTAGGTTGTTCCTCCCTTGAGGAATCTTACCTGTCTCTGGCTAACCAGTCATCTTCCGGGGCCATACAGGGAAATGTAAAGTTGGTAAGTGAGAGAGAAGCAATATTGTTTGAAAAGGTTAGCTTTTTACTTCTTTGCAGATTTATGCCATGTGGCTTCTATGCCCAGCATTTGTCTTGAGGTATCTTTACCATTTGGAAGAATTATGATACTCAGTAATTTCGATATGAGGCATGAATTCTACTTAGGGGTTGTAATTAGGAAGGAAGAAGAGAAGGTATAGAAATAGCAGACGGAAGAAAACATGGGAAGATTGATTATTTCTTCGACATATCTTCTTGTAGTGTAAAATAAGTGTGTATAGGTTTTAAATTACTAATTAAATTGTGTGCACACATTAACGTAATAGGAATACAGCTACATAACCAAAGAAGACCTACAATTACCAGCCATATCCAGTGAAACCAAGAAAACCAGTTAGGCACCCTAGGCATTTGTGAAAAATTATCAATGATATGATGGATATTGTCTAACTGAATTTGAATATTTTGAGAAAAATCAGACAAATTAAAACAACATATTCCTGGGAACTGTTCACTTCCCATATGTTCTTTTAACAGTAGATAGCCTATAGTCGTAAGATTTTGGAGCACTGCAGCTTGCACTTCTCCTAATTCTTGGTTGAGTTCCGACAGTATAGATCCAGTCAAATTTGTTGTTTTACTGTATGCACAGGCCAGCTTAGATATCTCCTTCTTTGTTCCAATGGCAAGATTAGGAACCGGTGGGATGAATGTAGCTACAACTGCAACAGCACCAGGATCTTTTTTGAAGTTTTTTGATGATCATCTTCTGGAATGACTCTTCCAGGGAATGTTGATGTTGGAAGTTCTTCATATTGTATCTTAATTCGTTTTCTGGGTAGCCAAATTAGGCTTTGATCCTCTGTATAAACACAAACAAACCCTTTGGCCACACTTTGATATGCCCTTTATACCATTGTGAAGAACTTATTGGAGATTGAAGGGCCCCCACCAGTAAGATGGCAAACTTCCGGCTTCTCTTCTGGGTCCTCAGTTCCCAACGGCGCCACCTAAAGACCTATCACCTCTCTCCCCACTCCCACTCCCAGCACCTAGCCAATAGCCACCAGCCCCGTAGAAGTAACACCACAATCACCCCATGCCCCTTCCTATATAACCCAGCACCTTTCCCCAATAAAGCGGAATTCTCCGGTGAATTGCTGCTCTGTATCGCACCTTTCCTTTCAGAGATCACCACACAGGAACTGCTTTTTTTTTTTTTTAAGAGAAAGGAATATTATCAGAAAACTATACTTCCATAGCTGATCATCTGAAACCCTTTAAATGATCAAAATTAAGGATATTTAAAGCATGCATTAATCGGTGATTTGCATTTAGTTTTATCCTATGAGGGAGTAATCCCCCTTTTCTTTCTTTTTCTTTTTTTTTATTTGGTTATCATTAATCTACAATTACATGAAGAACATTATGTTTACTAGGCTCTACCCTATACCAGGACACCCCCACAAACCCCCTTACAGTCACTGTCGGTCAGCATAGCAAAATGTTGTATAATCACTACTTGTCTTCTCTGTGTTGTACAGCCCTCCCCTTTCTCCCATCTCCCCCATTATGCATGCTCATCATAATACACCCTTTCTTCTCCCCCCCTTATCCTTCCCTACCCACCCCTCCTCCTCAGTCCCTTTCCCTTTGGTAACTGTTAGTCCATTCTTGGGTTCTGTGATTCTGCTGCTGTTTTGTTCCTTCAGGTTTTCCTTTGTTCTTATGCTCCACAGATGAGTGAAATCATTTGGTATTTCTCTTTCTCCGCTTGGCTTATTTCACTGAGCATAATACCCTCTAGCTCCATCCATGTTGTTGCAAATGGTAGGATTTGCTTTCTTCTTATGGCTGAATAATATTCCATTGTGTATATGTAGCACATCTTCTTTATCCATTCATCTACTGATGGACACTTAGGTTGCTTCCAATTCTTGGCTATTGTAAATAGTGCTGCGATAAACATAGGGGTGCATCTGTCTTTTTCAAACTGGGCTATTGCATTCTTGGGGTAAATTCCTAGAAGTGGAATTCCTGGGTCAAATGGTAAGTCTATTTTCAGCATTTTGAGGAACCTCCATACTGCTTTCCACAACGGTTGAACTAATTTACATTCCCACCATCAGTGTACGAGGGATACCCTTCCTCCACTACCTCGCCAACATTTGTTGTTGTTTGTCTTTTGGATGGTAGCCATCCTTACTGGTGTGAGGTGATATGTCATTGTGGTTTTCGTTTGTATTTCTCTGATAATTAGCGATGTGGAGCATCTTTTCATGTGTCTGTTGGCCATCTGAATTTCTTCTTTGGAAAACTGTCTGTTCAGCTCCTCTGACCATTTTTTAATTGAATTATTTGCTTTTTGTTTGTTGAGGTGGGTGAGCTCTTTATATATTTTGGACATCAAGTCTTTATCGGGTCTGTCATTTACAAATATGTTCTCTCGTACTGTAGGGTACCTTTTTGTCCTATTGATGGTGTCTTTTGCTGTACAGAAGCTTTTCACCTTCATATAGTTCCACTTGTTCATTTTTGCTGTTGTTTTCCTTGCCTGGGGAGATATATTCAAGAAGAGGTCACTCATGTTTATGTCTTAAGAGGTTTTCGCGTATGTTTTTTTCTAAGAGTTTTATAGTTTCGTGACTTACATTCAGGTCTTTGATCCATTTTGAATTTACTTTTGTGTATGGGGTTAGACAATGGTCCAGTTTCATTTCCTACATGTAGTTGTCCAGTTTTCCTAGCACCATCTGTTGAAGAGACTGTCATTTCACCATTGTATGTCCATGGCTCCTTTATCAAATATTAATTGACCATATATGTTTGGGTTAATGTCTGGAGTCTCTAATCTTTTCCACTGGTCTGTGGCTCTGTTCTTTTGCCATTACCAAATTTTCTTGATTACTATGGCTTTATAGTAAAGCTTGAAGTTGGGGAGTGAGATCCCCCCTACTTTATTCTTCTTTCTCAGGATTGCTTTGGCTATTCGGGGTCTTTGGTGTTTCCATATGAATTTTTGAACTATTTGTTCCAGTTCATTGAAGAATGCTGTTGGTAATTTGATAGGGATTGCATCAAATCTGTATATTGCTTTGGGCAGGATGGCCATTTTGACGATATTAGTTCTTCCTAGCCATGAGCATGGGATGAGTTTCCATCTGTTAGTGTCCTCTTTAATTTCTCTTAAGAGTGACTTGTAGTTTTCAGGGTATAGGTCTTTCACTTCTTTGGTTAGGTTTATTCCTAGGTATTTTATTCTTTTTGATGCAATTGTGAATGGAGTGTTTTCCCGATTTTTCATTCTATTGGTTCATTGTTAGTGTATAGGAAAGCCACAGAATTCTGTGTGTTAATTTTGTATCCTTCAACTTTGCTGTATTCTGATATCAGTTCTAGTAGTTTTGGGTTGGAGTCTTTAGGGTTTTTTATGTACAGTATCATGTCATCTGTAAACAGGGACATTTTGACTTTTCTTTACCCATCTGGATTCCTTGTATTTCTTTGTTTTGTCTGAGTGCCGTGGCTAGGACCTCCAGTACTATGTTAAATAACAGTGGGGAGAGTGGGCATCCCTGTCTTGTTCCCGATCGCAGAGGAAAAGCTCTCAGCTTCTTGCTGTTCAGTATAATGTTGGCTGTGGGTTTTTCATATATGGCCTTTATTATGTTGAGGTACTTGCCTTCTATACCCATTTTGCTGAGAGTTTTTATCATGAATGGATGTTGAATTTTGTCAAATGCTTTTTCAGCATCTATGGAGATGATCAGTGGTTTTTGTCTTTCTTTTTGTTTATGTGGTGGATGATGTTGATGGATTTTCGAATGTTGTGCCGTCTGTGCATCCCTGGGATGAATCCCACTTGGTCGTGGTGTATCATCCTTTAGATGTATTTTTGAATTCAGTTTGCTAATATTTTGTTGAGTATTTTTGCTTCTATGTTCACCAGTGATATTGGTCTGTAATTTTCTTTTTTGGTGGGTTCTTTGCCTGGTTTTGGTATTAGGGTAATGTTGGCTTCATAGAATGAGTTTCAGAGTATTCCCTCCTCTTCTATTTTTTGGAAAACTTTTAGAAGAATGGGTATTATGTTTTTTCTGTATGTCTTATAAAATTCTGAGGTAAATCCACCTGGCCCGGGGGTTTTGTTCTTGGGTAGTTTTTTGATTACCACTTCAGTTTCTTTGCTGGTAATTGGTTTGTTTAGATTTTATGTTTCTTCCTTGGTTAGTCTAGTGAGGTTGCATATTTCTAAGAAGTTGTCCATTTCTTCTAGGTTTTCCAGTTTGTTAGCATATAGGTTTTCGTTGTATTCTCTAATATTTCCTTGTATTTCTTTGGGTTCCGTTGTGATTTTTACTTTCTCATTTCTGATTCTGTTGATGTGTGTTGATTCTATTTTTCTCTTCATAAGTCTGGCTAGTGGCTTATCTATTTTGTTTATTTTCTCAAAGTACCAGGTCTTCGTTTCATTGATTTTTTTCTATTGTTTTATTCTTCTCAATTTTGTTTATTTCTTCTCTGATCTTTATAATGTCCCTCCTTCTGCTGACTTTAGGCCTCATCGGTTCTTCTTTTTCCAATTTCGATAATTGTGACGTTAGGCTGTTCATTTGGGATTGTTCTTCCTTCTTTAAATATGTCTGGATTGCTATATACTTTCCTCTTAAGACTGCTTTTGCCCTGTCCCACAGAAGTTGGGGCTTTGTGTTGTTGTTGTCATTTGTTTCCATATATTGCTTGATCTCTATTTTAATTTGGTCACTGATCCATTGATTATTTAGGAGCATGTTGTTAAGCCTCCATGTGTTTGTGGGCCTTTTTGCTTTCTTTGTACAATTTATTTCTAGTTTTATACCTCTGTGGTCTGAAAAGTTGATTGGTAGAATTTCAATCTTTTGGAATTTACTGAGGCTCTTTTTGTGTCCTAGTATGTAGTCTATTCCGGAGAATTTTCCATGTGCACTTGAGGGGAATGTGTATCCTGTTCCTTTTGGCTGTAGAGTTCTATAGATGTCCATTAGGTCCATATGTTCTAGTGCATTGTTCAGTGCCTCTGTGTCCTTACTTATTTTCTGTCTGGTGGATCTGTCCTTTGGAGTGAGTGGTGTGTTGAAGTCTCCTATAATGAATGTATTGCACTCTATTTCCTCCTTTAATTCTGTTAGTATTTTTTCACATATGCTGGTGCTCCTGTGTTAGGTGCATATATATTTATAATGGTTATATCCCCTTGTTGGACTGAGCCCTTTATCATTATGTAATGTCCTTCTTTATCTCTTGTTACTTTCTTTGTTTTGAAGTCTATTTACTCAGTCAGTACTAGTCTGATACTAGTACTGCAACAGCTGCTTTCTTCTCACTGTTGTTTGCGTGGAATATCTTTTTCCATCCCTTGACTTTTAGTCTGTGCATGTCTTTGGGTTTGAGGTGAGTCTCTTGTAAGCAGCATACAGATGGGTCCTGCTTTTTTATCCATTCTGTTACTCTGTGTCTTTTGATTGGTGCATTCAGTCAATTTACATTTAGGGTGATTATTGAAAGACATGTACTTATTGCCATTACAGGCTTTAGATTCGTGGTTGGTTACAAAAGGTTCAAGGTTAGCTTCTTTAGTATCTTACTGTCTAAATTTTCTCATTTATTGAGCTATTATGAACACTGTCTGGTGATTCTTTATTTCTCTCCCTTCTTATTCCTCTTCTTCCATTCTTCATATGTTAGATGATTTATTCTGTGCTCTTTTGTGTTTCCTTTAACCGCATTTGTGGTAGTTGATTTTATTTTTTGGCTTTAGTTAGTATTTTGTTGGTCTGCTTTCTTTGTTGTGATTTTATTTTCTCCGGTTTCATCTGTTTAGCCATAGGAGTGTTCGCATCTAGAGCAGTCCCTCTAGAATACCCTGTAGAGGTGGTTTGTTGGAGGCAAATTCCCTCAACTTTTGCTTGTCTGGGAATTGTTTATTCCCTCCTTCATATTTAAATGATAATCATGCTCGATTCAGTATTCTTAGTTCAAGGCCCTTCTGTTTCTTTGCATTAAATATATCATGCCATTTTCTTCTGGCCTGTATGGTTTCTGTTAAGAAGTCTGATGATAGCTTGATGGGTTTTCCTTTGTAGGTGACCTTTTTCCTCTCTCTCTAGCTGCCTTTAAAGCTGTGTCCTTGTCCTTGATCTTTGCCATTTGAATTATTTTGTGTCTTGGTGTTGTCCTCCATGGGTCCCTTCTGTTGGGAGTTCTGTGTACTTCTGTGGTCTGAATGATTATTTCTTCCCCCAGTTTGGGGAAGTTTTCAGCAATTATTTCTTCAAATACAGTTTCTATCCCTTTTTCTCTCTTCTTCTTCTGGTACCCCTAAAATGCGGATATTGTTCCTTTTGGATTGGTCACACAGTTCTCTTAATATTGTTTCATTCCTGGAGTTCCTTTTATCTCTCTCTGCATCAGCTTCTATGCGTTCCTGTTCTCTGGTTTCTATTTCATCAGTGGCCTCTTGCATCCTATCCATTCTGCTTATAAATCCTTCCAGAAATTGTTTCATTTCTGTTATCTCCTTCCGGACTTCATCCCTTAGCCCTTGCATGTTTCTCTGCAGCTTTATCAGCATGGTTATGACCTTTATTTTGAATTCTTTTTTAGGGATGTTGGTTAGGTCTGTCTCCCTAGATTCCTTCTCAGGGGAGGATGTCTGTGTTAGTCTGGTGTGTATCAAATTCTTCTGCCTTTTCCTGGCAATAGAGGTAGTTGTGGGGAACTGATGCATGTCTCGGCTGGGAGAATGTCCCTTCTTACTGGTTTGTGGCCTTCCTCTCCTGGGAGAATGGCGACCTCTAGTGTCTTGTGCTGGGCAGTTGTGCGCAGACGGGGTTTCTAATTCTTGCCTGGTTGCTGTGAAAGAAGCTCTGCCCTGCTGCCTCAGGCTACTGCTCCACTATGGCGGAGTGGCGTCAGAGGGGAAATGGGCGGGAGGTATTTATCTCCATGAGGGGTCTCTGAGCTGCACTGCCGCCCATGGTATTAGAGCGCTCGTAGTTCCCCGGGATTCCCAGCTGCTGGGCTAAGTGTCCTGTGGCACTTCTGTCCAGCTGTGGGGTCCCTGTCCCTTTAAGTCTTTCAAAAAGCACTCTCTTTTCTTTTTCCCAGGGGCACCAGCTCGGGGACCCATTCACAAGGTTTACTGTCCCATTTCTCTAGTATCCAGCGCCCCACTCAGTGTGTGTCTGCTATCCGCATGCTAATGGCTAGGCTGGGTGTTTAGCAGTCCTGGGCTCCCTCTCCCTCCCTGCTCTGACTCCTCTCCTCCTGCTGGGAGCTGGGGTGAGGGACGCTCGGGTCCCACCGGGCCACAGCTTGTATCTTACCCCCATCGCAATACGCTGGGTTCTCACAGGTGTAGATGTAGCCTGTCTGTTGTCCTGTACTTTCTGGTTTCTGTTTTAGGGATAGTTGTTTTTGTTGTATTTTCAAAAATATATATGGTTTTGGGAGGAGATTTCCGCTGCTCTCCTCATGACGCCATCTTGGCTCCGCCCCTCCACATCCTTTTTATTTCTCATCTTTTTGGTTCTTGTTATTCTGACTGGAGTGAGGTGATATCTCACTGTGGTTTTGATTTGCATTTCCCTTATGGTTAGTGATGTGGAGCATCTATTCATGTCCCTGTTAGCCATCTATATATCCTCTTCAAGAAAATGTCTTTTCAGATCGTTTTCTGCCCATTTTTTAATTGGATTATTTGTTTCTTTTTGGTGTTGAGTTGTATGCATTCTTTATATATTTTGGGTATTAGTCCCTTATTGAATTTATTGGTTGCAGATAAAGTCTCCCATTCCATAGGCTGCCTTTTCACTTTGCTGATGGTTTCCTTTGCTGTGCAGAAGTTTGATGTAGTCCCACTTGTTTATTTTTGCTTTTGTTTCCTCTGCATGGGGAGATGTATCCAGGAAAAAATTGCCAATGCTGATGTTCAAGAGTTTAATGCCTAGGTTTTCCACTAGGAATTTTATGGTTTCATGTCTTATAGTTAGGTCTTTAATCCATTTTGAGTTTATTTTTATAACACTAAATCATCTTTGCAAATACTGGGAAGCACCCTACTTTATTATTATTTTAATATTCTGTTGAATTTTGTTTTCTGGCATTTAGGATTATTATACCTACTTCCATAAATGAGAAGGAGCCATAGTAATTTCTTACTTTTACTATTTCTAATACATTTTGGTGTTAGATTTATGATAGTTTCTTAAAATAAATTAGAAAAGCAAACAATGGGTAACTTTTTCAACTTTTTCCTTGATGTTGGTCTTACGAAATTCTTATAGGGTTGACTTTGATAATTTATATTTTTTCCAGAAAATCATCCAAGAGTTTTTGATGCTTTCTTGTATCTGCTTTATCATTTAAATTTTTTATCTTTTTTGTTATTTGCCAGAGATGTGACTATTTTAAGTCTGGTTTTCTGCAGATAACAACCTCCTGTATTTATTAGTGTTCTTAGCGTGTTTGAATTATTTGGTTTCTCTGTTCTTCTTGAAATAATCTAATATTTTCAATCCATGTCATTGTTGCCTGTTTTTCACATAGGTGGTAAAAGTTGGGCTTCCTCTTGATCTGTCACTGTTTTTGCTGCTGCTCTTTGGCATTTCCAGATTATTCTATGAGTAAGTGCTACAAAACAGTGATCTCTGTTCTTTTCTGTATGATCTGTCCCAAGCGTCTAGCATAGTTCCTGGCACATGGTAGGGGTAGAACAAACACATACTCGTTGGCCAAGGAAAGAATAAATCTGGGGAACTGCCAGGAGGCACCTCTCCCGGGGAGACCTCCTGGGTTCCAGGAGGAGGAGGAGACAGGTGACAAGCCTGAATGCCTCAGAGCGCCATCGCTTCTCCCGGCCTCGCCACCCACAGCCAGCTCCCACACAGTGCAGAGGAAGTTCTGGGGAGCCGGTGCTGAGGGCCATCCCCTTTTGAGCTCTCTTCTCCCCTGCCTGTGACCTCAGGTGGTGAAGTCTCTTGTGGCCACAGCTAGAGATGCTGGCAGGAGCATGAAGGTGGGGAGAAAAGGCAGAGAAGGTGAACACTAGGCAGGAGACCAAGTAGGTGAGTGGAGGACCTAGACAGAGTGGCAGGGCCTCAGGGGAGATGACATAGTTATTTTGGCGAAAAAGACCGCCAGGTCAGGTTTCATTTCTGGCCTTGCGAAGCCCTGAGTTGAGCCCAGCACATCTGGCCTGTGGCTTCTGAGGATAGGGTGATCATGCAGCAGACTGTGCCTTAGGACTGAGGGAGACCCCCGGGGCCGGGCGGGTAGGTGCCCTACAGGTGCTCACCTGCCTGCACTTCATCTCCAACTTGAGCTGCCAGATAAAGTGCAGGACGTCCAGTTAAGTGAGAATTTCAGGTACATGACAAGTATTTTTTCAGTGTGAGTTTGTCCCATGGATTTGAGGCAAGAGGCATCCAGGACCTTGGAGGGACTGTTTACTGGGATGGCTGTCAGAAACGCCTCCGGAGACCCCCAGCACACCGTAAGATGCTCCTAGCAGAAAGTAGAGTCTATTGACATGAAAAGGCAAGGCCCCTCACGTCCCCCGGTCTTGCTCCTCAAGTGCAAGCGTGCACTCAGCAGCTCTCCCTACCTTCCGCACCTGGTAATGGCCCTTTGGACAGGCAAGTTCAGTCCCAGGCATGCTGCTGGACACAGGGACGAGTGGGACGAGCACTGGCCTTCCAGCAGGTCCTGCCTGTCCCTGGAAGTGGGGCAAGGGCCCAGGAGTGGGAGTTTGGGAAGCCTGTGCCTTGCATAAACTGAATGTCAAGGGCTCGGCCAAGAGGGTGGGCTGAAGGTGTGAGTGGCTGGGGGGCCATTCAGGAGGTGACCAGATGCTGAGGGGGAGCAGCCTGGTGGCCACAGAGAGGGAGGTGGGAAGCCAGGAAGATCATGAGTTCCCTCCCTCCCAGGTACATCCTCAGTGCCATTTACTTCCAAGGGCCCTGAAAAAGCTGAAGGACAAAGTCTAAGTTTGTAGGCCACAAAATAAGCTTTGAGAAGCAAGTGTCGTGGAGGCAGTAACCTCTAGGTATCGTCACGGAGTTTGTGTTACCTTCAGACTAGCCTCATTTATTTCTGGCCAAAGGTTAAAAACTATACAAATAAAATAAGCAACCGGGATGTAATGTATAGCATAAGGAATATAGTCAAAATATTGTAACAACTTGGTATGGTGATAGCTGGTACTTAGAATTATCATGTATATAAATGTTGAATCACTGTGTTGTACACCTGAAACTAATGTAATGTAATACTGTGTGTCAACTACCCTTCAATAAAAAATAAAAAAAAATAAATAATAAATAAATAAAAACTATACAAATAATTTTAATGGACATAATTATGTTCTCATCACAAAATAATGTGGCACAGTTCCATAATTACTCAAAAATGATCATTGTGAGAGCAGCTATTAATTAGTGAATAGCTTTGAAAAAAAATTTCAATAGATTTGGGAAGCATTGTTAATAACCCATTATGATATATCTGGGGGTCAAATCACCATGTTGTGTCAAAGCAGAGATTTATGGCTCCATTTTAAATCCTTTCAAAATAATTAAGAATGTGCTCTGCATCTGACTGGGCAGGTTTGAGGCAAGAAAACCATGTGTCTGCATTAGGAAGGGAATGGATCATTTCCGGCCAAAATGGAGATCAAAACTCTTGACATTTGGCAAGAGCATGCACATTTTAAAGCTTCTCAGAAAGCATTAATGATTTTTGACAAATAGCATTCAGCTTTTCTTTCCCTTTTCCCATGGCCTTCTTTCAAGCCCAGAGAGGAAATCCACATTGTCAGGGACTTCTAAGCTTGACTTGGCACTTCAGGGAGTCCAGCCATGTGTGTCATTACTGGCAAAGGGAGGGTATTTCTACTCTTTTTTTCTCCAGAGCAGGTCTGCGGGAGGGAGCTCTGCCCTTACCTGTGAGGGAGACACTTACCTTTTGGTGGGTAGGTTGCTGGAATCCCCTTTGGCCCAGAAACCTTCCTGTCTCTCCGGAGCCTGAAATATTAGGGCATTTTGAGCCTTTGGGAGCAGCCCTTCCTCAGGGACTTCCCTGGACTCCTTACTGGGGAGGCGGGCAGGAAGTTGGTGCTTATTGGGTGTCTCTGCGCCGGGTGCTGAGCCGCACACTTCACATGCATCATCTCCACCCTCCAGTGGAGCAGGTACCCTCATCCCTGTGTTACCAGGGAGGAAGCTGAAGCTCAGCGTGCTGACAGCATCCCGCCAGACTGTCTCGGGGAGGAGGCCCAAGGCCGGAGAGGCTCTTTAGGTCCAATAGACCATCTGATCTTTGGCCCCTTTGGTGACTCAGCCAGGAAGAGGTCATCCAGCCCCAGCGTTCATCGCTCGGGGACGGGTGCTCAGTACCGAATGCTGTGTCCCATTCAGCGTGAGCGATGATCATATCCACCCATTGTGTAAACCAAAAATGCATAAAAAGTAAAAGATGATCTTTTCCCCACCTTACAGTCTTCTAATCCTATTTGTCAGAGGAAATCACTGTTAGCTGTTGAGAGTGTACATTCCAAATACCTTCCTATGCATGTGTAAACATGTAATATTTTTAGTGTAAGGATCATAAAAACTGCTCTATGATATGCCTCTCACGCAGTAGGTTGTGGATGTGCTTTGGGCATGTATATGCAGTTGCTTCATTCTGTTGATCCGTCGTCTGTCAGCTCTCCTGCTATCACCTATTATTTGTTATCTATCTACTAACTATCTATCATCTATCTATCTATCTATCTATCATCTGTCTTTCATTCTTTTCTTTCCGTCTGTCTTTCTGAATCTTTCTCTCTCTCCCTCCCTCTCCCCTTCTCCCCTCCTCTCTTCCTTTCCTTCTCTCTTGTCTAGTTAGTTCTACCTTCAAACTGCGGTCTTCAGAACTGATCTGACTGGTCACCACTTCTCCCTCCCTGTCCCCCATTTCTTTAACTTTGTTCCCACCATCCCTTGGTCGCTCTGCTCCTGCTGTGCTGGTCTCCTTGCTGTTCTTCTGACTTGCCAGACATGCCGCTGCCTCAGGCCTTTGGAGTCACTGTTTATACTACTTGGCATGTTCTTCCCAGGAAGCCCTGTGGCTCCCTCTCTTCCTTCCTTTCGTATTTGTGCTCAAATGTAGTAAGGACCTTCATGACCATCTCTCCAAAATTGATATAATTTTTTAACGTGATTAAAAAAATTCATGTACACATAACACCGGAAGTCAAGGTCAATGTTATCCTTCCTGATGAAATAATAGAAGCTGAAATTTACAAGATGAAAAAGTGGAATGGCCTCTCTATTCATGCACCTGCACCGCACCACGTGCAGAAGAGGAAGGGAAGGACTGGAGGCCCAGGACCTGTCAGAGTGTCCAGAGAGGCAGTGGTCTGACAATCAGGCAGAAGGAGGAGCTGTGGCCTGAGGGTGAGGCTTGAGTTATTGACAGGGGGCGTGACTAGTAGTGATGAGGTGTAGCGTGTGGCTCTGGGTGGCCACATGGGGTAGAGGAGGAGGACGCTGGAATAAGGTGGTCTAGGAAGTGGAGGTCAGGGTGCAGGATGGGCCATCCATGTGGGTGTCAGTCACCTAGGAGGGGGAAAGAGGGGAAGATAGTGCCAGGGACCCAAGTTGTGGTGAATGAATTGCCAGTCATTGAGGAGGTACGGAAGTGGGAAGTGACATGATGGCAGAGAGGAGAGGGACCCCACTTCCCATGCCCAAGGGCCTGGGGAAGTGGCGTCCTCCACAGGAAGCCAGGTTTCCAGAGAAGGCATGAGGGCTTTTGAGTAGACGCTGATGACACGGGAGAGTTTTTAAATTATGGAGCTGTAGTTCTAGAAAGCCCAGTGGAAGGCTGGAGTTTTTAGGGAGCCCTGTCCTAGAGAACTACGAATACTGAAATTCCTCATTGAAAATCTCAGACACCCTTAATAAGAGAGTGTATTTCTAGCATTTTGTACCCATTGCCCTTCAGCTTACCAACTTACGTATAGTTATCTGATTTAGGCCAAAGAAATGCTCCCTCCTTCCCTTCCTGCCATCCTTCCTTCCTTCCTTTTTCTTTCTTTCTTTCCACTTAATCATTCCCTGTTGTCTGAGTTGCTGTGTCACCTCCCAGCTCTGAATGAAAACCACCTTTGGCTGTAATGGCTCTGCCTCTTTCCTAAGCTCATACCTGTGTCCACGAGCCCGGCTGGGCAGTTTCCCGCTGGATTCCCCTGCCCCACCTTCCTCGGAACAGCGGAGTGCCGGTGCAGATGGGGACACAGGCACAGAGGACACCGGCAGCTCGGGCAGGGGCTGGGCCTCCCTCCTAGGGTCTTGGCTGTGGACATCACAGAGACTTCCAGAGAGGGCTGTGCGAGCTCAGGAAAGACTGCTCCAAAGACCCTAGTTTTACTCTGGTTCTGGGGAAACTAGCTTATATGACAGAGCCTGTGAAAATGTCCAGCAGGTTTCCTGGTGCACAGTAGGTTGGTTTTTTTAATTGGTCAAAAGGCTTCTGGTGGCAGTGGGGTGTCCAAGCCATCTGTTCGGCCTCCAAGGGGCTCGTGTGGAGCTGCGGCTGCCTCGCAGTGAGTTGCTCATGCACAGACATGAATCACAGCACGAGAGCTGCTCATAATCACCTTATATGTGTTTTCAGTTCTTGAATTTAAAACCATTTACTGCTGGGAACAGATGTTAAATTCAGGACGCTTGTCAATTGTTGGCGCTGTACACAAAAAAGATGCTTAAAATTAGAAGCCTGATTGAATTTTAAGTATAGTGATCACAGTGGTTGGAACTAAAATAATTGAAACAGTGAACAGCTTATTGTGGGAGATGGGAGTAGGCAATGGAAAGAGAGGCTTGACGTGAAAACCCACTATGCGGAGTTACATGACTGTTAAGTTAATTAATGCTTAATTGTGATGGAAACCCTCCAGCAGTGCGTCAGCCTTAACACATTCATTCATGACTTAGATCAGAAGAACAGCCACCAGGATTCACTAATAACAGTGAGGGTGATACCCATTATTAGTGGGCATCTTCTGTGTGCCTGATACTGGACTTGAACCTTTATGTATCTGATTAATGTCTAAATTGTTTATTTTTTATTTTCCAGGGTTAGGAAGGGCTGACAATTTAGGCGATCTCCTGCTTTGGCCAATTAAAAAAAATGTCATGAAATTTCATAACTCACAACTTCCCATTTTAGCCATTTTTATATAAACAACCCTGTGACATTAAGTACATCCACATGTTGGACAACCATCACCACTATCCATTCGTAGCATTTTTTCATCATTTCAAACAGAAACTCTGAACCTATTACACAGTAACTCTCCATGTCTCCCTCCCTTGGCCCCTGGTAACCTCTATTCTACTTTCTCCATGGATTTGCCTTGGCCAAACTGGATAAGGCTGATGCCGCCTCTCACTCACTCCAGACCCCCAGATAGAAGGGATCCACTGTTCTCACTGTGGTGACCCTTTCTGGGATGCAGAGCAAAACAGGCTGGCCCGAGGCCTCTCTGGATGCCCCCGGAGCGCCACAAGGAGGGTGTGCTCAGGGAAGGCTGGGTCTTGGACCCCAAGGTCTGGGAGGCCTGCTTCCCCTGCAAAAGCCTTCTGCCAGCTCCCTGCGTGGCTCCCTATCCTGTCAGGGCTTGGGATGGCGCAAGTGCTGCAGGCCCCCAGCAGCAACAGCTTTTCGTTCTTTGGACATACGGGTCCTTCTCTGAGGAGCTCCGTCCCCCGGGCCCCGACCGTCGCCAAGGTGGCTGCTTCTCCTTCTCTTCCCAGCTCAGGAGTTTCTCCAAGAGGCTTTGCTGGGGTTCAGCATGACTCTCACTCTCTGCTGGTTCTGGGCACCGCCGGTCCTTCCAGTGAGTTCTGCATGCCTTGCGTCCCGGTGCTGGCCACGCGGGGCTGCCGGTGTCTGCTCACCTGCCCATCTGCTCTGCAAGCTTGTGGGTTGTGTGAGGGCCGCAGGTCCCATTCAGCTGTAGCCCCGTGCCTGCATGTAGTTGATACTTGGTACGTAAGTGTGGGGTGAGTTCCCTCCACGACTTCCTGTTGTGGAAACAATCGGTGTGTGCCACTTGACAGCCTGCTTTCACTGGCATCTGCCTTGTGCTTCCCCAGGTTCCTGCCCAAGTACACAGACTGCTGGGCATAGGCTGCACAGAAGGTGTGGGAAGGAACAGAAAGGTGAAGTCTTAGAGCAGCAAGAGGCCCAGGCCACCTCAGTGGCTGATGTCCCCTGCTCAGGAATGTGCTCTGACCCCTCCAGGAGGAAATGTGTTCTGTGGGCATGGGTGTTTGTTGAAATTCAAGTGAGTTCAACTCAGGACTCAGTTTCCCTATTTCTTTCTGAGGTTTGTTCCTTAACAGGGCTTCTTGGCCATGCTGGAGGGCTGTGTGCTTCACAGGCCTGCTGGTTTCCTGGTGCTATTGTTGGTGGACTGGGAGCAAAGTAGATTTTAATTTTCCGCAAGTGGTGTTTCAGTTTGAAATGACACAGAGATATCTATTTCTGCCTTGTTAGGTGCTTCATGTGGTCATCAAGATAATTGTTCCATAAATACTGTTGTAGGCTTGGATCTTGCAATGAGGCACTAAGAGACGGCCAGCTACCCCAGAAAAGTCCTTGGTGATATTGCAAGGTCAGAGATCAAACCGGAAGCATGCAGGCCTTGGCGTGGAAGAAATGTGGTCAACAGTGTCTGTTGGTATTAACAGAAGAATGACATCTACGAAAAGTGAAGGCCCCCAGTCTGTTTTCACCGAATATCTCCTCTCTCACAAACGTATTTCTCGGAGGCATGCGTGTGTAATTTTTTTTTTTTTCATGGTCAATTTGGCTTTCAAATACCATATACTCTTTATTTATTTACTTATTTATTTTTGTAGATAATTATTTTTTTATTGAAGGGTGGTTGACACACAGTATTACATTACATTAGTTTCAGGTGTACAACATAGTGATTCAACATTTATATACATGACAATTCTAGGTACCAGCTATCACCATACCAAGCTCTTATAATATCTTGACTATATTCATTACATCCCGGTTACTTATTATTTTACCATTGGAAATGTATACTTTTTTTTTTTTTTGTGAGGGCATCTCTCATATTTATTGATCAAATGGTTGTTAACAACAATAAAATTCTGTATAGGGGAGTCAATGCTCAGTGCACAGTCATTAATCCACCCCAAGCCTAATTTTCATCAGTCTCCAATCTTCTGAGGCATAACAAACAAGTTCTTACATGGAGAACAAATTCTTACATAGTGAATAAGTTCTTACATGGTGAACAGCGTGTGTAATTTTTTAATTGCAAGAAGGCACACAGTAATCAGGACCTCTAGATTTGAATCCAGATTCTATCACCTGCCAGCCCCAGGCCTCTTTTCCCCTTTGGGACTCAGCTTTACCAGGTTTAAAGTGAGGACGAGAAGCCCAGCATCTAGGGTGACTACAAGAATGAAATGACGTGAAGCCAGGGCTCACCCCTGGGCCTGGCATAACACGAATGTTAAATGTGGGATGGGTACTGTTGCAGTTCAGTTTGATTAGAATTCCTCGCTCCGACTGAATCTGGACTGCAGTCTCTCACATGATCCCAGACAGACTGCGGTCTCAATCACTTCTCTTCTTCTCCGAGTAGAATCTTCAGTGATTCTGATTTGAGAGTTCTTTACGCCATGGCCCATAAAAGGCCTTTGGGAGGGTATCCCAGCCAGTTCTGTGCCTTTCTGCTTGGGGAAGACTCACTTCTGTTTCAGGGTCTTCCTGCCAAACGTGTTGGGCAATATGTCCATGAAAGAAAAGGAGATGTTTGGTGTGGATAAGGGCTGTGTATGTGGTTGGGGCAGGTGAGAAAGGACCTGCGGGCTGGTCTGGGGGACATGCACTCCTCAGCTGTGCACTCCTCAGCAGGCGAAGGCTGCTTGTGCTGTGTGTGCGTGGTGCAGTGTGTGTGGCTACGAAGGCGTCTCTGCTCAGTGGGGACCTGGGATTCGCCCAGCTGATGAATGCTGCTGCTGTGACAGCTGACTTTTTGTTTCGAGATTCATTTTGGGGTACATAGTACAAAAACTTGAGGTGAACAGTTACTGATCAGAGATGCAGACGCTACATGAAAACCGCTTTGCTTGCGATCTGATTTAATGGGCAGATAACCCAGAGTCCTCGAGATAGTCGTCTGCCCACTATTGAGCACAATTTGTCAGTTAATGGTGTGAGAACCCATTGCGTGACAGCCTGTGAGGTTTGCAGTTGCTCTCTGAGCTCCAAGGATGCACTGGAAGCTGTCTTTGTAAGTGCCTACCAGTACCCTCCCCACCCACTCTGTCTCAGCCCTGCTGGCTTTGTCAACACCAAATCTCACCAAATCCTGGTGACAAGAGGTAGAGGGAAAGAGCCAGGCCTGGAAGTCAGGCTCTGCCATTTGTTTGCCATGTGACAACTTTTTCTCTTTTCCTGGCCTCATGCATGCTGGTAACTCTCACTGTTAGGGGCAGGTCCTGCCCGCCCCTCCAGCGGCCCGGAAGCGCTGGCTTCGCAGGGCAACGGGTGCTCTGCACAGCTCTGACGTGCCTGTGGGGAAGGAACATTAGGCCCCAGAAGCTTTCTCTTCATCTTCCAGGCACCCAGGGCTGTAGAAGGTGGCCACTGTACAGGTGTGGCTCCTCCGGGGTTAGGAAAGGTTAGTGGAAGTAAGACGCAATGTTTATTGATCCCCCCTCGTGTTTTGTCTTCCAGGGCCTCACTCTCTCTCACTGGTGTGTTGTCTTTAGAAGGTTCTGGACACGTCTGAAGAATGGTTGGCAAATGCAGCTGGAATGCCCATCATTTCTACAGGTATGTTACCTCCTCAGGACAATGGAAACTGGTTTTCTTGGTAGCCATAGATTTCTTTGCCTTTCTGTCTTTTCCACTGTGCATCTGGAACAGTGTTTCCTCTCAACAGCCTCAGGAGCTGGTTTTCTTAAACAGGTGAGAAAAAGGAAGATGATTAAAATGAACCAAAACAGAAAAAAGCATTGAAGGGTGAGATCTCCATCTCATTTATCTAGCATTGTAAAATCTTATTTCATTTCATTCCTGTGTATTCACATATCAAATCAACATGGTGTCACTTCTCTAATAAAGAGGAACTGAAAGTTGAGACATTCAATTGCCCAGTAGCCACGGGGACCCTTTTCTGTGTAACACCTGACTGGTTAACAAATGGCATTCTGGTTATGGAATCTGAGCTCACAGTGTTCTTCACAAGAACTGTCACATCAGAAGCATGGCTGCTCATCTGTAAAATCCATATCTGCCTTTGCTGGTTCCCTCAGGCATCGCCCTGAACTTGAGTGGCTGGTGGCAGGTGGGTGCGCCCAGCTTTCTGCTCCTGTGTCAGGAATCCCGGTCCTCCTTCCTGGTGTCAGGAGCTGTGTCCAGGTCCCAGTACAAAGAGTGCGTCCAGCTCACTGTGGGTCTCCTTGCCAAGCTCCGGGCTTGGCTTGTTGGCCTGGAGAGAAGTTGTACCAAATCACAGGCTTTCCCTTTTCACCTGGGCCCAAGTCAGTCGAGATGTCCCGTTGCTGAGAAATACTGCCCCCACCAACTCGAGCGCGTGGGAAGCTTCCTAGAGCTCTGCCCTTTCTGTGTTAAGGTAACCCTCCTTTCTCTGTAAAGCTATGACCTTGGCAGTGGAGGGAGTTGAGGGTTCAGGTCCTTCCCCTACCGTCAGGGCTGGGCCCTGGGGCAAGGGAGGCAGAGGCTCCAAAGTCACAGAGTGGCTGGGAGCTTTGGTGTCATACCCATCACCTCGCTCCGAGGGAGGCGGCCCTTCCAGTGCTTGGAATGAGGGACTTGGTCACCAGGGTGAAGGAGTTGCCTGGGGTCCTGCGCTGTGAGCGACTAGACTTGGGCCCTATGATCAGTAAATTCTGGGATGAAAGCCGAAGAGAAAACTGACAGAGATTTACCTGTGAAAGTGGCTCCCAGAACTTCTCTTGTGTTTCTGGAGTCCCCATGGACTCTGTTCAGGCTTGTTCTGGACTTAGGTGGTTTTAGCCACGCAAGTCTCGTGTCCCGGAGACCCTCTGCCCGGTGGCTGGGTGGCGGAGGAGCTGATCCTCGCTCTCCCAGGGGCGGTGTCTGACCTCAGGCTGGGAGCTGCGGCCGGGAGGCAAGCCCTGGCACAGCCGGCTCCCAGAGGACGGAAGGTGGGGCCGGGTGTTGTGTGGGCACAGCGAGCCTCTGCCCCGGCCCCTTCCTCAATTGTCCGTGTGCTTCTCCCCGAGTCACCATGGGGCAGCTGACCACACCGGCTTGGCCCCGCTCCTCCTCTGTGCCTCCTGCCTGCTCTCTAGCCCTGTGATGGCCTCTGCCACCCCCACTCCAGCTTCTCTGGCTCAGAAAAAGTAAAAAAAAGTTCAATTTCACAGACACATCAGTTTTCCTTGTGGGCCCCCTTTTCTTCTCTGGGAGTTTTCCAGTGGCTACTGTGGCATCTGCGTGCAAAGGGGCCAGGCTTCAGGCGGGGGATCGGCTCCGCTGCGAAGGCCCAGTTTTCCTCAGGGCCCTTGTCCTGCCTCAGTGGCTGTGAGGGCTAGACTCGCGAGCCCTGACCCGAGGCTGTGGCCTCAAGGGCCGTGTGGCTTGTAGGGATTAATCCTCTTAACCCCAAACGGCTCCACTCCGGCGGGGCCACCGGAGCCCTTTAGTGTGCTGGTTGTGTGATGAGCCGCAGCTGGCGGCCCCTTCGGCTCCCACCTCTGTGCCTTGCCCCCTGTGCAGACAGTGGGCTCCTCAGGCCGGCTCTGTCTCAGCCTGAGGGCTGGGGCCTGCGTGCTGGCACCTGGCCGCTGCCAGGAGTTTGTGAAGGTGCCCAGGTGTAGGATATGAGAGGATCGGGGCATGGGGGGCTTCACAGTTAGTAATACTGTCTAGGGTAGAAAGAAAATTTTCCCACAGTCCTAGAAGCTGAAAACAAGGGGAGCATATACAATCAAGACCACTTCCTTTGGGGCTCATGTCTGAAGTGGGAGATGCAGATCTGATCATCAGATTCCATCGAAGTGCCACACGCAGGCCAGGTAGGCGGGTTGGGAACTCCAGAACCAGGGCATCAGTCCAGCATGCAGTTCAATCGTGTCTGATGCAAGGGAGCATGGGAGTCAGTTAATATCTGTGATTTCCAGAAAAATCAGTTTGTGTCACAATCAGACTGCGGAATTAGAGTGAAGGAGGTGCCCAAGCAGCTGATGGGGGTCTTTCAAGGGAAGTGGCTTTCAGGCATGGATTTTACATTTACCAGAGGGGAGCAAAGGGAGCCCAAGAAATCCGATGTCTCTGGCCCTCAAACCCGCCTGGAAGAGCCTGTGTCCTGTTGTCTGTCCCTGAAGGCTGGTCTTCATGGTCTGACTCCTGACACCAGTCACCAGCAGGGACGGGAGCTGTTCCTCCACCAGGGAGGAAGCAGGCTCCTCTGTGCAAGGAGTGAGCTTCTCTTTTGGCTGCCCGCGGTCAGGACCCAACCATTCTGGAGGGCTCTTGGCTGTTCTGCCCTTCCCAGGCAGGGTGGGTCATGGCAATGCTTGTGCTACCTGGAGGCCGGTGCCATGAGAGTGGGCTGGGAGATGCCATGGAGAAGAGAGCGCGGATCCTGTGGGTTGTTAGAAGCTCCTGGCCTGAGACTTCGGCACAGGCAGCAGGAATGAGTTAAAGTGCCTCTGCTGCTCGATGCCAAGCTGACCTTCAAAACCTCTCCTGATGATGTATTTACATTCTTTAACAGGTCATTGCTCTTCAAATGTTGGGAGCTGCAAGGAAGGAAAGTATTAGGCCATGATCTTCCCATCCAGAAAAATCCTGCTGCTATTATCAAAAAAAGAAAGACATTTTTAGAAAACTTTAGCTACAGAAATGGGAAAACAGAAAAGCTCTAAACCTTGTTCCTCTACCCTGTCCTCATAGATAATTGTTACAGTTTCTTAGGGATTCCCTGTGGGAAAAATTAGGCACATACTTGCATGTATGAATCTAGATTCTTTTTTAAACTCAAAAAGGATTACACTTTTCTACATGTTGCTTTTTTTCTCCAAATAATAATTTAGCCTACAGATTTTCTTTGTCAGTAAAAACAAATCTATCCCACCCTTTTTCATAGCTGCATAGTAGTCCTTTGCTGAATATATTGCATTTTTAGTCCAACTGATGGTCACTTCTGTTGATTTTGATTTTGCTCTTACCAACAGTGCTATGACGATTTTGTATATATTTGGGGGGAACCTTTGCAATAAGTTCAGAGAGTAAATCCTAGTAGTGAAACTACTCAGTCAAAGGGCATATGAATTTTTTATCTTGGTAGCCATCATCCTGCTGAAACCAGTATAGGCAAGGAGGCAGGAAAATAGGCAGTGGAAATTGGCCTCTTTTATGTTTCTTCTTGTCAATTGTTTACATCTGTATTTCAGTTTCCTATTAAGCTGAGTTTTTCTTATTGGTTTTTGTGAGTCTTGATAAATTAGTCTTTGTTGTATATGTTTTGTATATGTTTGAGGTTTTTCAACTTTCTTTTTGTGGGCATTGATAAATTTCAATGATCATGTAATCAACTTTATCACTCTTTTTCCACTGTAACATTTGTGATTTGTGTCACATTTTGAAAATTATTGAGTCAAAATCCTCCCAGCCTCTGACCAGCTCCATGACCTACAACCCTACTGCACAGAGTTATTTGTGGAAAGAATTGTAAGAGGATGTGTGTGTCAGGTGCCACTGCTTGACACCTGTGATACGTATGACTTAGCGCTAGACCGCACATATTGGCCTGCTAAAGTGAGTTTTCCCAAAGAGCAGTCTCTTCAGGAAGCATTTTTGCTTCATCTGTAACTCAGTTGGTCTGGAAAGATGTGAGGTTTCTCTTATGAGTACATGATGCAGTGGGTGATGAGTGTGTGATGCAGAGAACAAATGATCCAAATCAAGGTACCGGGTGAGTGAAGACTGGAGGCAGCAGGGCATTAGGGGTCTGGGATGGGGGGCTGGAGCAAAAGGGCACATTGTGGTGTCACCACTGGGGTTTGGGGTGACGGCCCTTCACTTGTCCTGGGTGTTCTCCTGACCCTTGATCTGTAAGTTTATTCGTAGAAACTTGGGGCTTGTACTCAGGGCCAAAGTTTGGGATTGGAATTTGCAAGATAAGAGATGGAATGGCTTCTCTCTTCTCATGGGTGTTAGAGACAGTGGGATTGACCTGGGGTCCAGGGCCTGGGGACAGTGCAGCTTTCTCCTTATCTGTGCGTGTGCGCGTGTGTGTAGCTGGGTGTATGGTAAGTCACTAGGCTAGAAGCCAAGCGCCCTGAAGCCCCTTCCTTATCCTCTGAGTGTCCGTTCTGTACTTGGTGTATCTCTCTCTGGAGAGGTGCTGGGCTTCCCTTGGCCCAGGGCCCCTTGGCGTTGTCAGTAGGACTGCTGTACGGGCACAGCTGCACTTTACTCCTCTGGTGGGAGGGTAGCTTTTGGGCCAGGCTGCGAGGTGTGGGCACTCTGGGCAGGGCCATATTCTGGGGTACAGCTTTGAAAATGAAGGGAGTTTTTTAACCTTGGCAGACGACAGCAATGGACTTACTTTGAGGGCCGACCATTTAGGCTCGTTCTGGAGGTGCCGGGGCCATGCCAGTCAGTGTGTTATTTCTGGCTGACATCTCTCAGACTACGTGTTTCTGAAGTATTTTCCTTGGTCCTTCTTTCCCTTTTACACAGAATAAAACTTAACAAAACTTTGATTTATTAATGTGGAATACAATACGAGAATCTATCTGTGGTTGTCTCCTCACAGTGGTTGATGAGTAATTTGTTATAAACTATTAATTTAAAAATACAATTTTAGGAGGAGGTGGAGCCAAGATGGCAGCATGAGTAGGACAGTAGGAATCTCCTCCCAAAAACATATATATTTTTGAAAATAAAACAAATACAACTATCCCTAAAACAGAGACCAGAAGACACATGACAACAGCCAGACTACATCCACACCTGCGAGAACCCAGCACCTGGTGAAAGGGGTAAGATGCAAGCTTCAGCCTGGCGGGACCCGAGGCCCCTCACCCCAGCTCCCAGCGGGAGGAGAGGAGTCGGAGCGGGGAGGGAGAGGGAATCCACGACTGCTTAACACCCAGCCCTAACCATTCGCACCAGAGCACAGACACACAGTGCATGCGTGGGGTGCCAGAAACTAGGGTAGCGAGACAGTAAGACCTGTGAGTGGGTCCCGCAGCCGGCGCTCCTGGGACAAAGAAAGGCGAGTGCTTTCTGAAAGTCTAAAGGGACAGGGACCCCACCGCTGGACGGAAGCATCCCGGGTCACAGTCCAGCCGCTGGAAATTCCTCTGTGCACACTAATCCCCTGGGCAATAGCTCTGAGACCCCTCACGGAGGTAAACAGCCCCCCGTCCATTACCCCTCCAGGGCCCCGCCATAGCACAGCACCAGCCTGAGGCTGGCCACGCCAACAGCAAAGGGAGCTTCCTCCATACCGGCTGGGCAAGATACAGAGACCCAGTCTACACGCAGTTGCGGAACACAAGCCACTAGGGGTCGCAGTTGTCCCAGTAAAGAAAGGCCAGGAGCAGCTGGAAAAAGTCTAGGCTCTCCCAGCTGACACACTTCAATAGCATACCACTGCACCTATCAACATGAAAAAGCAAAAAAATTTGATCCAGACAAGACTAACCCAGACAGCTTCGACATCTTCGACATCTTCCCCTGAGAAGGAACCTGGGGAGATAGATTTAACCAGCCTTCCTGGAAAAGAATTCAAAACAAAAGTCATAACCATGCTGATGGACTTGCAGAGAAATATGCAAGAACTAAGGAGGGGGAATACAGAAATAAAACAATCTCTGGAAGGACTTCAAAGCAGAATGGACGAGATGCAAGAGACCATTAATGGACTAGAAAACAGAGAACAGGAATGCAGAGAAGCTGATGCAGAGAGAGATAAAAGGATCTCCAGGAATGAAAGAATTTTAAGAGAACTGTGTGACCAATCTAAATGGAACAATATCCACATTATAGGGGTACCAGAAGAAGAAGAGAGAGAAAAAGGGATAGAAAGTGTCTTTGAAGAAATAATTGCTGAAATCTTCCCCATACTAGGGGAGGAAATGGCCTCTCAGACCACAGAGGTACACAGAACTCCCATGACAAGGGATCCAAGGAGGGCAACACCAAGACACATAATAATTAAAATGG
Organism: Manis pentadactyla; assembly: GCF_030020395.1. Lineage (NCBI taxonomy): Eukaryota > Metazoa > Chordata > Mammalia > Pholidota > Manidae > Manis > Manis pentadactyla. Next base: position 85,858,131 of record NC_080031.1, read on the forward strand.
CAAAGGTCAAAGACTAGGACAAAGTATTAAAGGCAGTCAGAGAGGGAAAAAAAGGTCACCTACAAAGGAAAACCCATCAGGCTATCATCAGACTTCTTAACAGAAACCTTACAGGCCAGAAGAGACTGGCATGATATACTTAATGCAATGAAACAGAAGGGCCTCGAACCAAGAATACTGTATCCAGCACGATTATCATTTAAATATGAAGGAGGGATTAAACAATTCCCAGACAAGCAAAAGTAGAGGAATTTGCCTCCCACAAACCACCTCTACAGGGCATCTTACAGGGACTGCTCTAGATGGGAGCACTCCTAAAAAGAGCACAGAACAAAACACCCAACATATGAAGAAGGGAGGAAGAGGAAGAAGAAGGGAGAGAAATAAAGAATCATCAGACCGTGTTTATTACAGCTCAATAAGCGAGTTAAGATAGACAGTAAGATAGTAAAGAAGCTAACCTTGAACCTTTGGTAACCACAAACTTAAAGCCTGCAATGGCAGTAAGTACATACCTTTCAATAATCACCCTAAATGTAAATGGACTGAATGCACCAATCAAAAGACACAGTGTAATAGAGTGGATAAAAAAGCAAGTCCCATCCGTATGCTGCTTACAAGAGACTCACCTCAAACCCAAAGACATGCACAGACTTAAAGTCAAGGGATGGAAAAAGAAATTTCATGCAAACAACACAGAGAATAAAGCAGGTGTTGCAATACTAGTATCAGACAAAATAGACTTCAAAATAAAGAAGGTAACAAAAGGTAAAGAAGGACATTGCATAATGATAAAGGGCTCAGTCCAACAAGAGGATATAAACATTATAAATACATATGCATCCAATACAGGAGCACCAGCATATGTGAAACAAATATTAAAAGAATTAAAGGAGGAAACAGAATGCAATGCATTCTGGGAGCCTTCAACACACCACTCACTCCAAAGGACAGATCCACCAGAAAGAAAATAAGTAAGAACACAGAGGCACTGAACAATGCACTAGAACAGATGGACCTAATAGACATCTATAGAACTCTACATCGAAAAGCAACAGGATACACATTCTTCTCAAGTGCACATGGAACATTCTCCAGAATAGACCACATACTAGGCCACAAAAAGAGCCTCAGTAAATTCCAAAAGATTGAAATTCTACCAACCAACTTTTCGCACCACAAAGGCATAAAACTAGAAATAAACTGTACAAAGAAAGCAAAAAGGCTCACAAACACATGGACGCTTAACAACATGCTCCTAAATAATCAATGGATCAGCAACCGAATTAAAATAGAGTTCAAGCAATACATGGAAACAAATGACAACAACAGCACAAAGCCCCAACTACTGTGGGATACAGCAAAAGCAGTCTTAAGGGGAAAGTATATAGCAATCCAGGCATATTTAAAGAAGGAAGAACAATCCCAAATGAATGGTCTAATGTCACAATTATAGAAATTGGAAAAAGAAGAACAAATGAGGGCTAAGGTCAGCAGAAGGAGGGACATAATAAAGATCAGAGAAGAAATACATAAAATTGAGAAGAATGAAACAATAGCAAAAATCAATGAAACCAAGAGCTGGTTCTTTGAGAAAATAAACAAAATAGATAAGCCTCTAGCCAGACTTATTAAGAGGAAAAGAGAGTGAACACATATCAACAGAATCAGAAATGAGAAAGGAAAAATCATGACGGACCCCACAGAGATACAAAGAATTATTAGAGAGTACTATGAAAACCTATATGCTAACAAGTTGGGAAACCTAGGAGAAATGGCCAACTTCCTAGAAAAATACAACCTTCCAAGACTGACCCAGAAAGAAACAGAAAATCTAAACAGATGAATTACCAGGAACGAAATTGAAGCAGTAATCAAAAACTACCCAAGAACAAAAGCCCTGGCCAGATGGATTTACCTCAGAATTTTATCAGACATACAGAGAAGGCATAATACCCATTCTCCTTAAAGTTTTCCAAAAAACAGAAGAGGAGGGGATACTCCCAAACTCATTCTATGAAGCCAACATCAGCCTAATACCAAAACCAGGCAGAGACCCCACCAAAAAAGAAAACTACAGACAAGTAACCCTGATGAACATAGATGCAAAAATACTGAACAAAATATTAGCAAACCGAATTCAAAAATGCATCAAAAGGATCATACACCACGACCAAGTGGGATTCATCCCAGGGATGCAAGGATGGTACAACATTTGAAAATCCATCAACATCATCCACCACATCAACAAAAGGAAAGACAAAAACCACATGATCATCTCCATAGATGCTGAAAAAGCATTCGACAAAATTCAACATCCATTCATGACAAAAACTCTCAACAAAATGGGTATAGAGGGCAAGTACCTCAACATAATAAAGGCCATATATGATAAACCCACAGCCAACATCATACTGAGCAGCGAGAGGCTGAAAGCTTTTCCTCTGAGATCGGGAACAAGACAGGGATGCCCACTCTCCTCACTGTTATTTAACATAGTACTGGAGGTCCTAGCCACAGAAATTAGACAAAACAAAGAAATACAAGGAATCCAGATTGGTAAAGGAGAAGTTAAACTGTCACTATTTGCAGATGACATGGTATTGTACATATAAAACCCTAAAGACTCCACTCCGAAACTTACTAAAGCTAATACCGGAATTCAGCAAAGTTGCAGGATACAAAATTAACACACAGAAATCTGTGGCTTTCCTATACACTAACAATAAACTAATAGAAAGAGAAATCAGGAAGACAATTCCATTCACAATTGCATCAAAAAGAATAAAATACCTAGGAATAAACCTAACCAAGGAAGTGAAAGACCTATACCCTGAAAACTATAAGACACTCCTCAGAGAAATTAAAGAGGTCACTAACACATGGAAACTCATCCCATGCTCCTGGCTAGGAAGAATTAGTATTGTCAAAATGGCCATCCTGCCAAAAGCAATATACAGATTCGATGCAATCCCTATCAAATTACCGACAGCATTCTTCAATGAACTGGAACAGATAGTTCAAAAATTCATATGGAACCGTCAAAGACCCCGAATAGCCAATGCAATCCTGAGAAGGAAGAATAAAGTAGGGGGGATCTCACTCCCCAACTTCAAGCTCTACTACAAAGCCACAGTAATCAAGACAATTTGGTATTGGCACGAGAACAGAGCCACAGACCAATAGAACTATTTAGAGACTCCAAACATTAACCCAAACATATATGGTCAACTAATATTCAATAAAGGGACCAAGGACACACAATGGGGAAATGACAGTCTCTTCAATAGATGGTACTGGCAAAACTGGACAGCTACATGTAAGAGAATGAAACTGGATCACTGTCTAACCCCATACACAAAAGTAAATTCAAAATGGATCAAAGACTTGAATGTAAGTCACGAAACCATAAAACTCTTAGAAAAAAACATAGGCAAAAATCTCTTAGACAGAAACATGAGTGACCTCTTCTTGAACATATCTCCCCGGGCAAGGGAAACAAATGCAAAAATGAACAATTGGGACTATATCAAGCTGAAAAGCTTCTGTACAGCAAAGGACACCATCAGTAGAACAAAAAGGTACCCTACAGTATGGGAGAATATATTCATAAATGACAGATCCAATGAAGGGTTGACATCCAAAATATATAAAGAGCTCACACACCTCAACAAACAAAAAGCAAATAATCCAATTAAAAAATGGGCAGAGGAGCTGAATAGACAGTTCTCTAAAGAAGAAATTCCGATGGCCAACAGACACATGAAAAGATTCTCCACATTGCTTGTCATCAGAGAAATGCAAATAAAAACCACAATGAGATATCACATCACACCAGTAAGGATGGCTACCATCCAAAAGACAAACAACAACAAATGTTGGCGAGGTTGTGGAGAAAGGGGAACCCTCCTACACTGCTGGTGGGAATGTAAATTAGTTCAACCATTGTGGAAAGCAGTATGGAGGTTCCTCAAAATGCTGAAAATAGACTTACCATTTGACCCAGGAATTCCACTTCTAGGAATTTACCCCAAGAATGCAGTAGCCCAGTTTGAAAAAGACAGATGCACCCCTATGTTTATCGCAGCACTATTTACAATAGCCAAGATATGGATGCAACCTAAATGTCCATCTGTAGATGAATGGATAAAGAAGATGTGGTACATATACACAATGAAATATTACTCAGCTACAAGAAATAAACAGGTCCTACCATTTGCAACAACATGGTTGGAGCTAGAGGGTATTATGCTCAGTGAAATAAGCCAGGTGGAGAAAGACAAGTACCAAATGATTTCACTCATATGTGGGGAGTATAAGAACAAAAGAAAACTGAAGGAACCAAATAGCAGCAGAAGCACAGAACCCAAGAATGGACTAACAGTTACCAAAGGGAAAGGGACTGGGGTGGACGGTTGGGAAGGGAGGGATACGGGTTTAGAAAGAGAAAGGGGGCATTACGATTAACATGTATAGTGTGGGGGAGGCACGGGGAGGGCTGTGCAACAAAGAGAAGACAAGTAGTGATTTTACAGCATCTTAACTACACAGATGGACAGTGACTGTGAAGGGGTATGTGGGGGGGACTTGGTACAGGGGTTAACCAATAAACATAATGTCCTTCATGTACTTGTAGATTAATGATACCAAAATAAAATTAATAAAAAATATATATATGTAATTTTAATTACTCCAGTAGTACATTCATAAACATATCCATACTTGAATAGGAAAATCATATAAATAAGGCTGCAGGCACCTTTGACCTGCCCAGTCTTGTCTCCTTCCCCACTTTCCTAAAGGTTGCTGTGGTGCCCAGTTTGGGGTATATCCTTCTAGACCTTCATTCTGTTCATCTGCACACACACACTGACCCAGGAAGATCTGTAGTATTTGTCTGTTTATATGTGCGGCATTGTGTGTCTATGTGCTGAAAACATGAGAGGTAATATACCATATATCTTTCTACAGCTTGTGTTTTTCATTTAGAAAAATAGCTTGGCGATCCAGCCATGTTGGTACCCAGAGTCCACTTCATTTTAAAAACCGCCTCATGGTTGTGGTAGAATAATGTCCTTCTTTCCCTAAGATGTCCATGAAAAAGCAGACCGGGACCGCCTCCATTTTGTGTCCTCCATCTTGAATCACTATGTCCCCTACATGACCCCTAGCCGACCGGGCCGCCTCCATTTTGTTCTATGTTCTCCATCTTTAGTAAGAAGTTTCCCGCTCAAGCCATGCCCATTCCCGCTGAAACCATGCCCAGCAACCTGTGCAACAAGACCCTGACCCTCCTCAGCCAATCAGCTAAGGCCACAACCATCACCCCACCAATTGCCCAGACCCGTATAAAATCTTTGTATTTTTGAAACTCGCTTGCTCTCTCTGGCATCTCGCCGCTGCGTCAGTGCAGATAGGAGATTGAGCTCCAGCTAGATTGAATAAAGGCTCTTTGCTTTTGCATCTGACTCAGCTCCCTGGTAGTCTTTGGGGATCACGAATTCTGGGCATAACAGTCCATACCGTACTCCTTGGAGCTTGGGAATATGTTACCTTACATGGCAGAGGGACTTTGCAGATGTGATTCAAGATGCAGAGCTTGCAATGGGAGATTATTTGGCATTCTCCTGCGGGCCCAGCCATCACTTGTCCTTAACAGTGGAAGAAGAAGGTGGAAGGACAGGTAAGAGAGAGGTGATGTGAGAGGGACAGGCAGGTGCCAGGTTTGAAGATGGAGGAGGGGCCATGAGCTGAGAAGGCAGTGATCTCTGGAAACGGGGGATGGCTCAGTTGGTAGCCAGCAAGAAAAGCAACCTCTGTTTTACAACTGCAGGGAACTGAAGTCTGTCAGCGGCCTGAATGAGCAGGCAATAGGTTCTCTCCTAGAGCTGCCTGGCGGGAACAGCCCAGAGACACCTTGACTGTAGCCTGTGAGATCGCTCGTCCTGCTAAGGATTCCTTGAACACACTTGGTTGGGCCCAGGGGAAATTATTATTCTAGGCAGTGTTTCCTGGAAGTATCTTGGGTGATCTGGAGTAAGAAATACATTTATGTAGTGACCCACCCACATATAAAACTTAGAGGAAAATTTCAAGAAATTAAACTTGTCCTTACTACATCTGTTGCATTCTGATACTTTGTAAGCTGCTCGATTTTATTCAGATTCAAAGCTGGTTGCTAGCCACCAACTTTATTTCACAGTTCACAAGTGAATCTCAGCCTGTAGTTTAAAAAACACTGATCTTGAAGCTGCCTGGGTAGGTTATCATACAGTAAGGCTGAGCGAACATGTGCTCTGACCACTCTTTAGACCATCAGAGATCTCCAAGAATGACAAATTCATTTTTGACAGCGTACTCTACAATTCTGCAATCACAGGACTTAGAAACAAGCTAATTTCGCATATATGTTTTATATTATGATTTCGTATTTCTAAAATTTTTGTTCTAAAGCTGTCTGTTGAAATAATTACAGATTCACAGGAAGTTGCAAAGATAGTACAAAGAGGTCTGTCCCCTCCTCTAGTTTTTCCCAAGGGTTACATCTTACGTAATCAAAACCAGGAAACTGACATTGGTACATTGTATATGTAGAGTTGTGTTATTTACTCCATTGTGTAGATTCATATAAACACCTCTGCCATGGAGGTACAGAACATTCTATTTTGGTAAAGATCTCCCTCTCTATAGTCGTACCCATCTTCCCTTTTCTCAACCATCCCTAACCTTGGGCAGCTAATCTGTTTTCCATCTCTGTAATTTTGTCATTTTCAGCATGTTATGTAATGGAATCTCATAAGATGTGACCTTTTGAGACGGGCTTTTTTCACCCAGCATAATGCCCTGGAGGTGCTTCCAAGTTACTTTGTGTATCAGTAGTTCCTTTTTTTTTTGATGGATAGTGTTCCATGCCATGTATGATGGATTAACCATTCATCTATTAAGGGAGGTGTTTGGTTTCCAGTTTTTGGCTGTTATGAATAAAGCTGTCCTGAACAATCATGTTTAAGTAGTGTGTGGATATAAATTGTTATTTCTCTGGGATTGCTTATCATATGATAAGTAAATTTTTAGTTGGATTAGAAATTGCCAAAGCACTTTTTGGAGTGGCTGTACCACTTCACATTCCCACCTGCAATGTATGAGAAACACAATTTCTCTACATTCTTGTTAGCATTTGGCAAAGTCACTGTTGTTACTGTTCAAATAGGCGTAGTGGTAGCTCGTGTGGTCTTCATTTGCATTTTCCTCATGGCTAATGATGCCAAACATCTTTTTGTGTGCTTGTTCGCCATCTGTATATCCTTTCTGGTGAAATGTCTCTTCATGTCTATTTTTTATTTTGAGAGTTGCGTATTAGTCTGGTGGATGGTGGATAGGGAGGCATGGTATTGTTTGGTGCTTTTTGGTTCTGAATGTATAAGAATGGAGGCTTCTGATCTTAGGACAGTCAGACATGGATGAAATGGCCATGCTTGTTTATATTTCCACCAGCACTTCTTTGAGTGCCTGTTTCCCCATATCTTGGTAAATATTAAATTTATTGAACCTTTTTCTGGTCGGTTTGAGCAAAAATAGATCTGCCTTTGAGACTAAGCATCTTTTCATAGGTTTTCAGCATTTGTATTTACTCTTTCAAGAATTACCTGTTTGTAGCCTTTGCCACCTTTTAAAATAATCTTTAGTCACGCCAATAATTCTGTTATTCATTTTTTTTAAAGAAAATTTACAGGTAAGGCTAATGTCCTTTGAGTACCATCCTATTCCTTAACATACTGCCCCCAAACTTAGTAGGGGGTGGGTGTGCCGGCCTAGCTGTGGCGTGGTCGGTCTGGGTGGCCTGGACTAGAATGACTGCTCTCTTCCATAAGGTTTTTCTGGGAATGTTCTCATTGTGAAGCCCAGCAAAGGAAACAAACATTTAAGCCATTTTTGAAGTCTCTGCTTTGTGTCCAGTTTGCTACTGTCCCATTAGCTAAAGCAAGTCATGTGGTTAAGGCCGCCATCAGTGTGCGAGGGCTCTGTTAAAAGGCATAGGTATAAGGAGGCATGAAACTGGGGCCATTATAGAACCAGTCTACCATGGCCCCCCTTTGGCTGCAATTAGTCACATGCCTCCCACATGCAAAATACGCTTTCCCCCATTCCAGGATCCCCAAAGACTTTCCAGTCATGTCCTTATACTTGGAGTCTAAGATCTCATGCTTTACAGTCAGATCTGTACGTGGTTCCCTGGATGCAGCTTCTCTTGTTCTGGGCCCTGTGAATTAAAGACAGGTCACAGCTGCCTCCCCCCCCCCCCCCGCCGCTCACCTTTCCTTGTGGTGAGACAAGGACAGGACCACAGCAATAGATGCTCTCACTCAAAAGGGGAAGAATGGGAGGAATATTGCATCACTGTCTGTAGCAATCCCAGAATCAGGTGGGAAAAATGTTGCCAGGTTCCCCTATTTTTGCTGGGACTTAGCTTCTAGGTACTTGCTGCTTCAGAGGTGGTGAATGTGCCTTGATCCATCATTTTCCAAAGCTCTTGGCCCCACCGTCTGAGATGTCCTCCCTTTTCCACTTCCTGCCTTGGTCACTCCTGAAGAGAAAACATGCTCTATGAACAATTTCTCATCCTTTTTCCTATCCATAGGTCATTGTACATTCTGAATAATTTGAACCCAGCCCAGAGGCACTTACGACAATACAACCTTCTCAAAAGCTTTGTGGGTTTTCTGTGCATCTTGATTCCGTTTTCCCAAAACCATCCCCATAATTGTTTTAAGAACTTTGTCTTATCTAGGCTTAGTAACTGCTATTCTGGGCATGTCAGACAGTGTTCTTAAGATTCCTAGGTTTGCCTGTGTTCAGCTGAGAGAGTCTGTGGGGCAACATCTTAAGTGTTTATTCAGGCTTTTGCTCGTGTCAGGTTTCCTACTGCCCCCTTGGCCAAAGCAGGTCACATAGCAAACCCAGAGTCAGTATGGGCAGGTGTTTCAAAATGTCATGGATTCAGGGAGGTACGAAAAAATGAGGCATCTACCACAAAAGGTAATTTTGAAAAGTTTGGTGTGATGTGTGTGTGTGAACATGTTGTATGATATGATTCTGCATCTTATTGTTTTCATTCAGTAATATCTTTTGGTGTGTGATCTATTCCTTTTTATTGCTGTAAGAATTTCACTGTGACTGTATAGTGCATTTTACTGAGCCATTTCTGTGAGGAATAAACATTTATGTTATTTCCCATTTTTTCACTATTGCTGTATTTCAGATAGTCTAGGATGTACCTTTTTTTTCACTTTAACATCTGTCATTCATGATGTCTTACAGGTATTTCACAGGGTTGTTCTTTTGTTGGTACACAAACAGTGATGCACTTTGCAATCAGTGTTTGAGTAGATTTGATGAAACACGGTATCAGCATTGATGAATATCCTTCACGGACTGATCTCCAAATTCGTTGTAACGATTTATGTTCTTATCCTTGCTGTCTTTCCTTGCCAACATTGGTGCGTGGTTAGATGTTTTCTTGTTTAGGCAACCTGAAAGAAATGAGGCGGTATCTCGCTGCAGTGTTAAGTGCATATCCCTGATTAAACATGACCTCATATGTACTGGTCATTTATGTTTCCTTTCTGTGAATTGCCTGTTTAAATCTGTTGCCTGTTTTTTAATAGGATTTTGTATTTTTCTTATTGACTAAAAGGAATTCTTTATACGTGGTAGACTCTAATATTTCATTAATGCATTGCAAATATCTTCTTCCAGTTTGAAGTTTATCTTTTCACTTTAAGTATAGAGTTCTTTTTTATAGATAATTTAAATGTTAATGGAGTTGAATTTTTAAAATCAGTCTTTTTTATGTGTAGGCTTTTGTGTCTTAAAAATTCCTTCACTCCTACTACTGTAACTACTAATAGTGGTGGGCACTATTTCTTGAGCAGTTACTGTGTGTCAGGCACTGTTCTACGTGCTTTACACGTAGTCACTTGTTACCTCAACAACCTTATCGAATAGTAATTACTAACTCCACTCTACACCAAGGAATTAGGGGGTCAAGTAGGTGTGGTAGGTTGAATAATGCCCCCTCCCTCCCACAAAGATAATCACATTCTAAACCCTGTAAACTGAATATTGCCTTATATGACAAAGGATGAATATTACTTTATGTGGCTAACAATGTAATCAAGTTAAGGATCAAGGATCTCGAGGTGGGGAGAGTGCCCCGCATTGTCCGGGTGTGCCCAGGGGTGATCAGAGGTATCCTTATGAGAGGGAGGTTTTACTGCACAGAAGAAAAGGCAAAGGGACCAAAGTGGCAGTGAGGCGGCCACAAGCCAAGGAACACCAGGAGCCACTAGAAGCTGGAAGAAGCAAGGGGCAGATGACATATTTTCATGTTGTTGTCCATGGGTTTTGTCTTTAATGAATTATCTCTCTTTTTCTCCTTTTAGGAGGATTAGCTCTGTCTCTTTTTTCTGTTGGGTAATTTTGTTCCTATGAGATCTTTATATGTGTATGACACATGTACTTTCCAATAGGCAACATCACTTTTCACACGGTTCATGTTGTCTTCCCATTCAGACTTCTACATTTTTAATCAAATTGATCATTTTTAATTTATATATTTAGCTGTGATTTGCTTAAGAAGACTTTCTCTAACTTCACATTTTCTTCTAAGGTTTTGAGTCTCTTGAATGTTTAGGTTTTTCATCTATCTGGAATTTATTTTTGAGAAAACTGGGTGGGGACATAATTTAATTTTTTCCCCCACTGTGGAGAATCAGTTACCTCAATACCATTATTAAAAGGTCCAATTTCCTCCCTCGGACCTGAAATGTCTCTCGCACGCGTGGATCCCTTTCTGGCCTCCCTGACAGTCCGCTGCTCAGCTGACCTCTCTTTAATACAAACAGTGTTCATTCTAGTTTTACACGGTTTGATGTTCAGCAGGGCAAGCTCCCCCTCTTTTTCAAACTGGTTTTTACTACTGTTGTATGTTTACATTTTTAAGAATTAAAAAGCATTTGTTAGAGAAGTTTTAGAGCAGTTTAAGGTTCTTAGCAAAATTGAGGTGAAGGTACAGAGTTTCCCGCATGCCCCCGGCCCCCGCACATGCACAGCCTCCCCGATGATCAACAGACCCAGCAGTGGTGCATTTGTTAGATTCAGTGAACTTCCCCTGCCACATCAGAACCACCCAAGACCACAGTTTACATTAGGGTTCACTCCTGGTGTTTTCCATTCTTTGGGTTTGGACAAATGTGTAATGACACGTGTCCACTATTGCCCTAAAAATCCTCTGTGATCCATCTATTCATCCCACCCTCCCCCCAAAATTCTGGCAACCACAGACTTTTTTACTGTCTCCATGATTCTGCCTTTTCCAAAATGTCATATAGTTGGACTCATACAGTGTGTAACCTTGTCAGATTGGTTTCTTTCACTTAGTAAAGCATTTAGGTTTCGTACACTTCTTTTCGTGTTTTGATAACATTTTTTTTTAGTGCTAAATAATGTTCTATCATTTGGTTGTATTGCAGTTTATTAATTCACCTGCAGAAGGACACCTTGATTTCTTCCAAGTTTTGGCAGTTATGAATAAAGCTGCTATAAAAACTGTGGGCAGGTTTTTATGTGGACATAACTTTTCAACACCTGAGGGTAAATATGAAGCACAGTTGCTGGATCATATGGTAAGACTATGTTTAATTTTGTAAGAAACTGCTCAACTTTTTCCAAAGTGATTTTTGTATTTATGTTTTCATATGCATTTTGGAGTCACCTTCTACAATTCCTTGAAAAATCTGGTTGATATTAAAATTGCATTTGCATTGACTTTATAGTTTATTTGAGAGAGAATTGATAACTTTGCTGTAATCTTCTCTTCTCAAAAATGAGTTCTCTCTCCAGTTAGATCACTTTTTATTATCTTCTAGTTAAGTCTTATAGTTGTACTATTTCTTGCACATTTCTTATCAGTTATATTCCAAGTACATAATGTACTGATACCTTTCTTTTCCTACTATGTATTATAATTTGTTAGTGCTAGCACATAGGAGCTATTGATTTTTTTGTCACAAAAGTCTGACTTGTAGTCTTAGTTTTTTCTTTATTTCTGGATTTGAGTTGTAGTAAGGAATGTTTTCCACACTTGGTATTCATGCATTTTTTTTCCTAATACTTCTGTGGTTTCACTTTTTATCTTTCGACCTTTGGTCAGTTTGGCATTTATTCTGGGCTTTGGTATAAGGAACCAATCCAGTTTTGCCTTCTTTTCTTGACTGTATAGTGTGCCGTCACCATTCTTTCCTTTCCTCACCAATTTGAGCTACTGCCTTAATTTTGACTACATTTTCATATTTTCATATTTCTGGCTCTTCTGTCCCACTGGCCTGTCCGGCTAGGCAGGCATAGTACCATGCTGTTTTATCAGAGGGGCTTTACAGTGTGTATCTGGTAGGGCTGGTGTGTACATGTGTGAGTGATTTATTCATTTTAGTGCTAGTAGGTCCTTTCATTTTGCAGACATGTATCTTCAGCTGTGGCAGATGTTTAATGTTTATTTTTCATGAGTTTTCTTACGTAGTTTCTATTATCTTTCTATTCCTTGGTGCCCTGTTTTGAAAGTGTTTCTGGCCTCTGGTTCATTGTTTAGGTGTGTCTATTCTGCAACTCAGCCCTTTTATTGAGTCTTTTTACTATCAACAGTTCAATTTTTATTTAGATAGGTGTGTTTCCATAACCTTCTTCTTGATTTGCTATACTCCTATTTTTCGAAGTATGTAAAATACTCTTATGATAAAAATTCCTCTCCGAATTGTTCTAACTATTCTATTTGAGTTAGGTTTCCTATTTGCTAAGTTTGTCTCTCCCCCATGGTTGTGCCATTGGGTGGCCCGTCACTGTGCATTTACCTTTAGTTGTACGTCCGGTACTGTCTGTCTGCTGTCTGCACAGGGCTTTTGTCGGAATGTGTGGGAACCTCCACTGCTGCTTCTATCAGGAAGGGTATCGTGGGGGGCTGAGCTGATGGGCAGGGGGGAGCCTGGTTCTCTTTCCACTAGTGTCCTTTTGGGATACCACCTTGTCTTTATTACCCAAGCATCACATGTACTGCTCCTCCCTGGAGGCAGACTCCTTCTTGCTGACTCTTGGCTCACTGGGGATGGAGGTGGGAAGGTGCAGGGTTACATCTGTGTTCCTGTTACAGCCTCCCTGCTAGTCAGTCCCAGTGACCCAAGCCTTGTCTGGCTCGGTTTTCTACCATGAGCAGGAAGCATCTTCCATTTTGCCACTATCTTCTTTTTTGGGGGCACCTGCATTGTTTTATATCTGGGCCAATGGCATCCCTCTTCATTCTCTCAGTTCTCCTCTCCTTTTCTCTCTCTCTCTCCCCGTCTAAGTCCCTCTCTCAATCTCTCCCTTTTTTGTCTTTCAGTGATTTCTCACATTTTGTGGTCAACTAGAGTTTCCTTTCTTGTTTTGAACACAAGTGTATATTGGTCATTAAAAGATTTTGCAAGTGTTTTTGTAGATTTGTTGCAGGATGAGAAGGCTGAAGCCTTGATTTATTTTATCATCTTGAAACTGAAACTTCATTATTTTTTCTCTTTTCTTCCTTTTTCAAATTTTGAAACAAATTTTTGTTTGTTAAAAAAAGTTTAGAAAATTATAGCCACATCCAGAGCCATATTTGTATTAAAGAATAGATTATTAAAGTTTATGGTATATACTTGGTTAGTTGCCCTTTAAATAATAAGTATAGCGATGAGTTAATTTTTAAAAATAGGATATATAGTAAAGTGCAGAGGATGGAATTCTTTCAAAATCCTTAAATTATTTACAGTCTGCATCTAACTTAAAAACTGTGTTCATTGTATAGAAGAGAATAGAGAAGTGTGTAGCAAACACTGATGTACCCTGTTATCTACTACTCTGGCCTGTCAAATGTCCATATCTCGCCACATTTCCTTTAGATTAAAAAATAATAGGTAGGATGTTATAGATGCAGTTGAAGTCTTTTACATTGACTTCCTTTATCCTGTGCTCTTCACTACCGCTCCTAAGGAAACCACTGATGGGGTTATTTTGGTTATCTTCATCTTGTTTTTGTGCAATCATTACATATGAAAGTATCAACAGACAATGTATTATATTTTCTATGTTTTAAAAACTGTATATTAATGACATCATTGTGCATATCGATATGTAATTTACATTTCAACTCAACTTTGTTTTATTTATTTACTTATTTAATTATTTATTAATTAAGGTATCATTGGTATACAGTCTTATGCTCAGATTTCACATGAGCAACATTGTGATGTTATTTTTCAGGAAGATTGGTTATTTCAGTCTCACCGAGCCCTCTTTCTGGTGTTTCAGGAATTTTGGATTGAAGACGGTTCTTCTGCCTTTTCATAGTCCTGGAGCGATGGGAGTCATCGTATGCGAGTGGCATGGGTGTCAGCTTGGAGGACAAAGTCTCTCCTGCTTCCTGGTCCAGTCACAGTACCTGTCTCTGCTGTCTGTGCCGGTAAGCTGCATGCAGGGGGAAGCCTCTGCGTTGATCCCCTAAGCTGCCGTGGGCAGGGAGGCCCTTGGGATATCCTAAGATGATGGCGGGGGTGTCAGGTGAACAGCGCGGGAATCTGCCACGAGTTCATAGCCCTTTTATGCCTCCCGGTCACCATGCCTGTCTCTGCTGTCTGTGCCAGTTAGTCACGCGCCGGGAGTGGCCTCTAGGTTGATCCCTTAAGCTGCCTTTGGCTGGTGGCCCTTGGGATGGCCTAGGGTGATGGCGGATGTTGCTGGCAAGCGATGTGGTTGTTTGCAGGAAAGGCAAAGCCCTTTGGTGCTTCCCACTTGCCGTGCCTTTCTCCACTGTCTGGGCCAGTTAGTGATGCACAGGGAGAAGCCTTTGTGTTAAACTGTGTAGTTGCTGTAGGCGGGGCTGCTCTCCAGCTTGTCTGCAGCAATGGCATGGACAGCAGGTTTGTGTGCAGGGACTGGCCTGGAGGAAAGAGTGGCAGGCTGCTTATTGCAGTGAGGGACCTGGGGCTGCGTTGCCAATCTGGGGGATGAAGCCCCTGAAGCCTCTGAAAGTTCCCAACCTGCTGGGTTGAGTGTGCCAGGCTGATTTTGTTCACCTATTCCTTCTGCTAAACTCTTGCCCCTTTAGCAGCCTTCTGACTGTTGAGAAGTCTTTCAAAGGGCCTGCTTTTCTTTTGTCCCAGGGCAGCTTGTTGTGGGAATCTGTTCGCAGTCTTAGTCTCTGACTTTGGTTTTCAGCCCCTCTAATCTCCAGAGCACCCTGCAGTGTGGGTGTGTGCTCCCAGGCTAGATTTCTAGGGCTGGGTATTTAGCATTCCTGTGCTTCCACTCCCTCCCCGCTCTGATTCTCTTTTTCTCATCCGTGAGCTGGGGTCGGGGGAATGCTCGGGTCCCGCTGGGTGGCGGCTTTTTACTTTACCCTTTTCTGTGAGATGTTCGCTTCTCCCAGATGTAGACTGGCTGGTGTACTGTTACTTCTGGTCACTGTTTTAGAAATAGTTGTACTTGCTGTATTTTCAAAATATATGTGGTTTAGGGAGTAGGTTTCTGCCAAACTTCTCATGCCACCATGTTTTTTCCCCTCCTCAACCTTGTTTTTTTAATTGAAATATAGTTGATATACAATATTATATTGGTTTCAGATGTACAACACAGTGATTCAATAATTATGTTCATTAACTAAATGCTCACCATGATAAGTGCAGTTACCATCTGTCAAAACAAACAAAGAAATTACAGTATTATTGGCTGTAATCTCTATGCTGTCCTTCCATCCCCATGACTTATTTTCTGACTGGAAGTATGTACCTCTTTATCCCCTTCATGTATTTCACTCCCTCCTCTCCCCCCTCCTCTATGGCAACCACCAGTCTCAGTCTGTTCTCTGTGTTTATTTTTCTATTTCTGTTTTGTTTGTTCATTCGTTTGTTTTGTTTTTTAGATTCTACCTACAAGTGAAATCATATGTGCTATTTGTCTGACTTATCTCACTTAGCATAATACCTCTCAGTCCATCCATGTTGTCACAAAGAGCAAGAGTTCATTCTTCATTATGTCTGAATAATATTCCTTTGAATATATGTGCCACTTCTTTATTCATCTACTGAAGGACACTTATATTGCTTCCATATCTTGTATTTATTGTAGCAATATTTACAATAGTCAAGATGTAGAATCAACTTTTGTTTTTGAGATTTATCCATGTTAATACATGTAGCTCTAATTTGTTCACTTAACAATCCATGCTGTAAATATACCACAATTTACTCTTTTGCTGATGGTCATTTAGGTTGTTTCCAGTTTGTCTTTATTATAAACAGTGGTGATATGAGCCTTCTTTAAATGTTTCTTTGTGCATATGCATTAGAGTCTCTCTAGGGTATATACTTATATTTGTAGTGCTCGATTACAGGATATACACATCTTTAACTTAATTAGTTTTTGCCAAATTGCTCTCCAAAGTGGTAGTACCAATTTGCACTTCCACTAGAAGTGTATGAGTCCCTGTTTCCACAGCACTCATCAACAGTGGGTATTACTGGACTTAATTACCACACTTAGGAGGGTGAAATTGTATTGCTGTGTAAACTTAAATAGCATTTCCTGATTATTAATGGAATTGAGTAACCTTTCAATTTTTTATTGGCCATCAGGTTTCACTTCTATGATTTGCATGTTCATTTCTTTGCCCAGTTTTTATTGGATTGTGTTTTCTTGTTAAGAATTTCTTTAGTAATAGTCTGGATATGAATACTTTGTTATATGGCTATAAACATCTTGCCTCAGATTATGGCTTGTCTTTTCACTTTGCTTATGGTATCTTTTGGTATATAGATGTTAAAAAATGTACTTTTACATAGGTACTATATTCACATGGTTAACAATACTCTTAAGTATAAAGGAAATGATTTCCTCTCTTGTTCCCCATCTGTCAACCCTCCAGCACTTTTATTCATTTCTTGTGCATCCTTCCAGAATTTCTTTGTGTGCCTACTATAAGCAAGCAAGTACAGATATATATCCCTCTGCGGTCAGATATATTTGTCTTTCCTTAATGGTTAGTATTTTTGGTTACTTGTTTAAGTTTTCTTACTCTGAATTTTCAAGATGTTTTATGTTTTCCTCTTGAGGTTTTATTCTTTTACTCTAACTTTATCATATTTTAATATGGAAAGTTAATTGCCTTAAAACCGTTGATTGAGTTGCATGTATTTTCTCCCTGATTTGTTTTGAGGACTTCCTCTTGTGGTATGTATGTGGCTCCCATTTGTATGTAGGTCTGTTTTGAATTCATTAGTACTCTGTTTCATTGGTGTATTTATTCATCCCTGTAGAAATAGAACTGTTTTAATTACTATAGCTTTGTAAGAAATCTTAAGATCAATCCTACCATTTCCAACTCCCCAGATTGTCTTGGCTATTCTTGGTCTCATTAGCATTTGATTAGATTTTATTGGAATGGCATGAAATTTATAGATTAATTTGGGGAAGAAGTTTTATCTTTTGGATATTGAGCCTTCCTTATCATGAACATAACATATCTAATTATATAAGTATTTTAAGTGTCTTTGGTAAGCATAATATTTTCTCTATAAAACGCTTGCATACCTTTTTGTTAGATTTATTCTTTAATACCTTGTGCTTTTTGTGCTATTATAAATTATGCATTGTTTAAAGATTACATTTTCTAATTGTTTGTTGCTAGTATATAAGATCACAAGTGACATTTCTCTATTGGTTGTCAAAATGTCCAATCTCTTTTATTCTTTTTTTTATTTGAAGTATTGTTGACATACAATGTTATACTGGTTTCAAGTATACAACACAGTGGTTTAACAGTTACCCATATTATTAAATCCTTACCTCAAGTAGTCCGGTTACTATCTGTCAACATAGGAAGGTGTGTGAATGCAGCCGGGCAGGCGCTGGGCAGCCTGTCTCCCTGCTTCGTTTTACATGCCAGTAATTGTACCCAAGGGCATTACTAGAGATAATTCTCAAAACTGATTTATGTCCTAGAGGGTTTCCTTCTATTCTAATTTGTTAAGAGATTAAAAAATACAGTGAATTGGGTATAAAATTTTATCAGTTGCCTTTTCTGTATCTACTGAGGTGATCACAGATTTTTCTTTTTTAATGTGTTAATGTGGTGATTTACATGAATAGATTCCATTAGAATTTATTTACACTTTGTGTTACTGGGATATCTTGAGGTCATGAGATATTGCCTTCTAAAGTCTGATATGCTAACATTTTATTTAGAATTTTTTTCTCTATTTTCATAAGTGAGATAGGCACATAATTTTCATTACTTTAACTGTTCTTGTGTGTCATTTAAGAGTTCACTGGTATCATAAAATCAATTGAAGAGCTTTCCCTTCTTTTCTATTTTCTGAAACATTTTATATAAGACAGAACTGCGTCTTAAATTGTCTGGGCCTGATGTTTTGGTATTATTCTTGTGAGTAGAGTAACTATTGATTTGCTTTCTTTCATAGGGTTATTCAGGTTTTCCATTTCTTGAGTTTGTTTTGGCAAACCATTTTTCTAAGAAATGGTCCGTTTCATTTAACTTTTCATATGGATTGCATATAGTTGCTCAGAGTAATCTGTTTTGCTTAAAAAAACTCTTAAGGCTGTGATAGCTTTTCTTTTTCATTCCTGATGTTGTTTATACTCTTTCCTGATCATTCTTGCTGTGAGTTTGCAATTTTATTAGTTTTTTCAAAGAACATGCTTTTAGTTTTATTAATCCTTTTTATTGATATTCAGTCTTCTTTTAGTTTCATGTATACAGCACAGTGGTTCAGCAGTTATCCATATTATTAAATCCTTACTCCCACTAGCACAGATACTATCCACTTATGTTGATAAGAAGGTGTTACAGAATCATTGGCTATATTCTCTGTGACCAGCCTACATTATGATTGAAAATTTTTGTGCCCCTTTGATGCCAGGGTTCTTGTTTGTGGAGTTGAAGAATGAACTTCGCAAACACTCAAAGTAGGAGAGCAAGTGAGAGGCTTTTATTTAGAGAGAAAGTGAGAGGACAGAGCTACTGCCTCACACCAGGAGGGGACAGGAGAGCCCCAGGGTGGTGGGTTGTCTAGGGGTTTTGTGGGTGGTTGAGAGACAAAGGGCTAGGGATGTACACCTGCTAATCAGTCCCAAAATGTTTATCTTTGAAGAGACACTCAGTTTCTTATTAGTCTTCTGGGTTATTTACAAGAAATTTACTGCTCTGATTTCCTCCAAGGATAGCAGCTTCCTGGTCTGGAAGCATGTCACTCAAGACTGCCTGCTTTGCTCCCAAGGTGGTCTGAGTTATTGTCTGTTTGTTAAACAGTATGTTAAGAACCTTACTTTTTAACTAATAGGGTTTTTAAATGCAATCTTATCTTCAAGATGGAATCCTTCCTGTTTTTACTACATTGTTTTGGGCTTGCTTGCTAAATTGCCCAGGTTACAAATCACTTGATGAGGGCTGGAGGAGGAAAAGCAGCAACTGGGTAAAGTAAAAACTAAGCTGTGTCCCCCAGCAGGCCAAAGCAATTCCCACAATGGATTATCTCACTTTGTTTTTTCCGTAGGCCTTCCCCCTGCTCTGTCTAAGCTCATGGTCCCTGTCTCACCTCTATCACTTTCACTCTCCCGACACACTTACCTCCACCCTTCCCCCATGGTAACTGCCAGTTCCTTCTCAGTGTCTGTGAGTCTACTGCTGTTCTGTTCATTCTGTTTTGCTTTGTATTTATATTCCACAAATAAGCAAAATCATATTTTATTTGTCTTTCTCCACCTGGCTTATTTCATTGGCATAATACTCTCTAGATTCTGTCCATGTTGTTGCAAATGGCAGGATTTCTTTTCCTTTATGGCTGAATAATATTCCATCATGTATATGCACCACATCTTCTTTATCCATTCATCTATTGATGAACCCTTAGGATACTTCCACATCTTGATTATCATAAATAGTGTGGATGTAAACATAGAGGTGCATATATCTTTTCAGATGAGGGATTTTGTTTTTTTGGGGGTAAATTCCTAGAAGTAGAATTGCTGGGTTGTATGGTTATTTTTATTTTCAGGTTTTTGAGTAACCTCCATACTACTTTCCACAGTGGCTGCACCAGATTACAATCCCACCAACCATATAGGATGGTTCCCTTTCTCCACATCCTCGCCAACACTTGTTATTTCTTTTCTTTTGGATAATAGCCGTTCTAACTGGTGTGAGGTGATATCTGGTGATTTTAATTTGCATTTCCCTCATGATTAGCAATGTAGAGCATTTTTTCATGTGCCTGTTGGCCGTATGTTCTTCTTTGAAGAAATGACTGTTCAGTGCCTTGGCCCAATTTTCAATTGGGTTATTTGTTTATTTGGTGTTGAGGTGTATGAGCTCTTTATATATTTTGGATGTTAACCTATTATGGGATAAATGATTTATAAATGTATCCTCCTATACTGTAGGATGCCTCTTTGTTCTACTGATGGTGTTCTTTGCTGTACAGAAGCTTTTCAGTTAGATGTAGTCCCACTTGTTCATTTTTTATTTTGTTTCTCTTGCCCAAGGACATGTGTCCAGGAAAAAATTGCTCATATTTATGTTCAAGAGATTTTTGCCTATGTTGTCTTCTAAGACTCTTATGGTTTCATGTCTTACATTCAGGTTTTTGGTCCATTTTAAATTTACTTTTGTGTATGAAGTTAATCAATAATCCAATTTTATTCTCTTATATGTAGTTGTCCAGTTTCCCTAACATGAGTTGTTGAAAAGGCTGTTCTTTAACCATTGTATATCCATGGCTCCTTTATCATATATTAATTGACCATATATGTGTGGATTTATATCTGGGATCTCTATTGTGTTCCATAGATTTATGGGTCTGTTCTTGTGCCAGTACCAAATTGTTTTGATTACTGTGGCTTTGTAGTAGAGCTTGAAGTCAGGGAGCATAATCCCCCCAGCTTTATTCTTCTTGCTTTGGGTATTCGGGGTCTTTTGTAGTTCCATATGAATTTTAGAACTATTGTAGTTCATTGAAGAATGCTGCCGGTATTTTGATAGGGATTGCATTGAATCTGTAAATTGCTTTGGGTAGAGTGGTCATTTTGATAATATAAATTCTTCCTATCCATGAGCATGGGATGTATTTCCACTTATTGTGACTTTAATTTTTCTCTTAAATGTCTTATAGTTTTCAGGCTATAGGTCTTTCACTTCCTTTGTTAAGTTTATTCTTAGGTATTTTATTCTTTTTGATGCAATTGTAAATGAAGTTGTTTCCTGATTTCTCTTTCTGCTAGTTCATTGTTAGTATATAGAAATGCAATAGATTTCTGTCTATTAAATTTATATCCTTCAACTTTGCTGAATCCAGTTACTAGATCTTATAGTTTTTTGGTGGAGTCTTCAGGGTTTTCTATGTACAATATCATGTCATCTGCAAATAGTGACTGTTTAAATTCTTCCTTACCACTTTGGGTGCCATTTATCTCTTAGTGTTGTCTAATTGCCATGGCTAGCACCCCATATTGAATAAAAGTGGTCAGAGTGGACATTCTTGTCTTGTTCCTGATCTTAGAGGAAAAGCTTTCAGATTTTCACCATTAAGTATGATGTTAACTGTGTGCTTGTCATATATGGCCTTTATTATGTTGAAATATATACCCTCTATTCCCATTTTGTTGAGAGTTGTCATCACGAATATGGACGTTGAATTTTGTCAAATGATTTTTCAGCATCTGTGGGGACAATCATTGGTCTTTATCCTTTTTGTTAATGCGGTGTATGGTATTGATTGATTTAGCAATATTATACCATCCTTGCATCCCTGGAATAAATCCCACTTTGTTATGATGGATGATCTTTTTGATGTATTTTTGAATTTATTTACATTTTGTTGAGGACTTTTGCATCTATGTTCATCAGGGCTATTGGTCTATAATTCTCTTTTTTTGGAGTATCTTAACCTGGTGTTGATATTAGAATGATGCTGGCCTCATAGAATGAGTTTGGAAGTATTCCCTCCTCTTCTGCTTTCTGGAGTCCTTTAGGAAGAGTGAATATTAACTCTTCTTTAAATGTTTGGTAGAATTCAGCTACAAAGCCATCTTGACCTGGAGTTTTGTTCTTTGGGAGTTTTTTGACAACCAGTTCAGTTTTATTGATGGTAATTGGTCTGTTCAGATTTTCTGTTTCTTCCTGGGTCAGTCTTGGAAGGTTGTATTTTTCTAGGAAGTTGTCCATTTCTTCTAGGTTGTCCAATTTACTGGAATATAATTTTTCATAGTATTCTGTAAGAATTCTTTGTGTTTCTGTGGTATTCATTGTGACTATTCCTTGTTTCTGATTTTGTTTATTTTTGTATTTTCTCTTTTTCGATATGTCTGGCTAGGGGTTTATCTATTTTATTTTCTCAACGAACCAGCTCTTAGTTTCATTAGTTTTTTCTATTGCTTTATTCTTTCTATACTATTTATTTGTGCTCTGATCTGTATTATGTCTCTCCTTCTACTAAGTGTGGGTTTGATGTGTTGTTCTTTTTCTACTTTCTTTAATTGTGAGTTTAGAAGTGTAAATAAATAAGGGATTCTTTTTGTTTCTTGATGTAGGCCTG
This sequence comes from Manis pentadactyla, assembly GCF_030020395.1. NCBI lineage: Eukaryota > Metazoa > Chordata > Mammalia > Pholidota > Manidae > Manis > Manis pentadactyla. Next base: position 85,880,801 of record NC_080031.1, read on the forward strand.
TATTGCTATGTAATTCCCTCTTAGAACAGCCTTTGTGGAGTCCCACAAGTATTGGACTGCTGTATTTTTTTTGTTTTCAATTGTCTCCATGTATTGCTTGATCTCTGTTTTAATTTGGTCATTGATCCATTGATTATTTACAAGCATGTTATTTAGCCTTCACATGATTTTAGGCTTTTTTGTTTTCTTTGTGTAATTTATTTCTAGTTCTATACCATTGTGGATCTGAGATGCTTGATACAATTTTAATCTTTTTGAATTTATTGAGGCTCCTTTTGAGGCCTAGTATGTGATCTGTTCTGGAGAACATTCCATGTACAGTCTAGAAAACTGTAGGTCAAGATGGCTTCGTAGCTGAATTCTACAATTGGCATAGTCTATTAAGTTCATCTAATTTAATATATTGTTCAGTGCCTGTGTTTCCTTCTTTGTTTTCCATATGGTTGATCTGTCTGTTAATGTGAGTGGTCTGTTAAAGTCTCCTCAAATGAATTTGTTGTAATGTATTTCCCCCTTTAATTCTGTTAATACTTATTTTACATATTTAGGTACACCTGTGTTTAGTTGCTTAGATATTTATAATGATTATATTCTCTTGTTGGACTGATCCTTTTATCAATATCTAATGTCCTTCTTTGTCTCTTGTTACTTGTTTTGAAATCTATTTTGTTTGATATTAGTACTACTACTCCTGCTTTTTTCTCCCTATTGTTTGCATGAAATATCTTCTTCCATCCCTTTACTTTTAGTCTGTATATGACTTTGGGTCTGAAGTGAGTCTCCTGTAGGCAGCAAAAGATGGATCTTATTTCTTCATCCATTCTTCCACTCTATGTCTTTTGGTTGGTGCATTCAGCCCATTTTCATTTAAGGTAATATTATTTTTAATTATTTAAGGTAATTATTGATAGATGTGTACTTGTTGCCATTTTGTTGTTTTATTTGTTTTCATAGCTCCTCTCTATTCCTTTCTTCCTCTCTTACACTCTTTTCTTGTTATTTGATGGTTTTCTGTAGTGCTGTGGTTGGATTTCTCTTTTTGAATTTTTTGTATCTATTATTATTACAGGCTTTAGATTTGTGGTTACCAAAGGCTCAAGGATAGCTTCCTTACTATATAACAGTCTATATTAAGTTGCCGATTGCTCTATTTCAAACACAGCCTAAAAGTGCTTTTTCTTCTTCTTCTTTCTCCACACTTTATGTATTAGATGTCCTAATCAAAACTATTTAGCCTTCGGAACATTTTCATCTACAGCAATCCCTTTAACATCCTGTAATGCTGGCTTTGTTGTTATAAATTCTTTGAGCCTTCCTTCACCTGGAGATTATTTAACCCCCGCTTCAAATTAAATTATAATCTTGCTGGGTTGAGGATTCATGGTCAAAGGTCTTTCTGTTTCAGTATGTTAAATATTTCATGCCTCTCCCTTGTGGCCTGTAAAGTTTCTGCTGAGAGGTGTGCTCATAGCCTGATGGGGTTTCCCTTGTAAGTAATCTTTTTTCTCTCTCTGGCTACTTTCAATATTTTTTCCTTATCCTTAATCTTTGCCATTTTAATTATTATATGTCTCGGTGTTTTCTACCTGGGGTTCCTTTTGTTAGGGGCTCTTTGTACTATATGTTTATTTCCTAGATTGGGGAAGTTTTCAACAATTATTTCCTCAGAGAGACTTTCTATCCCTTTCTCTCTCTCTCTTCTCCTTCTGGTACCCCTATTGTGTGAATATTGTTTCATTTGGATTGGTCTCCGATTCTTTCATTCCTAGAGATCCTTTTTTTCTCTCACTCCTCAGCTTCCTTGTGTTCTTGTTCTCTAATTTCCTTCTCATTGAGCGTCTCCTCTACTTGCAGAAATCTATTAATTCATTCCTTCCATTTTGTATTTCATTTCAGTTATTGTATTCTTCAGCTCTTATATGTCTGTTGAAGTCCTCCCTGGGATCTTTAATACTTTTCTGCAGATCAGTAAGCATATTTATGACTTTTACTTTGAAATCTTTATCAAGAAAATTGGTGGTCTGCCTTTCATTTAGCCCTCTTTCTGATGTCTTATCTTGTAGCTTTGTTTGGAACATATTCCTCTGCCTCCTCATTTTGTCTTTCTGTGTTTCTTCCTTTGTATCATATGGATCTGTTATGCTTTCTGATCTAAAGAGTAATGGCTTTATGAAGAAGATGCACGTGGTTCCCAGAAGGTCAGGTCCCTTTCCTCTCCAGTGCCTACTTCTCCCTTGCTGTTGGTGGGCAATGGGTGGGATTGTCTTTCTGTCTGTCTGCTGGGTGTAGTGGTTTATACCAGTCTTCTAAGGCTGATGGTTTGCCTCAGCCTGGCCTCTGGGTTCGGAGCAGTGGTTTCTGCTAGGACCATTGTGGGCAGGTCTGCCTTCTACCTGCCCTGCAATCATAGAGTGGGCAAGGCAGTGACAGGGCAGGTTTCACAATGCCAAGGTGCATGGGCTCACAGAGGTGGCATATCTCCCAGTTGTAGAGCCCTCTGGTGCTCAGCAGTGTCAGTGAGCTACGTGGAGCGACGGTGCAAGTCAGGTTGAGGCAGCAATTGGCACCGTGGAAGGTCCCGTGGCCTCATGGTGGTGGCGCAATTTGAGCAGTGGGGGGGCCACACGGGCCAGGAGCAGTAGTGAGTTGGGTGGCAGGCGGCCCCTCCGGCAACAAAGGCAGCTAGTTGTGCTCCAGTGGTACACAGCTGCTGCAGCAGCGAGTCCCCCAGATGGTGCCTAGCAGCAGCAAGGCATGCAGCACCTGGCCTGGCCACCGTTGGGGAGGAAGGGACTCTTGGAGCTGCTCCTGCAGGTACCTCCCCAGTGGGGCTGGAACAGGGCTGTGAAAGCTGAGAGAGTCTCCCTGTGCCTGCCAGGCAGCAAAGTCAGATGCTTCTGTGCCCAGGGGGCTGGCCCAGTGGTGACACACAGGGAGGTGCCTCAGTGCTGAGCTGCCAGCCCAGGGGATGGATCACCTGGGGCTCCTGGGAGTGCTCAGCTTTCCGGACTGAGGGAAGATTTGGGGAGGTGTCACCCCCCTGCCCGTCCTCCTGCAGAGACAACCCTGGCCAGTCCTGGCCCCTCTGGCTCCCCTCCGACTGCCGACAAGTCTTTCAAACGGCTGCGTCTGTGTGGGGTCTTGGTGGGCCCAGTGGAGCATGCCTGTCCTTTGCAGGCGGCTGGGGTCTCAGCCTCCCAGAGTGCTCCCACTGTCCCTGGTGTCTAGTCCCGCCCATCACCAGAGCCCAAGGCGATGTGGACTTGTGTTCGTGGAGCAGATCTCCAGGGCCAGGTGTGCAGAGTTTCTGGGCACCTATCCCCTCCCCACTCTTCCTCTTCTTCCCGTCTGTGGGCTGGGTTGGGGGAAGGGATGGGGTCCTACCTGGTTGCGGCTCTGCCACTTTACCCTTTTCTGTGTGGTCCTCTCTTCTTTCCCAGGTGTAGATGGTGTATTCTGCAGTGTTCAGTTCATTTTCAGATTTCGTTGTATTTGCTTCCTTGGCCTGTGTGTGGGAGGAAGTTTCCGTTCTCCCTTCCTACTCAGCCATCTCGAAGCTTCTCCCAATTAATCCTTTCTAATCATTTGTTTCCTATTTTTAAAAATCTCTGCTCTTACCCTATTTTCTGCCTTCTGTTTTCTTTAGGTTTACTCTGCTGTTCTTTTTATAATTTCTTGAGTTGAATGCTCAGATCTCTGATATTTAGTGTATAATTTCATTGTGTTTCTCTAATTGCAGGGTTCTGTATACATCTGTGGGTCAAGCTTATTTGTAGTTCAAATCTTCTATAGACTTATCAACAGTTTTTGATTGAGAGGCCTATGGTAAAATTTCCTGACATAATGGTAATTTGTCAGGTCTTGTAACATTGTCAAATTTGTTGTAGGCACTTTGAGGTTGTTTTTAGAATTTGTTTTATCTGCCTGGTAAATGGCCACTGTTGTCATTATTATTTCTCTTTAAATCCCTGCTGCTTGCCCTGTAATCTACTGCCAGATATTAATATAACCAGGACAATTTAAAAAATTTGTATTTGGCTTATGTTTCCAATCCATTGTTTGAATTATTAAATTGATATATTTTTATTGATGTGTAATTCACAGACCATAAAATTCATCCTTTAAAATTGGTTTATAGTGATATCTATCTATCTATCTATCTATCTACCTATCATCATCATCATCATCTATCATCTATAGTGGTCTATATTCACACAGTTGTGCAATCATCACCACTATTTCCAGAACATTTTCATCTACCCCAAGAGAAACACTGTGCCCATTAGCTGTGACTCTTCATTTTCTTCTCCCCTGTCCCTTGGCAGCTACAAATCTACCCTATGCCTCTGTGGATTTTCTTATTCTGGACATTACCTATAAATGGAATCACTTAACATGTGCCCTTTAGTGTCTGGCTTCTGTCACTTAGAATGACATTTTCAGGGTTCACCCAGGTTGTAACATGTGTCAGTACTTTATTCCTTTTTATGGCTGAATCACATTCAATTGTATGGTTCTATGATACAATGTTTATCAATTCATCACCTGACGGGTTTCCAACCCATTATTTTTATCTTTATGTGTGCTTGTGTCTTACAAGTTTTTCTTATAAACAACAAAGGGCAAAATTACATTTCTAAGATATAATCTAAGAATCTCTGTGCCCTTGGGATTTATTTCTAGCATCTTATTTTGTCATTTCTATTTATCATGTTATTTCCTTGCTACTGGTTTTTTTCTCCTTTTCTGTCTTCTATTGGATTGAGAGAGAGATTTATTAATTTTTGAGTGTATTATTCCCTTTCACTCCAACTACTGGGTTGCAAATCTTACATTGCATGTCAAAGCCCTCCAAAAATCTCTTTCTCCCTTCTGAATATAAAGACTTTATAATGCTTTGATTTTTTAAAAGATGCTTTGATTTTGATTACTCCCCTTCTATCTTATATGTAATTGTTGTCCAGCATTTTAATTCCACTTTTACTCTATCTTTCTCAAGTTGTATGTCTTACTGTGTTACTTACTTAGATGTATGCTAATTTATCGGTTTCTTGAATTCCTTTCTTCCAAGTTTAATTTCAATCTTCTGGAAGTACATGCTTAACTAGTTTTTCTGGTGATAATTCTAGGTTAATTATTCTTTTATCTAAGCACTGGAAAGGCATTCCATTGTTTTTTGTATTTTCCTATTGCTGTTGGAAAGTCTGTCAGTTTGACTGTTGATCTTTAGTAGGTGGACTATCTTTTTGCTTTGGTTACTTTGAAGATCTCTTTGGTGATCTGCTGTTTTACACTGTTGTGGTTTTATTTTTATTTTTCTTGCTCAGCAGTCATTTTCTGGGTCTGTTAACTCATGCATTTCATCACCTGTCAGCCATTATTGCTGAATATTGCCTTTGTCTAAACTCACAGTTCTTTACTTGGACCTCCTATTAGATGTGTGTTGATATTTCCACTTTGTCTATTGTATTCTTAATCTGTTTTATGTTTTCCATTTCTTTATCTCTTTGGGTTGCATTCTCAACAGGTATGCTGCTCTAGCTCTTGATTCTAACATGCCACTTAAGGTATCTGTTGAACTTTTCGATTCTATTTCTATATTTTTCATTTATAGAAGTTCCCCTTGGTTCTTTTTCATCTCTGCCTGTTCTTGTTTTTGCAGCCTTTAAAAAGAAATCTCTTAAGATTTTCCACTCTTCTTTTGATTTTAATCATTTTAAATATGTTTTATATCAAACTATTTTAGTACCTGAAATTCTTGTGGGTTTTATACTGCTGTTTCTTATGTCTGCTGACTTTTGCTTGTTCTGAGTTTTTCCTTAGGTAGATTAGTAGTTTTTTATTTTGAGCTCATATTAAACAGGTTTATCTTTGAGAATCCTGCATGGCCTGGATTGAGAGCATGTCCCTCAACAGTGGTTTTATATTTGCTTCTGCAAGATGCTCCAGTGGAACAACTGGTCCAGTACCAATTTTTATGCCTATTCTCACTTTGGGGGTTCCTGAACCCCAAGGAGAGTGTACATTGGAGCTCCAAAGGTACATATACATTAGGTCCGTGGTTATGAATTCTTAAGGGAAGCTTTTTCTCTCATGCATCTGTAGAATCAGACATTTTCCCTGGTTTCTCTGAACCAATGGATAAACTTTTCTCTAGAACCCTCTTTCACTGAGGTTGCATTCCCTTAGAATATCTCATATTTATTGAAGTGTCTCAATTTATGATTACTTACCTTGCTTGGGTTCAAGGTTTTATTTCTGTGCCTGCTTGTGTATGAAAACCCAAGCCCCAATTTGTTCATGTTTTCTTTTCTGATTTTTTTCTTTTTGATAGTTTCTGTTTTCTTCAGCTATGCATTTAAGAGTATTTGTTATATTTTCTCTAGCATTACATGTGGTCATAGATTATTTTTTGTAATAATGCTCACTTTACTGCCAGGAGCTGAAATATTTTTAATAAGTATTTTAACATCAGACATAATATAGACAAGTGCATATAAGAAATTCATAGTTTAATGAATAATTATAATCACCCCCAGATCAAGGACTAAATCTATGCCAGTACCCAAGAACTTCTCTTTATGATAGAGAGGTATCTTCTCTTCTCTCATTATTCTGACTTTTGTGATATCCATTTTTTTTTTACCTCTCTTCATAGTTTTGTTGCTTATATGTGTCTCTGATAAAGCACAGTTTAGTTTTGACTGTTTTAAAATTATATCTACTTTTCTGTTCTACATTATGTTTGCGGGACTTATTTATAATGTGTGTAGCTGCACTTAATTCATTTTTGTTGCCATATTCAATTGTGAGCACATATCATAATTTGCTTGTCTCTTCTGTTCCTGGAGGCAGTTGAGTTGTGTTTGGTTTTTGCTATTACAATGAATGCTGCAGTGACTACTGATGGGCATGTTTCCTGGTACCCATGGGCCAGGTTTCTGTTGGATGTATACCTAGGAGTAGAACTGCCGGGGCATAGATTGTGCACATCTCCCACCTTTTAAGATAATGCCAAACTTTTCTGCCAATCGGTAAGACCAATACACACTCTACCAGCCATGGCGAGTATTCCTATTACTCTGCAGAGTTACCATCATTTGTTACTATAAGTCATTAAAACTTTTGCCGATCAGATTAGAATGTATTTGTAAATAACAAATGTAAATTACATTTACAGAATACATTTACATTATTTTGATTTTATTTGCTTGATGACTAATGTGAGTGAGCATCTTTCTATGTTTATTGGTTATCTGGATTTCCTGATTCTGAAGTGCTTTTTCAAGTCTTTTTTCCAATTGTCTATTGGATCTGTAAGTCTTACTGATTTGTGGGAGTTCTTTACACATTTTAGGTACTAGTCCTTGTTAGTTGTAAGAGCAGCAAATATCTTCTTCCATTTGATGCCCTGTCTTTTTACATTTTATGTGAAGAGCATAAATTATTAATTTTAATGTAGTTAAGCTTATCGATTTTTTTAAAAAGTCTTGATCAAGAAATTCTTTCCTGCTTCAAGATCATAAAGATGTTCTTAGTTTTCTTCTAAATGTTGCTTTTTCAAATGTAACTGGAAATGATTTCTGTGTATGGGGTAAGATAGGGGTCCTGTTTTTCCCTGTCTTGGAAAATATGGATACCCAGTTGGCCCAACACAATATACTGAAAAAAGTTCATCTTTTTCCTACCAATCTGCAGTGCTACCTCTGCTGTATATAAAATTTCCATGTATATGTACATCTACTTCTGATTCCTCTATTCAGTTCCATTGATATATTTGCCTAATCTTTCTCACTTCCATACTGCGTTAACCATACATGTGTATTAAGTCCTGTTATTTATCAGGGCAAGACCCCCCTGCAAACCTTTTTTTCTTAAAGTGTTCCTTAGCTATTTGTGTGGCCTTTCAAACTTCTATATAGATTTTAGAATGAGTTTGCCAAAATCACCACTGAAATTATGATTGAGATTGTAATTATTCTGTAAATCAGTTTGGGAAAAACAAGCATCAGTTTGGGAAAAACAAGCATTATAAATGTTCTAATCCATCAACATGGTACAGCTCTCCATTGACTTTAGTGTCTCTCATTTAGCATTCTCTTCATAGAGACTTTGAATATCTTTGTTGATTTTATTCCTGTGTACTTTTGGATGCTGCTATAAATGGTATCTTTCAAAAGAGTTCATTTTATTACTGTTTGTGCTAATACGTGGAAATAGAATTGATTTTGTTATACCAATTTTTTAAACCTTATTAAGCTCTCACTAATTTTAATAACGTATCTTATATACTTATTTTAATTTTCTGCCTACATAGTCACATACTCTTGCTTCTTTCTTTCATATCCTTATATTTTGTGTTTTATTTCTTGTCTTATTAATCACACTAGGACCACAGTGTGCAGGGAAGAACTGACGTGGTAAAGTAGGATCTTTGTCTTGTTTTGTGTTTGAAGGGGAGCACTTATAAGATTCTACTCTAAAGAATGTTTGCTATAGATCTTCATCTCTGGTAATTAAAGTTTCTTTCTATTTCTACTTAGCAAAGAGGAAACCATGAATATGCATGAATTTAGACTTTTTTCACTGTTTTTTTTTTCTGTATCTCTTGAAATACTCATGTTTTCCCTCCTTTAATCTGATCATGTGGTTTGCTAATGTTAAATTAATTTTGCATTTCTGGGTTTAATCCTACTTTATCATAAAGCATCATCCCTTTTCTAAATTGCTGGCTTTGGTTTGCTGGCATTAGGATTTTGGCATCTATATTATGAGTAAAATAGGTTTCTAATTTTCCCTTTCTTGAATATCTCTTGTTGGGCTTTGTAAAGGAATTATTCCAGCATCACAAATGAGTTGGGGATATTTTGTTTGTTTTCTTTCTATTCTATGGAAGGGGTTGTGTGAAATTGGTGTTATATCTTCCTTAAATGCTTGATGAAGTTTATTGGCAACACCATCTGGGCATACAGGTTTTAAGAAAAAAAAAATTGAAATAATTGTAGATTCATGTGCAGTTGGAAGAGGTAATACAGAGAGGTCCCATGTACGCTTTACCCAGCTTCCTCCAAGGTGGCATCTTGCAAAACTATAGTATAATGTCTCAGGTAGGATATTGATATGTGTATAATCAAGGTACAGAATATTTCTATCACTGTAAGGATTTCACATGTCCTTTTATAGCTACACTCAGTTTCCTTCTACCCTCATACCCTTTTAAAATCCCTGACAGCCATGGATCTGCTCTCTAGTTCTATAATTTTACCTGTTCCAATTTTATGTTTCTTCTTGATTCAGTCTTGGTAGGTTTTGTTTATGGGATTTTATTCATTTCTTCTAGGTTATCTAATTCATTGGTATATAATAGTTAATAGTAGCCTCTTATAATCCTTTTATTTCTCTAATAGCAGTTAGAATGCCTCCTCTTCATTTCTGATTTTGTTTATTTGAGGGTTCTATTTTCTTACTCTAGCTAAATATTTGCCAATATTCTTTTCAAGAAAACTCATTCACTTTTTCAAAACTTTTCTATATTAAATAAAAAGTTTTTATATCTTCTATATCATGTATTTCCTAAATTGGACCCTTAATACCACATACAAAGTCTACCCAAAATGGATTAAAGACTTGAATGTAAGACGTGGAACTGTAAGACTTCTGAAAGAAAATAAGAGAAAAGCTTTACAATAATCTTGGCAATTTTTTTCTGGATATGCTACCAAAGCATAACACAGATATGTATGTAGGGAAGGTGGTGGATACATTTAACCAAAGTGGGTATCATGGCTGCTAAGAGATGAAGGCCCTCAGTAGAGTCTGGACTACTTCACTTCCACTTTCCTAGGGCCTGAAAAAGTCTGTGTACTCGCAGGAGGATGTCTTCCTGCCAAAGTGTTCTTTGGTCTACCATCTAAATGATCGTGCATCGATTCTCCTCCTCCTCCTCCTCCTCCTCGTCATTTAGCCAAGCCAAGATGCGAGGGAAAACCTGGCAGCTGAAGCCGTCACGGACCGCATTGTCCACGTGGTCCTGCGGGACCTCCAAGCTGGGGAAAACCCGGCAGCAGCCCAGGCACCTGAAGCCGTCGTCCAGGGCGGATGTTTGTGAGGCCTCTTCAGCCTCCTCAGCCACTTCCGAATGAGCCAACTTGTCTCTTTTGCTCTTCTTTGAGGCGGGCTCCACCTCATCCCATGACACAGCCACACCTCTTTTCATCTGGACACGCCTGTAGTAAATCTTCGTGACGCGTGCCCTTCCCAGGTACGGTGGAAAGGAGTCTTCGGTAGACAGGGAGAGAGCTTCCCGTTCCTCCAAGACCTTGGGGAGAGTCACCTCATGAGGCTCAGGACAAAGAAGATCCTGATGCCACTGAGGGATTCCTCCTCCTCCTCCTCCTCCTGGGAAAGGAAATTTCAGACATGAGAAAACTAGAATAAGTGTGTGAAGTCTGTAGGAGTTGAGATGGTCATGAGAATATTCCTATGTGAGCACATGGCCTGGAAGTACACACATATGTGAAATCACAGAATGCCGTGTGACATACATTTTATCTGAGGTATGTGCGTGTTGTGATTACGTGGGATTGAGGGTGTGGAGGTCTGTGTGTATTCTGGGACACACCTGGTGAGTGCTTCTGACATTGGTAAGGGGGTGGTGAATGAAGGTGTACATGTGTGTGTGGTGCGACAATACACATGAACAGGGGTGGTATGTGTTCTTACTGTGAAACAGTTAAAGACGGAGCGTGTTGGAGGAAGTATGCTTGAGTCTCCCAGAAGCGCAGCTCTCTGAGGGGCTGAAGGCTTTGGGCTGAAGGTTTTGTGGGTGAAGTGGTATGTGGAATAGAAAGCCTGTGTATGAAAGTGCATTCATTTCAGGGCCTGTGAGTGTTTGAGTGCTTAGGCTGCCTCTAGTGGGGGAGCTAGAACAAGTTACCTGTGTGAGAGGGTGTACATTCTTCTCAGGTTAGTGTGTAGACAGCAGAGTCTGAGAATGATTGTGTGAGGAGGGAAGGTGGAAGTGTGTATCTGTGTAACGCTCGTAGAGAATGGGAAGGACGCATCTGGAATGAAGGGATGTGTGTATGAGAGAAAAAGTGAAAGGAAGGAATAGTGGGGCTCTATCTGGTATGAAGGAATATAGAGTGTGTGTGTGAGTGAGTTTGTGCTGATCTGAGGGAAGAGGTAATTGAATTCCCACACTGTTACCAGCACAGCCCACCATGTCACAGCTGTCCCAGTGTTCACATGGGGTACCGCCCTATCCTTGAAAGCACACCCCCAATTTGTCCCTCTGCAGAGGCTTTAGTCTTAGTTTCTCTGCCCTGAAGCCCTTTCCTGTTTTTGAAGGGAAAGTGAAGTAAGTAGGGATTGGGCCAAGCCACGCCAGCTATTCATCCCGTCCAGCCTTCGTGTCTCCCTTACCGTCCTCAGCAGCAGCAGGAAGCTTTCCTGGACACGCAGGAGAAATACTCCGAGACAGAGGACTCTTCACCCGGTGTCTGACTGCGGTCTGGGACCACCGCATGTGCCTTCGGCTGAAGAGAATCCTCTTTAGAAATCTGGAATTCTGAGGAATGGAATACAAAAAAACAGATGTGGCATTTTCTGGGATCTGTATCCGTTCAAAAAAGACATGTTAAGTCGATTATCAGGTTAGGCATTGAAACCTGCCACCCCCCACCCCCCATGAAATTAAGCATTTGAAACTTCACTTGCTCAAAAATATAAGGAAACAATTAGGAAAATTGTGTGCAGTAAATGTCAGTGATATTGGGCATCTTGTATGCGATGTTTCTAAAGATGTATACTGCAGTATATCAGAGGCTCAGATTCTCACCTAGTACATAGTAAGTTGCCTGTATTATTTGATGATATTACTCTACTTACTGGAAGAATATACTTGGAGTATATATACATGGGTTCAGTGCTTCCGTCTGTCAGCTGGGGACCATCAAACCAAAGTGCCCATCTCCTGCCCCCGGGGGGAGTCCGAACAGACAGGAGAGCCCTCACACCCACCTCTCGTCCCCGGTCTCCTCTCGCAGGTGTCTGCTCTGGGGAACCTGACAGGGGCCTCTGTTGCCAGAGCTGTGCAGGGCCAGGGCTTGGGGGGAACTGCTGAGTTCTGAGCTGGAGTAGGGGACTCCAGGAGGGCCTCCACGGTTGGCTCCAGACTACCCCTCCCAGCGCTGGCCCCTGCCCTCCTCTCCAGAGTTTACGTACCCTTAAATGGCACAGCTGTCAGCGGCCTACTCAGTGTGCCACCCTCCTCCGTGTCCCCTGCCCACACAGGGCTCGGACTCGGGAGTTCATCTGTACTTATCATGTTCATCGCCTATCTTGAATTTTACACCTTCTCAATTTACAGATTACTTCTAGCTTGCTCTTTTTTCCCACTAAAATACGTATATTTCTTAAATCCGCTCTACTGTGGATTTAAATATATCCTGAAAATCCCCAGACAGGTTTTCTTCCTCTTCCTCTACATTTCCAATAAAAACACTATGCCTTTAAATTCACAAACTTCAGCAAATAAATAGGTAAATTCTTATTCCTGACAAAATAACCCATCCTCTGTTTAAAAACTGCAACCCAGTGTGAAATTCTTCAAATTGCATCCACTTTGTCTTTTAGGTGGCTAGAGAGTGTCTGGTGGTCGTGCGGGGATGGGAAAATTTGGTGCGCGTCATATTTAAGTGTGGCGAGTATAATCTGATGTGTATGTGCCTGTCATGTTTCTTCAACAATTTTAGGTAGTGAGTCTAGAGATGAGATGGCCCAGATGTGTGAAGGTGGTGTGATGAGCTGGGTGACGTGAAGCATAATTTTGTATTTATGGAGGCAGTGTATCTTCCATGTATTTATGAGTAACCTGTGTTTGATGTGCTATGAAAGTTTAAGTAGTTAGATAATATCTATTTGATTTATAGCAAAGACTGTGAGGATTTGAAGAACTTTGTGAGATGTGTTGAGACCACGAAAGCGTAACAGAGTGGCCACGTGAAGGCTAGATAGGAGAGAGGTCACTAGATGGATGGTGGAATTTGGGGATTATGTGAAGGGACTATGAGCCTGGGAACAAAGAGGAGTTTTAGACGTTGGTACACAATTGTGATTGTTTCAAGCCCTTTTGGTGTGAAATACAGGGCTACAAGAGTGGGATTATCAGCGGGGTCAGAGACTGTGGTACTGAAGGAATGATGTTAGAGAAAGTAAATTAGAGGAATGTGTGTGCAGAAAAGTGAGGGTGTGATGGTTTAAGACATGTGGATATCAGCTTGGAGTGTGAGTGTGAGTGAGTGTGAGTACCTGTGGATATAATGGTGTGTCACGCCTGTGTGATTATGAGGACAGGAGGTGGCTAGATGCAAGAAGTGAGGGGCCACTTTCAAATCTGTGGCCACTCTTCATGCACAAGAGGACACACACGTCACATCTGGACAGGGCGTTGTATCAGCAAACCCCTGTTTGTACAGAGGAGCTTTGCTCTACTCTGTAAGACAAAGGAGGAATCTACGGGTTCCTGTGTGGGAAAATTGTTCTGGACCTTTCTGGCTTCCTTCCAGCTGGTTGTGAAAGATTTGTGACGTGATGACCAGGGGAGCACAGCTTCCCAAGTTCAGGCTGAGTTAGTCTGCCCATTTCTCTCTCATTTTGACAGTATTCCTACCTTATCAAACATGGCCCCATCTGATACATTGCACTTTTGGGCACTTGTCCTTGTTGAGATTTCCCTTGGATCTCAAGGTTGTGCCTTATGTACATGCACTGCATATCTCCGAGAGCAGAAAGAAAGCTTCTTATCTTTCTCTGTTCTCTCACGTCTGGGCAGGGGTTTCTAACAGCTTCAGTCTCCAGTCAACCGGGACAGTGATATACACCCTCTCACGCCCCCACTGTGAATCTGCTCTCGAGGTACAGCCACTCTTTTATCCATTCCATGCATTTTGATTGCTCGCTCTGTTTCCTACATGCATGGAGACTGCAGTCTCTTTTCTGGCCAGACCTCCAAAATAAAGTATTCAACACCTTCTGATTTTGCCCAAGTGTTAATGTCTAGGAGGGTGTAAAACACACATGTTGTCTCTATGGACATTCTTGTCCTATGTCTTTGACCTGTGCTGCCACAGAGTACTGATTAGATAAAATTCTTTAATATTTGTTTACCTGACTACACATGTCATTGGGTTAAACACACTTTGTTTTAGTTGTCATAATCTGGGTAAGGTCCCCCACCATTGAAAGATGCTATATCCTGTTCCCCAGAACCTATGAATGTTAACCTTAGGAGGCCAATGGGACTCTGAAGATGTGATTAAATTAAGGGAGTATTTGGAATGAGTTCCTGTTGATGGCATGGAACCAGAGCCCTAGGCTCCCAGATTCGAGAGGAGGAGACTGCGGCTGGGCCCAAAGTAGACCTTTCTCTCTGGCTGAGCAGAGACACTGAGCTCGATCTCTACAGGTCTGTGCAGACTCCCACTGCCCTGATCTGCCTAGACTTCAGCAGCTCTTCCTCTCTACTTAGCAGCACAAGAGGCCGAGTCAAGAGAGGAGCCAGAGGCGTAGCGTTCTGATTCAGAGGGTCCGTCATTTCCCTCAGGACCCCCAGCTGGGTACTTCAAAGAGTACCCAGGCGGTGCACCCCATGCGTGGTGCTTTGAGACTCCTGGAAAATGGAGCGAAAGTAATGGAGGCGGCTGGTTCCATTCTGTTCCCTCCTACACTCTTCTCCGTGATGTACTCTCCCCACTTTCCCTCTTGGAAATACTGAGTTTGTCCTAAACAGTTATCTTTGGCTTGGACAGAGAATTGGCCTATTTCAGCTTTCTGGGTTACTCTCTGGACCCTGTAGTCCAGGCTCCTCACACTCACTCACTCACCTTGCTTTAGATTTTTGGTACCATTGGCTTTCCTCCCCCATTTTTTTTGTGGGTGTGCCCTTTGCATTCCCCCTCTTAGATCTACAATCTCAGATGAAACAATTGGTGAATTTTTATCTTTGCAGAATTTAACTATTTATTATTAGTCAGTGTGTTTGTTTTGCTGACCAAGCTCACTTTTCCTCAGTGAATTAAGATGACCTTCATCTCTAACGAACGTGTCAGGTGTGTGTATCATGCACACATTGTGGCAGAATGGTGTGAGGAATGTCATGTGCTTTGTCTGTATCAATTCTTTAATGTGTGCATGCCTGATCTGGTGTTTGCGCATTTGAACATGGGATAGTTCTGTGTGTGTGAGAATGGTATGTGTCCTTTGTGTCTGTGTGCAGATTGCGTCTCCTACAATTATGCATGTGTTTGCGTGTTTCACATGTTAGGTGGCTTAGTTGTGCAACAGGATTATTGGGAGTATTCTCTCTGACACTAGGGTAATTAATGTATTTGTGAAATCTAAGGTAACAGTGAAAGCACAGAAGTATATGAAAATCAATGTCTGTAAGAGAAAGAATATATGAGTTTTCAATGTAGAACTGTTTGAAGATCCAAAGTAAATGAGGGCACAGGACAGAGCATGCAAGAATAAATTTAGAGCAGCATGTGATTGATTGCTCTAAGTAAAATTTTGAAAGATTGAGCTCTAAGGGGTTGAGCAGAATATGAACACTAAAGCCTAGCCCTCTAACTCTGAGGCATTCACCAATTAGAAATATATCCGTATAGCAAAATACATGTGATAGATTTTTGAGAATATCACCTTTTAGAGTAGTCCAAGATTGAAAGTAACCCAAATGCTCATAAAAGTATAATCAATAAAGACACTATTTATGTGCCAAGAATGAAGGAACTACAGTCACATATAACATGGATGATGATTACAAACACAAGTACAGAGAGTGAAAAGGAGTTGATGGAAAGTATGTATTGCGTACTCGTGTTCACGTAACATTAAAACACAGGGACATTAACATTAGTTAATGCAGCACTTTTGTATGGTTGGGACAAAAACAGAGTAGAGAACTCAGATGCATGTGGAAGATGACAAGGAAGTGAAAGATGAGGATAGCGGGGTGCAGATGGGTCTGTATAGGGTTGAACTTGCGAACATCAGCTATGAAAAGATACTGCTGTGCTGGGGTCTCAGACCAGGTATGTCTATACTCAAGTCAGGACCTGAGGATCCTACCGTGTTGGGCCTGCTTTAGGCTATTAGTGCTGTCACACCTTCCTGGTGATAGAACCTGTCCTTGCCCAGCTCATACTGACATGTTCTTCCATGTTCCTCTGATACAACTCATCCCCTTAGGCCCTCTTCCACCATTTCCTCAAATAACTGTCTGCCCTCCACTTGTGTCCTTGGGCTCCCTCCAATCCTTCAAAGTATTTTCCCTTAGGATTTACTACTTCCACTGGGGATTATATTAACAAAGACGGAGAAGCATTCTGAGTTTCTCTCTGTGCTGGGCAGCCTTGTGCTGACTGATGAGCAGAATCACTGAGCTCATCTCTGGGCTCTGCCTAGATCCCCACTGCTCTTTGCTTCCCATCCCTTCTTACCAGTGCCAGGAAGCTTGTCCTCACAAGGGACGCAGGACAGGCGCTCTGAAGCAGCAGCAGCTTCTGTTGCTCTCTGGCCTTGGGTTGGGGCCACCGTCCCGTGTCCATGCGGTAGAGCTGCTTTTGTGGAAAAATTAAATAAAAATGATAGATGCGGTCTGTGCTTGGTGTTTGTGTATTTATCCATCCATTAAATAAACAATAAGAGTCTGCTATGTAATGTCTTCAGTGAACCCAGATAGCCTCTGTTTATGTGGATAGCATAATACCGTTTTCCCTTGAAAATTTTAAATGTGTGGTAATATTGGTTGTTCCATCTATAGATCATGAGTGACTGGATTTCACAAAGTGTGTCTTTATAAATGGAACAGAGATACGTATCTAGCTCTAATGAGGGAGGTAAAACAAGTTACCTGTGTGAAAGGGTGTATATTATTAACGGGTTAGTGTGTAGACAGCAGAGTCTGAGCATGACTGCGTGAGCAGGGAAGGTGGAAGTGTGTATCTGTGTAACACTGGTACAGAATGGGAAAGACGCATCTGGAATGAAGGCATGTGCATATGGGAGAAAAAGTGACAGGAAAGGATAATGGCGCCATATCTGCTATGAAGGAATATAGCGTGTGTGTGTGAGTGAGTTTGAGCTGATTCTAGGTAAGAGGTTGTGATGGAATTCCCACACTGTTACCAGCACAGCCCACTATCTCGCTCACAGCTGTCCCAGTGTTCACATGGGGAACTGTCCTATTCTTGAAAGCACACCCCTAATTTGTCTCTCTGCAGAGGCTTCAGTCTTAGTTCCTCTGCCCTGAAGACCTTTGCTGTTTTTGAAGGGAAAGTGAAGTAAGTAGGGATTGGGCTGAGGCACGCCAGCTATTCATCCCGTCCAGCCTTTGTGATCTCCGTTACCATCCTCAGCAGCAGCTTGAAGCTTTCCTGGGGCAGACGCACGGGCGAAACACTCCGAGAAAGAGGTGTCTTCTCCCGGTGTCTGACTGCGGTCTGGGACCACAAGTGCGTCAGGATCAGGGGAATCCCATTGTGTCTCCTCAAATTCTGAGGAATGAATACAAAGAAACAGATGTAGCATTTTCTGGGATCTGTATCCATTCAAAAAAGACATGTTGAGTGGACAATCATGTTAGGCATTGAAACCCCTGCCCGCCGCCATGAAATCAAGCATTTGAAACTTCACTTCCTCCAAAATACCAGGGAACAACAATTTTGAAAATTGTGTGTAGATGTCAGTGATACTGAGTATCTTGTATGTGATATTTCCAAAGATGTATACAGAATATCACAAACTAGTGACTAAAATTGTATACTAGCCCCTTTTTCCTCATGAGAAATTATATAATTAGAGGACATGGGGTACAAGTTTTAAAAGACTTCTGCCTGTCTGCCTGCCTGCCTGCCTATCTAGATTGGTATCTGTATTGATGTATGGAAAGATAGGGATGTCAATATAAATACAGAAAGGGGTAGAGATACAGCATTTTCACAGGGAATTCCTGGGCAGCAGCCATGGTGCTGGAGATGCGCTAATGAAGACTTTACACACTTGCCCCAGACTCTTCTTCTGGGAATGTATTTCTGTATTTCTCCAAGACTCTCAGCCTCCCTATTCAGATGTTTTGAAAACCTCTTTCAAAGGAGGCAGACACACCCCCATGATACATTTCTGCCCGGGGATTGGAAACGGACACCATGGGCAGTTCTTGGGCAAGGGGTCACTTATGGCCCATCCTGAGGGGAGGGACTCAGTTCTGAGCCTGGGACATCGCATTGCCCCATCTCCCCGCCTGGCTCCTCCTCAGCCCCTTCTCACTCTCAGCACACATCACGGTGACTCAGACTGTCTCCAGCAGAGGTGGGGCAGTGGAGTGTGTGCCAGGCTGCGGAGCATGAGGTGCCAGTGACTGCAAGGAAGAAAAGCCTTTCTCCCAACCTGCCCTCTTCCTGGACTTGTCTTGCTTTCACCGGTTCCAGAGGGCGCCGAGGCCCTGGGCCTGGAATGCCTTTCCTCCGGGAGCTACAGTAGTTCTGACCATGTGACTAGGATTTCTGCAGTTGGAAATGATTGGCAAGGGCACGTGCCCCAACAAGGCATAGGCATGAAGTCCTCCTCTGTGCCCCGCCATGCTCTTCCCTTTTCCAGCTAACTGGGATGTTGATAACCTGGGGTTTATTTGAAAGCTGAGTGTTCATGATAAAAAGTTTCTATCAGCAGGTAGACTTGCCCTATTCCTTCACATACACTGATTGTTGCATGAGAAATAGATAGGTTCCTTTTTGCATTACTCACTCAGGCCTAATCTACTCCAACTAATGAATCTTGAGTTGAGTTTTGAGATGCAAATAATTGGACGTGGTACATGTTAAGCAAGCCATTATATTAGAAACTACTCTGTCTTCCCTTGGCTTACTTATGCTGTATAAGCCAGGGGAAGACACACAGTCACCTCACAGTCACTACAACTATTTCAGTTTCCTGTTTGTCCAGAAAGAGCCAAATTTTCTCAGTTCTGCTGTCCTGCTTAAATGGTATTTGTGTGTGTGTGTGTGTGTGTGTGTGTCCTGCTGGTTTTTTTCTTTCATATAGGAGCCTTGCATTTATATGTCTGTACTCTAAGACAATGAAAGAAAGGTCTCAATGTCTGAGACAATCTAAGAAATCAACTCATTTTCTGTATGACTTTACACTCTCATCCATGCACCTCCAATTATAGACACTCAAACTTTTTTCCTAATTTTTCATTTACCTCTTCGAGCCACATTTTCATCATTAACTGGAAAAATATTGTTGGAAAATTTGTAACATTGTATAAAATGAAAGAAAGGGAAATACATTATATAAGAAATTATACTAATCTATCACTACATCTGTGATACAGTAATCCAGAGCAGCCTGATGTAGGGAACACAGGTCCTACGTCACAGAGACAAGGACCTAGTCACACAAACCTTCTCTTGACCCCCAGATTATCTGATCCCTTAGAAAGACCGGCTCACCCACACCTTTTCCTCCCTCCTGCCTTCCTGCCCTTAGGAATCTTTGTTCCTTTTTTCTTTATACGACGGTTTCTAGATCCCCAATGCTCAGAGATTATCACTGACACACACCTCCTGACATCCTGGCAACTTTGGGGGAACGTGTGGTTTCAAGATGTTTCCTTTTTCGTTTGTGCTTCATGGCTCAGCACTTCAGAGAGTGACTTAAAATCAGGTGCCTTCCTCCCTAGAACTCTGCTGCCAGAGGTTCAAGTGATGACAGCCAAGAATCAGGTCTGTATATTCAAGAACAACCAACAACTGGAGAAGCTCTCTCCTCACTCTCTCTCTCACTCACTCACTCACTCACTCACTGGCCTGGCCGGTGCTTAAGTATAGCAGTAGATCCATTATGATGTAAGTGAGACAGGGTTCCATAGCATTCTGACACGTGCATCAGAGCAGACCACTGACCGTAGGGGGGGGTGGGCAGGAGGTGCGGGATCCCTTTTACCCAGTACAAATTCTACCATCAACTTGAATGTTTATCTTGCACTTCATGTCAAAAGTTGAGAACCAATGATATGGATTAAACAAAAGACAATTACTGTATGTATCTAGGGTAACCACATTACTAAATCTCCCCAAGGGTGAGGATAAGGAATTAACTGACAGAAACAGGCTTAGACCCATGCCTGCCCCATAGAACATGGTTAAGTGTCCTATCTTAGCAGTACCATATATCTTATGTACACATGTAAGTTATATGTGTGGTGCATGTGTATAGTGGGTTTGCAAACACCTTGTGATTCCATACAGCTCATACATTTATTGAATTTTTCCCACTGTAGGGAACTGGCTCATGTATTTCAACAAGCCACTGTCTCTTTTGCAAGTCTTTTTCCTTCACTTTCCCAGAGCCTTCAGGGTGAGAGGAAGCCCCTGGCTTTACATCCCATGGCTCTATCATGGCTCATAGGTGATATACTCATTAATTTCATAAAATGTTGGCTAATTATTCTCCAAAACAGCTACGTAGTTCAATACTTCACTTTATATCATGAAGGTTCTTTTTTTTACCCATATTGTTACTATCGTTTGTATAGGTTGATCTAATTTTTATGAACTTGGTGCCTGTGAAGGATCTAATTTTTGATTTGGGTTTTTCCAATAGCTGTCAAGGCTGAGAATATCTTTGGAAATGTGCCTACTGTTTGGTGGCTGCCAAGAGGCCAAGCCCATGTGGGGGGCACAGCGTGAGGCAGGACCTACTGGAGATAAAGAAGACTGAAGCTGGCTGGATCACAGCCTTGCTCTAGAGCAGCTGCTCACTTAGAAGGAAATACACATGGCCCCTCAGGGAGGAGACAGTCAGTGGGAAGTTGGAAGTAGAATGGAGCTAACTAGAGTTCAAACCCTGTGCAGAGCCATTTAATATCCAGGAGACTGGGGCCTAGAACAGAAGCCAGGGAATGAAGTCTTCATGCTTGACAAGCACAGGATTCATGATGAGGGCCATAAGATTTAGTAATGTGATTACCCTAGATACATAAAGTAACTGTCTTTTGTTTAATCCACATCATTGGTTTTGAAGTTTTGATATGAAGTGCAAGATAAACATTCAAGTTGATTTTAGAGTTTGTGTTGGATAAAAGGGATCCCCCCTGTCAGGGGTCTGCTCTGATGCACGTGTCACAATGCTATGGAACCCTGTCTCACTTGCATCATAATGGCCCTCCTGCTGTACTTAAGCACCGGCCAGGCCAGTGAGTGAGTGAGTGAGTGAGTGAGTGAGGGAGTGAGTGAGTGAGTGAGGAGAGAGCCTCTTCAGTCACTTGCTGTTCTTGAATTGTTGCCTTGATTCCTGGCTGTCATCACTTGAACCTCTGGCAGCAGAGTTCCAGGGAGGAAGGCACCTGATTTTAAGTCACTCTCTGAAGTGCTGAGCCATGAAGCACAAACGAAAAAGGAAACATCTTGGAACCACACGTTCCCCCAAAGTTGCCAGGATGTCAGGAGGTGTGTGTCAGTGATATTCTCTGAGCATTGGGGATCTAGAAACCGTCTTAAACAGAAAAAAGGAAGGGAGATTCCTACCTATGGGAGAGAAAGGGCAGGAAGGCGGGAGGGAGGAAAAGGTGGGGGTGCGCCGGTCTTTATCAGGAATCAGATGATCTGAGGGTCAAGAGGAGGTTCCTGTGACTAGGTCCTTGTCTCTGTGGCGTAGGACCTGTGTTCCCTACGTCATGCCGCTCTGGGTTACTGTTTCACAGATGTAGTGATTGATAAGTATGACTCTTCTTATATAATGTATTTCCCTTAATTTTATTTTTTACAAAACCGAGGCCATGTGTTAAGTAAATGGATATTTTTATGTTTTCCAATAATATTTTTTCCAGTTAATGAAGAAAGTGTGGCTCGAAGAGGTAAGTGAAAAGTAGGAAAAAGTTTGAGTACCTAAAATTGGAGGTGCAGGGATGAGAGTGTGAAGTCACACAGAAAATGGATTGATCTCTGTCTCCGACATAAAGACTTTTTGTTCATTGTCTCAGAGCATAGAGGTGTAAATGTGAGGCTCCTTTATGAAATGTAAGGAAAAAACTAGCAGGATGCACACACACACACACGCCCATGCACGCACATGTACACACAATACCATTTAACCGCAGTGGTTGAATTGAGAAAGTTTGGTTCTTTCTGGAAAAAGGGGAACCTGAAATTTCTGGTGCCTGTGACGTTTAAAAAGTAAACAAGTCCTAGGAGGAAGAGCCAATGCTCAGTAACGGGAGGGGACAGATCAGGACCAAAACTGAGGGTCCCAGTGGTGGCTCATGAAGAGAACGTGACGTCTGGATTTCAGCACACCCCAGTGGGGCCTTGGGGAGAGGCTAGGGAAGGGAGTCTGTCTGCAATTCAACTTCAGTACAAACAGTGCCTGTTCAGAGATTTTTAGTGTAAACTATGGGACATGCCAACCACATTCACACCAGTTCACACATACACACATATACAGCATAAATAAGCCAAGGGGAAGACACAGAGTAATTCTAATATAATGGCTTCTTATATATACCAGGTCAAATTATTTGTTTCTCAGAACTCATTATATCACTAACGGAGTAGATTGATTAGTTGAAGTGTTTCTCTCAGGTAATGCCTTATCCTCACCGTTGGGGAGATTTAGTAATGTGGTTACCCTAGATACATACAGTAATTGTCTTTTGTTTAATCCATATCATTGGTTCTCAAGTTTTGACGTGAAGTGCAAGATAAACATTCAAGTTGATGGTAGAATTTGTATTGGGTTAAAGGGATCCCGCACCTCCTGCTCCCCCACTCCACCATCAGTGGTCTGCTCTGATGCACGTGTCAGAATGCTATGGAACCCTGTCTCACTTACATCATAATGGCCCTCCTGCTGTACTTAAGCACCAGCCAGGCCAGTGAGTGAGTGAGTGAGTGAGTGAGTGAGTGAGTGAGTGAGGAGACAGCCTCTCCAGTTGGTTGTTCTTGAATATACTGACCTGCTTCTTGGCTGCCATCAGTTGAACCTCTGGCAGCAGAGTTCCAGGGAGGAAGGCACCTGATTTTAAGTCACTCTCTGAAGTGCTGAGCCATGAAGCACAAACGAAAAAGGAAACATCTTGGAACCACACGTTCCCCCAAAGCTGCCAGGATGTCAGAAGGTGTGTGTCAGTGATATTCTCTGAGCATTGCGGGTCTGGAAATGGTCTTATAAAGAAAAAAAGGAATGAAGATTCCTACATATGGGAAAGGGCAGGAAGGCAGTAGGGAGGAAAAGGTGTGGGTGCACCAGTCTTTCTAAGAGATCAGATAATCTGGGGGTCAAGAGAAGGTTTGTGTGACTAGGTCCTTGTCTCTGTGGCGTAGGACCTGTGTTCCCTACATCATGCCGCTCTGGATTACTGTATCACAGATGGAGTGATTGATTCGTATAATTTTTCTTATATAATGTATTTCCCTTTCTTTCATTTTTTACCCTGTTACAAGTTTTCCAATAATACTTTATCTAGTTAATGATGAAAGTGTGGCTCAAAGAGGTAAATGAAAAATTAGGAAAAAAGTTTGAGTGCCTAAAATTGGAGGTACAGGGATGAGTGTAAAGTCATACAGAAAATGAGTTGATTTCTTAGATTGTCTCAGACATTGAGACCTTTCTTTCATTGTCTTAGAGTACAGACATGTAAATGTGAGGCTCCTTAATGAAAGAGAAAATGAAAGAGAAAAAGCAGCAGGACACACACACACCCACAAATACCATTTAAGCAGGATAGTAGAATTAAGAAAGTTTGGCTCTTTCTGGACAAACAGGAAACTGAAATAGTTGTAGTGACTGTGAGGTGACTGTGTGTCTTCCCTTGGCTTATACAGCATACGTAAGCCAAGAGGAAGACACAGAGTAGTTTCTAATATAATGGCTTGCTTAGTATGTACCAGGTTCAATTATTTACATCTCAAAACTCAACTCAAGATTCATTAGTTGGAGTAGATTAGGCCTGAGTAACTAATGCATGAAGGAACCTATCTATTTCTTATGCAACAATCAGTGTATGTGAAGGAATAGGGCAAGTCTACCTGCTGATAGAAATTTTTTTTATGAACACTCAGCTTTCAAATAAACCCCAGGTTATCAACATCTCAGTTAGCTGGAAAAGGGAAGAGCACGGCGGGGCACAGAGGAGGACTTCATGCCTATGCCTTGTTGGGGCACGTGCCCTTGCCAATCATTTCCAACTGCAGAAATCCTAGTCACATGGTCAGAACTACTGTAGCTCCTGGAGGAAAGGCGTTCCAGGCCCAGGGCCTCGGCGCCCTCTGGAACCGGTGAAAGCAAGACAAGTCCAGGAAGAGGGCAGGTTGGGAGAAAGGCTTTTCTTCCTTGCAGTCACTGGCAGCTCATGCTCCCCAGCCTGGCACACACTCCACTGCCCCACCTCTGCTGGAAACAGTCTGTGTCACCGTGGTGTGGGCTGAGAGCGATAAGAGGCTGAGGAGGAGCCAGGTGGATAGACGGGGCAACGTGATGGCCCAGGCTCAGAACTGAGTCCCTTCCCTCAGGATGGGCCATAAGTGACCTCTTGCCCAAGAACTGCCCGTGGTGTCCGTTTCCAATCCCCGGGCAGAAATGTATCATGGGGGTGTGTCTGCCTCCTTTGAAAGAGGTTTTCAAAAGATCTCAATACGGAGGCTGAGAGTCTTGGAGAAATACAGAAATACATTCCCAAAAGAGGAGTCTGGGGCAAGTGTGTAAAGTCTTCATTAGCGCATCTCCAGCACCATGGCTGCTGCTCAGGAATTCCCTGTGAAAATGCTGTATCTCTACCCCTTTCTGTATTTATACTGACATCCCTATCTTTCCATTCATCAATACAGATACCAATCTAGACAGGCAGGCAGCCAGGCAGACAGGCGGAAGTCTTTTAAAACTTGTACCCCATGTCCTCTAATTATATAATTTCTCATGAGGAAAAGGGAGCTAGTATCCAATTTTAGTCACTAGTTTTTGATATTCTGTATACAGCTTTAGAAATATCACATACAAGATACCCAGTATCACTGACATCTACTACACACAATTTTCATAGTTGCTGTTTCCTTATATTTTGGAGCAAATGAAGTTTCAAATGCTCAATTTCATGTGAGGGGTTTCAGTGCCTAACGTGATTATCCACTCAACATCTCTTTTTTGAATGGATACAGATCCCAGAAAATGCTCCATCTGTTTTTCTTGTATTCATTCCTCAGAATTCGAGAATTCTCAAGAGGATTCTTCTGAGCCTGAGGCACGTGCAGTGGTTCCAGACCGCAGTCAGACACCAGGAGAAGAGCCCTCTGTCTCGGTGTATTTCTCCTGCGTGTCGAGTCCAGGAAAGCTTCCTGCTGCTGCTGAGGACGGTAAGGGAGACACAAAGGCTGGACGGGATGAATAGCTGGTGTGGCTCAGTCCAATCCCTGCTTACTTCACTTTCCCTTCAAAAACAGGAAAGGGCTTCAGGGCAGAGGAAGCCTCTGCCGAGGGACAAATTGGGGTGTGCTTTCAAGGATAGGACAGTTCCCCATGTGAACACTGGGACCGCTGTGAGTGAGATAGTGGGCTGTGCTTTTAAGTCTGGGAATTCATTTACAACCTCTTCCCTCAGATCAGCACAAGCTCACTCACACACACACACTATACTCCTTCATACCAGATATGGCCCCATTATCCTTTCCTGTCACTTTTTCTCTCATATGCACTTGCTTTCATTGCAGATGCGTCCTTCCCATTCTCTACGAGCGTTACACACATACACACTTCCACCTTTCCTGCTCAAGCAGTCATGCTCAGACTCTGCTGTCTACACACTAACCCATAAATAATTTGCACCCTTTCATGCAGGTAACTTGTTTTACCTCCCTCATTAGACGTAGCTACGTATATCTAGCTATGTAGAGCTAGCTGTCCCCATAAATGGAGGCTATCTGGGTTCACTGAAGATATTACATAGCAGACTCTTATTGTTTGTTTAATGGATGGATAAATACAAAAACACCAAGCACGGACCACATCTATCATTTTTATTTAATTTTTCTACAAAAGCAGCTCTACAGCACAAACACAGGACAGTGGCCCCAACCCAAGGCCAGAAAGCAATGGAAAAGCTTCCTGACCCTGGGAAGAAGGTACCACTGAATGGGATGCAAAGGACAGTGGGGATCTAGGCAGAGCCCAGAGATGAACTGAGTGATTCTGCTCATCAGTCAGCACAAGGCTGCCCAGTACAGAGAGAAACTCAGAATGCTTCTCCGTCTTTGTTAATATAATCCCCAGTGGAAGTAGTAAATCCCAAGGGAAAATACTTTGAAGGATTGGAGCGAGCCCAAGGACACAAGTGGAGGGCAGAGAGTTATTTGAGGAAATGATGGAAGAGGGCCTAAGAGGATGAGTTGTATCAGAGGAACATGGAAGAACATGTCAGTGTGAGCTGGGCAAGGACAGGTTATATCACCAGGAAGGTGTGACAGCACTAAAAGACTGAAACAGGCCCAACACAGTAGGATCCTCCGGTCCTGACCTGAGTAGAGACATACCTGGTCCGAGAACCTAGCACAGCAGTATCTTTTCATAGTCGATGTTCGCAAGTTCAACCCTACACAGACCCATCTGCACCCTGCTACCCTCATCATTCACTTCCTTGTCATCTTCCTCATGCATCTGAGTTCTCTACTCTGTTTTTGTCCCAACCATACAAAAGTGCTGCATTAGTTGTCCCTGTGTTTTAATGTTACGTGAACACGAGTACACAATACATGCTTCGCGTCTTCCTCTTTTCATTCTCTGTACTTGTGTTTGCAATCATCATCCATGTTATATGTGACTGTAGTTCCTTCATTCTTGGCACATAAATAGTGTGTTCATTTATTACACTTTTACGAGCATTTGGGTTACTTTCAATCTGGGGCTACTCTAAAAGGTGATATTCTCAAAATTCTATTACATGTATTTTGCTATATGGACATATTTCTTATTGGTGAATGCCTCAGAGTTAGAGGGCTAGGCTTTAGTGTTCCTATTCTACTCAACCCCTTAGAGCTCAATCTTTCAAGATTTTACT
Source organism: Manis pentadactyla (assembly GCF_030020395.1). NCBI lineage: Eukaryota > Metazoa > Chordata > Mammalia > Pholidota > Manidae > Manis > Manis pentadactyla. The sequence goes on from NC_080031.1 coordinate 85,907,907, forward strand.
TTGTAATGCAATCATTCACATGCTGCTCTACATTTATTGTTGCATGCGCTGTCCTGTACCCTCATTTACTTTGGATCTTCCAACAGTTCTATATTGAAAACTCATGTATTCTTTCTCTTACAGCCATTGATTTTCATATCCTTCTGTTCTTTCACTGTTACCTTAGATTTCACAAATACATTAATTACCCTAGTGTCAGAGAGAATACTCCCAATAATCCTGTTGCACAACTAAGCCACCTAACATGTGAAACACGCACACACATGCATAATCATAGGACATGCAGTCTGCACACATAGATATGTGCTTACCTAAAACACAGACACAAAGCACACATACCATTCTCACACACACAGAACTGTCTCATGTTCAAATGTGCAAACACCAGATCAGTCAGACATTAAAGAATTTATACACACAAAGCACATGACATCCTCACACCATTCTGCCACAATGTGTGCATGATACACACACCTGACACATTCGTTAGAGATGAAGGTCATCTTAATTCACTGAGGAAAAGTGAGCTTGGTCAGCAAAACAAACACACTGACTAATAATAAATAGTTAAATTCTGCAAAGATAAAAATTCACCAATTGTTTCATCTGAGATTGTAGATCTAAGAGGGAGAATGCAAAGGGCACACCCACAAAAAAAATGGGGGAGGAAAGCCAATGGTACCAAAAATCTAAAGCAAGGTGAGTGAGTGAGTGTGAGGAGCCTGGACTACAAGGTCCAGAGAGTAACCCAGAAAGCTGCCATAGGCCAATTCTCTGTCTGAACCAAAGATAACTGTTTAGGACAAACTCAGTATTTCCGTGAGGGAAGGTAGGGAGAGTACATTAGGGAGAAGAGTGTAGGAGGGAACAGAATGGAACCAGCCGCCTCCATTACCTTCGCTCCATTTTCCAGGAGTCCCAAAGCTCTATGCATGGGGTGCACCGCCTGGGTACTCTTTGAAGTACCCAGCTGGGGGTCCTGAGGTAAATGACGGACCCTCTGAATCAGAACGCTACGCCTCTGGCTCCTCTCTTGACTCGGCCTCTTGTGCTGCTAAGTAGAGAGGAAGAGCTGCTGAAGTCTAGGCAGATCAGGGCAGTGGGAGTCTGCACAGACCTGTAGAGATCGAGCTCAGTGTCTCTGCTCAGCCAGAGAGAAAGGTCTACTTTGGGCCCAGCTGCAGTCTCCTCCTCTCGAATCTGGGAGCCTAGGGCTCTGGTTCCATGCCATCAATAGGAACTCATTCCAAATACTCCCTTAATTTAATCACATCTTCAGAGTCCCATTGGCTTCCTAAGGTTAACATTCATAGGTTCTGGGGAATAGGATATAGCATCTTTCAATGATGGGGGACCTTATGCAGATTATGACAACTCAAACAAAATGTGTTTAATCCAGTGACGTATGTAGTCAGGTAAACAAATATTAAAGTATTTTATCTCATCGGTACTCTGTGGCAGCACAGGTCCAGGAGACAGGTCAAGAATGTCCATAGAGACAACATGTGCGTTTTATACCCTCCTAGCCATTAACACTTGGGTAAAATCAGAAACTGTTGAATACTTTTATTTTGGAGCTCTGGCCAGAAAAGAGACTGCAGTCTCCATGCATGTAGGACACAGAGTGAGCAATCAAAATGTACGGAATCGATGAAAGAGTGGCTGTACCTCAAGAGTGGGTTCACGGTGGTGGCGTGAGAGGGTGTATATCAGTGTCCCGGCTGACTGGAGATTGAAACTGCTACAAACCCCTGCCCAGACGTGAGAGAACACAGAAAGACAACAAGCTTTCTTTCTGCTCTCGGAGATATGCAGTGCATGTACATAAGGCACAACCTTGAGATTCAAGGGAAATCTAAACAAGGACAAGTGCCCAAAACTGCAACGTATCAGATGGGGCCGTGTTTGAAAAAGTAGGAAAATTGACAAAATGACAGAGAAACGGGCAGACTAACTCAGCCTGAACCTGGGAAGCTGTGCTCCCCTGGTCATCACGTCACAAATCTTTCACAACCACCTGGAAGGAAGCCAGAAAGGTCCAGAACAATTTTCCCACACAGGAACCCATAGATTCCTCCTTTGTCTTACAGAGTAGAGCAAAGCTCCTCTGTACAAACAGGGGTTTGCTGATACAACGCCCTGTCCAGACGTGATGTTTGTGTCCTCTCATGCATGAAGAGTGGCCACAGATTTGAAAGGGGCCCCTCAGTTCTTGCATCTAGCCACCTCCTGTCCTTATGATCACACAGGTGTGTCACACCATTACACCCACAGCTACTCACACTCACTCACACGCACACTCCCAAGCTGATATCCACATGTGTTAAACCATCAAACCCTCACTTTTCTGCACACACATTCCTCTAATTTACTTTCTCTAACATCATTCCTTCAGTACCACTGTCTCTGACCCCGCAGATAATCCCACTCTTGTACCACTCTGTATTTCATACCAATAGGGCATGAAACCATCACAATTGTATAACAACGTCTAAAACTCCTCTTTGTTCCCAGGCTCTTAGTCCCTTCACATAATCCCCAAATTCCACCATCCTTGTAGTGACCTCTCTCCTATCTAGCCTTCACATGGCCACTCTGTTATGCTTTCGTTGTCTCAACACATCTCACAAAGTTCTTCAAATCCTCATAGTCTTTGCTATAAATCAAATAGATATTATATAACTACTTAAACTTTCATAGCACATAAAACACAGGTTACTCATAAATACATGGAAGATACACTGCCTCCATAAATACAAAATTATGCTTCACGTCACCCAGCACATCACACCACCTTCACACATCCGGGCCATCTCATCTCTAGACTCACTACCTAAAATTGTTGAAGAAACATGACAGGCACATACACATCAGATTATACTCGCCACACTTAAATATGACATGCACCAAATAGTCCCATCCCCACACCACCACCAGACACACTCTAGCCACCTAAAAGACAAAGTGGATGCAATTTGAAGAAGTACACATTGGGTTGCAGTTTTTAAACAGAGGATGGGTTATTTTGTCAGGAATAAGAATTTACCTATTTATTTACTGAAGTTTGTGAATTTAAAGGCATAGTCTTTTTATTGGAAATGTAGAGGAAGAGGAAGAAAACCTGTCTGGGGATTTTCAGGATATATTTAAATCCACAGTAGAGCGGATTTAAGAAATATACGTATTTTACTGGGAAAAAAGAGCAAGCTAGAAGTAATCTGTAAATTGAGAAGGAGTAAAATACAAGATAGGCGATGAAAATGGTAAGTGCGGATGAACTACCGAGTCCGAGCCCTGTGTGGGCAGGGGACACGGAGGAGGGTGGCACACTGAGAAGGCCGCTGACTGCTGTGCCATTTAAGGGTACGTAAACTCTGGAGAGGAGGGCAGGGGCCAGCGCTGGGAGGGGTAGTCTGGAGCCAACCGTGGAGGCCCTCCTGGAGTCCCTTGCTCCAGCTCAGAACTCAGCAGTTCCCCCCAAGCCCTGGCCCTGCACAGCTCTAGCAACAGAGGCCCCTGTCAGGTTCCCCAGAGCAGACACCTGCGAGAGGATCCGGGGACAGGAGGTGGGCAGGAGGGCTCTCCTGTCCCTTCCGACTCTCCCTGGGGGCAGGAGATGGGCAGTTTTGTTTGATGGTCCCCAGCTGACAGACGGAAGCACTGAACTCATGTATACGTACTCCAAGTACATTCATCCAGTAAGTAGAGTAATATCATCAAATAATATAGGCAACTTACTATGTACTAGGCGAGAATCTGAGCCTCTGATATACTGTAGTATACATCTTTAGAAACATCACATACAAGATGCCCAATATCACTGACATCTACTACACACAATTTTCCTAATTTTTTCCTTATATTTTGGAGCAAGTGAAGTTTCAAATGCTCAATTTCATGAGGGGTGGGAGGGGGTTTCAATGCCTAACCTGATTATCGACTTAACTTGTCTTTTTTGAATGGAGAGAGATCCCAGAAAATGCCACATCTCTTTACTTGTATTCCATTCCTCAGAATTCCAGAATTCTCAAGAGAATTCTCCTCAGTCGGAGGCATGTGTGGTGGTCCCAGACCGCAGTCAGACTCCGGGAGAAGAGCCCTCTGTCTCAGAGTATTTCTCCTGCGTGACGAGTCCAGGAAAGCTTCCTGCTGCTGCTGAGGATGGTAAGGGAGACACAAAGGCTGGATGGGATGAATAGCTGGCGTGGCTCGGCCCAATCCCTACTTACTTCACTTTCCCTTCAAAAACAGGAAAGGGCTTCAGGGCAGAGGAACTAAGACTGAAGCCTCTGCAGAGGGACAGGTAGGGGGTGGGCTTTCAAGGACAGGGCAGTTCCCCATGTGAACACTGGGACAGCTGTGAGATGGTGGGCTCTGCTGGTAACAGGGTGGGAATTCAATTACCTCTTCCCTCAGATCAGCACAAACTCACTTACACACACACACACTATATTCCTTCATACCAGATAGAGCCCCATTATCCTTTCCTGTCACGTTTTCTCTCATATACATATCCCTTCATTCCAGATGGGCCCTTCCCATTCTCTACGAGCGTTACACAGATACACACTTCCACCTTCCCTCCTCACACAATCATTCTCAGACTCTGCTGTCTACACACTATCCTGTAAATAATGTACACCCTTTCACACAGGTAACTTGTTCTAGCTCCCCCATTAGAGCCAGCCTAAGCACTCGAACACTCACAGGCCCTGAAATGAATGCAGTGTCATATACAGGCTTTCTATTCCGCATACAACTTCACCCACAAAATCTTCAGCCCAAAGCCTTCAGCCCCTGAGCGAGCTGCCCTTCTGGGAGACTCAAGCATACTTCCTCCAACATGCTCCGTCTTTAACCGTTTCACAGTAAGAACACGTACCACCCCTGTTCACATGTATTGTCGCACCACACACATGTACACCATCATTCACCACCCCCTTACCAATGTCAGAAGCACTCACCAGGTGTGTCCCAGAGCACACAAAGACCTCCACACCCTCAATCCCATGTAATCACACCACACACATACCTCAGGTAAAATGTATGTCACACGGCATTCTGTGATTTCACATACGTGTGTACTTCCAGGCCATGTGCCCACATAGGAATATTCTCATGACCATCTTAACTCCTACAGACTTCACACACTTATTCTCGTTTTCTCATGTCTGAAATTTCCTTTCCCAGGAGGAGGAGGAGGAGGAGGAGGAATCCCTCAGTGGCATCAGGATATTCGTCGTACTGAGCCTCATGAGGTGACTCAACCCCAGGTCTTGGAGGAACAGGAAGCTCCCTCCCTGTCTACCGAAGACTCCTTTCCACCGTACCTGGGAAGGGCACGCGTCAAGAAGATATACTACAGGCGTGTCCAGATGAAAAGAGGTGTGGCTGTGTTATGGGATGATGTGGAAGTCTATGAGCCCGCCTCAAAGAAGACCAAAAGACAGTTTGCTGTTTTTGAAGATGCTGAAAGAAAGGGTGAAGAGGCCTCAGACATATGGAGCGGCTTGTCTACACAGGAACTCCTGACTGTCAGCGATGACAGTGAAGACCCACAGGAGAGGGAGCAGGCTGGCAATGCGGTGGAGCCTCCAGCCCAGGAAGAGACGGAGCAGGCTGGCAGTGTAGTGGAGCCTCCAGCCCAGGAGGAGACGGAGCAGGCTGGCAGTGCAGTGGAGCCTCCAGCCCAGGAGGAGACGGAGCAGGCTGGCAGTGCGGTGCAGCCTCCAGCCCAGGAGGAGACGGAGCAGGCTGGCAGTGCGGTGCAGCCTCCAGCCCAGGAAGAGACAGAGCAGGCTGGCAGTGCGGTGGAGCCTCCAGCCCAGGAGGAGAGCCCCAGGGCCGAGACGCCTGAGTGGCTGGTGGCCCTGGACAGCGGCTTCAGGTGCCTGGGCTGCTGCCGCGTTTTCCCCAGATTGGAGGTCCTGCAGGACCACGTGGACAATGCGGTCCGTGAGGGCTTCAGCTGCCATGTTTTCCAGCATGCCTTGGCTTGGCTGAATAAGAATAAGAAAGAAGAGGACAAGGAGGAGGAGAAGGAGGAGGAGGAGGAGGACCAACGCAAGACCATTTATACACCAAAGAACACTTTGGCAGGAAGATATCCTCCTGCGAGTATGTAGATTTTTTCAGGCCCTAGGAAAGTGGAAGTGAAGTAGTCCAGACTCTACTGAGGGCCTTCATCTCTTGGCAGCCATGATACCCACTTTGTTTAAATGTATCCACCACCTTCCCTACCACCACGCAGGAACAGGAGCAGGGCGGCCCTTTTCATAGTTTCCACTGCTCTCCTGAAGATGAGGGACAAAAGGCAGATCACACCATGCAGAAGACCAAGGCGTCCTCATGCAAACCAAAGAACAAGGAACACCAGTCTAGCATCTCTACCAGTACGGCTGAGAACAGGAAACTGGCTGGAAGTATAAACTATTAAAAGGGGCCAGCTGCAGAAGAGGTGAGGGCCCCAGGAGTAAGAGCACATCTCAAGGATACTTGGGATTCAGTATCAAAGGCCAGGGGAGTCAGAAGGCTCAGGATGCGGCAGAGCTGGGCCTTCTGTCCTTGAGGGGTTGGTTGTACCCTTTTCCTGGGTGTGAGTGGGATCTCAAACTCCATTATGTGATTCTAATACCTGAGAGGAGACTGCTTAGCAGTTGCAACCACTTGATAGAAACAAACCATGTAATCCTTTCTCAAAGTCGTCTTTGTTAGGGAGGAGCCAAGATGGCGGCGTGAGTAGGGCAGCAGAAAACTCCTCCCCAAACTATATATATTTTTGAAAATACATCAAATACAACTATTCCTAAAAGAGAGACCAGAAGACACAGTACAACAGCCAGGCTACATCTACACCTGCGAGAACCCAGCGCCTCATGGAGGGGGTAAGATACAAGCCACGGTCTGGTGGGACCCTTGCGTGCCCCCCATCCCAGCTCCCCAGCAAGAGGAGAGGAGTCGGAGCGGGTACGGTGTGGGAGCCCAGGACTGCTAAATACCAAGCCCTAGTGATCCACACCAGGAGTGCAGACAACACAGTGCATGATGTGCTGGACACTAGGGAAATGGAACAGTAAAACCGAGTGGGTTCCTACAGCTGGCGCCCCTGGGACCAAAGAAAAGGGGGTGCGTTTTGAAAGTCTTAAAGGGACAGGAGCCTTACAGCTTGAAGGAAGTGTCCTGGCACACTCAGCCCAGCAGCTGGGAATCCCGGGGAACTCCGGGCGCCCTAACCTCCTGGGCAGCAGTGCAGCTCTGAGGCCCGTCACGGTGATAAACAGCCTCTCACCCATTCCCCCTCCGGCACAGCCCCGCCATAGCAGTGCAGCAGCCTGAGACTGGCCACGCCCACAGCAGCCGTGCAAAGCCTCCTCTGCAGCCCCCTGGGCCAGGCTCAGAGGTCCCGTCAGCATGCAGCTGCACAGCACAAGCAGCTAGGGGGCGCTGTTCTCACAGGAAGGGACAGTGACAGGCAAGCAGATAGGGACTTTGTTCTCCGAGCTGTCACATGCGCCAACTGCCAACGACTACCTCTGTCGCCATGAAAAGGCAAAACAATTTGATACAGACAAGAATAACCCAGACATCCCCTGAGAGGGAACCTGGGGAGATAGATTTAACCAATCTTCCTGAAAAATAATTCAAAATAAAGGTCATAACTATGCTGATGGAGCTGCAGAGAAATATGCAAGAGCTAACGTATCAAGTTGGGAAGGAGAATACAGAAATAAAACAATCTCTGGAAGGACTTAAAAGCAGAATGGATGAAGTGCAACAGGCTATTAATGGAATACAAATCAGAGAACAGGAGCGGACAGAAGCTGACGCAGAGAGAGAAAAAGATCTCAAGGAATGAAAGAACAATAAGAGAACTGTGTGACCAATCCAAATGTAACATTATCTGCATTATAGGGGTACCAGAATAAGAAGAGAGACAAAAAGGGATAGAAAGTGTATTTGAAGAAATAATTGCTGAAAACATCCCCAAACTGGGGGAAGAAATAGTCGCTCAGACCACTGAAGTACACAGAACTCCCAACAGGAGGGACCTGCCTTTTGATTTTATGTTTGTCAGGGAAATCTTGTTTTTGTTTCTATAATAAATGTTTATGCCTTTGAACCAGGAGTTTGCCTGCCTTCTTCTCCTATGCTGCTTTATCCTGTTTCCTGAGTTGCTAGTTTTGAGACTGTGTAAGAACTGATAGAGAATCACCAGCCACATCAAGGTCAAGGGGCAGAACTACATCTTCTTGGCCCCAGAGATGCTGTGGGAAATCTCTTTTGCCTTCTTCCCTGACAGTTGCTTCTTCCAGGAAAAGAGTAGCTCTGAACACCCAAATCTGGCTAGATTTTCCTCCTGCCTAACACTGGCATCCCAGTATGGAAAGGTATTTTGGTTTTATATCAGTAACTTTGCAGTTTCAAGCAACAGTAACAGCTGTGTCTGACTCACTCAGAAAGGAATGTATTGGAAGGAGGTCTGTTAGTTGACGGAACTGATCAGAAGGCAGGAGGACTAGGCTATGAAAGTAGGAACCAACGGAGGCTGAGTAGCAAGAGCAGCTTAGGACTCCCAGTGTCATTACACCCCCCAGGCGCCTGATAGTTTCTCACCTGCATCTCTTTGTCACTCACACGAGAGTCCAGTCCTTGGCAGGAGCATCAGATTGTCAAACCCAAGTCTCAGGTCTGCACTGTGTCTGGCTGGCTTTTAAAATGGCAGGAGGGGCTCTGTCTCCCCGAGTCCTATTTACTATGGGGATCCCCCAAAGAAGAAGGTGTTCAGATGTCCACAGCAATCCTCTTGAAGTAACAAGCAAAGTTTAGGAGAGGATCTACCAAGAGCCTGAGCAGCACCCATGGGAGACCTCTGGTGTATAAGCCAATCCTCAGGGACAACACTGGGGCTGGGGGTTAGTTGAGATGGTAGTCCACACAGGAGAAGCCCAAGTGAGGAATAATAATGCTAACTGATGCTGTTTATTGAAGGCCCGCTGTGAGCTGCCTCGGAGTGTATGTGATGAAATCTCATTTAATCGTTATCTGGTAAATATGTAGTAGTTCCCCTTTTTTATAGATGATGAAATGGATTTCAGGAAGGCTGGGATATCTCCAGGGTCATACAGCTACTGCCATTCACACTCAGGTCTGAGAGGCTATGTAGTCACACTCTTTTTTCTCACTGCGATGGTCTTCCTGTACCCTAATTGGAGAATACCTCTTTCTCTCTGTTCCACAATGGGGAGTCTATGAATCCATCTGTGCCCCTTCTAGGCAATTGCAGTTAGTGCTATTTGCCCCAGAATTCCTTTAGTGTCACCTAATAAAAAGACGTAGTCTCCCTTCATCTTGCTAGATGATTTGCTAGGATGTCAAAAGAGCTGCCAACTGGACTGTGTGTGTGTGTGACATTCATTCCTAGCAGTGTCCTAAAAAGGCCGGGACCATGATGGATGCCAGACATATTCACCCGCAGATTTTAGAGCTAAGTCTCCTCGATTTGAAAAACTGACCAGATATATCAGGTAAAACCAGCAGAATCGTCTAGGTGAATGTTAAGGACATGCATTATTGGCTTCCAGAGCCAATGACCAAAATTCACCCCACATGCATATGGCATGATATGACCCAATCCTGCACCAAGTCCACTACATGGCTTCTGTGTGCAGCCCTGGGCCCAGAGCTCTAGAATTGGATTGTTCCCTCATTGATAAGACTGATCAGGTGACTCTTTGGCAAGTAAGCAGAGAATTGGGAGATTTAGCCCAAATAGAAGAATAAGGAGAGAGACTTTGATAGATCATCTCATCCCTTTGTTAGGGCCTTAAAGCAGGGGCAGTCTAACCCATTCCTGGGCTTGAGCCAGCTGTTGCCCTCTCTGGGAGATGCTGCTGGAGGTCTTGTTCACAGTTTGAGTTTATTTCTATTCTTGAGAACCAAAAGGACGTTTAGGTGACACTCTGTCTGGGTACCAGGAGAAGCAAACCAGAGGTGCAAATTGGAAAAGTTCACTTGACCACCACTTACCTGTCCTGCGTCCACAGGAGTCGGAAAATGAGGAGAGAGGCATATATCCACACCTCTCATTTAACCCCTCTTGTCCAAGGATGTGAGGGTCACAACTGAATGAGGGAAGACCAGCAGGATGGAATGGTCCCAGGCCTCTGACTTGGGACCAGGCTATAGGAGAAAAGCTAAGATATTATGGGCAAAGCAAAAGGAGACTGGGGTGTCACCCACAGTCTGTAGGGAAACGGTGGTGGTAAGTATACTTGATAGGAATGTGACAGGCCAGCATTCTTTCCCAGCAACAGCTGATCTGAAAAGGAACTTTGGTTAATCCCTGGGACCACCAATTTCTACAAAACCTTGCCCGAAGATCTTGCCTGTCAGAAGCCCCCGCAGGAGAGGGTGAGCTCCATTCTCCCTGTACTTTCTTCCTGTGGCTGCCTTCTTATAAAGCCTTGTCTTTGGGTAAGTGTGGGGAGTATATTGCATAACTGAAAAGCAAACAAAATATGCTCCAAGGGAACATGTGCGATTTAAATAGACATTTGTATAAGTACTGATTTATGCTTTGCTGGATTCCAAAAATAACATGATTTTGTGGAAAGATTTCTCATCTCTAATGTATTTTAACCAATACATGACCATCTCTGAATTAAGACAGCTATGTAGCTGCTGTCTAAAAGAAAGATACATCTTTTACTTCAACCATGGGTTATAGATTAACTGCTACCCCAAACAAAGTCAAAAGACACAGACTTGGAAAAATATTTGCCCCACAAAGAGAAAAAAAATTACCTCCCTTAATATATAAAGAGATCTTATAAAGCAATAAGAAAATGATGAATGCTCTAATAGATAAATGGGCAAAGGAAATGGACAGATCACAGAAATTAAGACAAATGGCTTTTAAATGCACAAAATGATGTGTAATTTCATTTATTTAAAAAATGTAAATTAAAACAATGAGAGACTATTTTCACCTTTCAGATTTCAGACATGAAGTTTGACAGTGCACTGTTTTAGTGAGGATGTAGAAAACTGGGTACTCATATATTTATGGGAATGTAAATTGGTATAACTTCTTTGTAAGAAATTTAACAAGATCAACCAAAATTAAAAATTTGCATACCCTGTCACAGTTATCTATTACTGTGTAACAGACTACCCCAAAACTTAGCGGCTTACACATTCACAATTATTTGGCTCACGGTTTTGAGGTTCAGAAATTGAGGAAGGACTGGGTTGGGCAGTTCTCTGATCAATATGCTGTCAGCTGGGGTGACTGACATAGGAGGACCCACTTCCAATTCATCTTGTAGGAATTTATCATATAGACTTCCAAATGTGAGCAAAGATATATGATCAAGGCCGTTTATTATAGAATTAGTAATAGCAAAAAACTGAATTAACCCAAATGTCCAATAGGGGATTAGGTTAAATAATCCAATTTATTTATGCCCATGCAATGGATTACTATGCTCCTGTTAGAATGAATGATACAGCTCTGTGTACTGACAGTCAATGAGCTCCAAGATAAAACATCAAATAAAAAATCAAGGTGTACCTTGAAAAGGTACCTATAGTAAGAAATGTTTTTATAAGCCATCTACAATAAAGCTCTGGAAACCATATATGAAATTTAGCTCAGGCACATGTTGGACTGTTGGCACACAGAAGGAAGTCTTGATTGGGGTCTTGCTGCAGCTCATTTCTCATCTTCCCAACTCAATTTCTAGTCCTGTTCAAACTGAAGTCCAAATCCTACTTTCTCAGGAAGCCTGCATGGATGTCCACAACTTGTAGCTATTTTCACCTGTCATGTGAAAATAGCCTTTGGAACCAACCACCATGGGGTCAAATTTTGCCTCTACTGCTTATGAGCTGTTTGACCTTGACAAGATATTTAAATTCTCCATGTCTTAGTTTTCTCACTTGTAAAATGGGGTTACAATGATACCTATTTCTCAGGAATAACAAGGTTAAAAAGATATGTAGAGCACTTAGCCCAGTGCTCTAAACAAAGGTAGTCTTTAGTATTCAAACCATTGTTACATCAAATCACTGAAATCCACCAGAGAGAATGAGAATCAGAGCAAGAAACCACAGGGGTTAGTGAGGTGGGCAGTTGCTTTGGTACAGTTTCATTAGTTCAGATTATAAGTGCCAAACCATGTGGAGTGGGCTTTGAAACAAGTCTCCCAGGCCTGGGAAAGTACTGAACTACAGAGGGGCACAGGCATCTTTTTATGTAGCATGAAACATGACATATGTGCATGTCTCCACCCTCACCACAGCCTGTTCCCCACCACCACCACCACTAAAGGAGACTCCAAGTTTGCGGGAGTTCCTTACCCTTCTGTTCCTCCAAGAGTCTCTGGGCTTTTGTAATAAAGAGATAGGAAATGCCAATGCCCTCCAGTCAAAGACCCCCAGGCACACGCCTGTGGTTGAACAAACCGGGTGTTTGGCAGTCAGTGTGAACACACAGCATGGAGAACCATGGGGCATTTCAGGAAGAGGGCATTAGAAAGGACTTAGAAGATTTGGGCTTGTGTTAGTGACTTTGGAGAGAGTGAGAAGGACTTTTCTCGGTGTTTGATGCCATCGGGAAGCAAGTGTGATTCTATGATTGGTTATATTAATACATCTTATTTAAAAAGACAAAGTTAATGCTGCAATTGGTACAGAAACAGTAGTCTCTCATGTTAGCCAGGACAGCAAGATGTTTGGTCATTTCTGTGACTTGGACAATGTTCACGGTTTGTGTTCAAATATTGCGGGAGTCCAGCTCCAGCCTAGGGGTGGGATGCCCGAAGGTGCAGGACGGAGTCGGCGTATGGAGAGACAGGACATGGAGTCAGATGGAGGTGGTCTCTCGACAAAGTGCCTATGACAGCTTTATTTATACCATTTTTCACAAGGATATGGTTATTTTTTATTGTTCTGTAGATTAATTGGTATAGGCAGTTGAATAGGTATAGGCAAGCTTTTTCCTTTCTTTACCTTTCTAATCTATTCATGGTTGGTCAAGTGTTAGACAGGTGATTGGTTTTTCTGTTCCTTGACAGAAACTTTTCCGATCAACATGGACTCTATTGTGTTTTAAGTTTCTATGCAATGCAGTTTCTAAGTAGTGCATGTGACCGTAGGAGCGTGCAGTATGTAGCAGCGACTATGGAGTCTATCAGCTTAGGGTGAAATACAGGTCACCTAGTGCCACAGTTAGCTAGGATTCTTTCCCACAAAAATATTCTTAGCAGCTTTAATAAATTTATAATCAATCTAAAATCATAAACTCCTATCTTCATTATACACCCCTTTACAGGGCACAGTAGGCAGCAAACTAAATTTCCCCTTCTTATCTACATTTCTCTTTCTTGTGTGTGGATACCAAAATCTCCCTGACATATGCTACACAGGTCTCCATGACTCCACTACTGCAGGGACTAAACAAGTTCTTACATGGTGAACAATGCAAGGGCATTCATATCATAGAAACTGTTTCTGTTATAACTACAAACCTTAAACCATAAACAATCACGTCAAATATAATGTACGATTATTCATTTGATTTTTACACTTGATATGTGATTCTAATAAAATGTTGATGTAGTAGGTAGATGCAAGATATAGATAGAAAGCATGATTTAGAACTGTAAGAAGGCAGGTGTAGATGATCAGGTTTGTGCCTACAGACCACGTATTAATCCAAGCTGAACAAGGGCAACAAAACATCCACGGGTGTAGACAATTTCTCTCAAAACTGGGGGGGTTAGGTTCTAAGCCTCACCTCTGTTGGCCCCCATTTTCTCACCTGATGGCCCCCCTGCGACTGTGCCTGTCTTAAGTTGTTCCTCCCTTGAGGAATCTTAGCCGTCTCTGGCTAACCAGCCATCTTACGGGGCCATACAGGGAGATGTAAAGCTGGTGAGAGAGAAGTAATATTCTTTGAAAAGGTTAGTTTTTCACTTCTTTGCAGATTTATGCTCCGTGGCTTCTATGCCCAGCACTTGTCTTGAGGTATCTTTACTTCCTGGAAAATTATGGTATTTGGTAATCTCACATATAAGGCACAAAGTGTAGTAAATGGCTGTAATTAAGAAAGAAGAAAAAAAAACTATGAGACATGAGAAGATTAAGAGTCAGACAGGGTTACTGTATTCAACATTCTCTCATAACTCTATTTCTAGAAAACTTTCCATCACTAGTTTCACTAGCATTGTAATAATAAAAAAGGGGGGTAATCTCAGTGGAAATGGGGTGGTCAATGTTTGACTAACAGTAGGTTTCGGTACTTTATGCCAAGATCGCCATTTGGCCCCTGCGTATTCCATTCTTCAGGAGCACTGTCCTGAAAAGCTCCTGGGAAACGTATGTTCTCATCCTTTCCACACTGCTCAGCAAAGGTTAGTTAACCCTTAGCAAAAAATGCAGGTAAAAGCAAAGCCAATAGTATAATAGAAAAAGCAAAATCAGGGTAGGTAATAGGGGGAGCCAGCTGCGAAAGCCCCTGCTTTGTGGGGGTCTTCTTCCAGCTTGAGCTTCACCACACAGCTTGAGTAGCATGGCTCCCAGCAAAATATGATTACAGAGCGGTCTTATTTTTGCAGCCACGGTCCATCATCCTTGCAGCTGCCCTTGTCTGACGGTAATGTCCCATGGAATTGTTTGTGTGCAACAGGAGAACTCCAAGGCCTTGGCTGTGGATGTCAGGTCAGCTCCTAGCAACACCAAGGTCTAGCTGATAGTATAGGTCAACTTCCAGATGTCAGGGGCTGCTTTTCTCTTTCTCAAAAGAGAGGAGGCAAGGAGAGATGAGGGTGGGCGGGATTTCAGTTTTCTGAAAATTAGGTAGAGAGTTTCTATAGTGTATGCAAAGGAAGTAACAGGGCAGGAAGGCAGAGTAGGTTAATATGAATTGATAAGACCCTGTGTCTGCATCATGGTTTTCAAGAAATATGTTTTTTTTAATATAAAAGTTTAAATATAAATTAAAAACTTGAGCAATTTTGAATTGGCTTCTTGGTTGCTGGGTTGTGTTCCTGCTATTGTGAGACTAATCATGTGGATCAGGATCTTAAAGGGTAGGCTTTGAAAGCCAGGAGATGCTGAGCTATTGTGTTTTAGAGTCCAGAGTCCCGGTTCCAGCTGAAGCTGATGCCTGGGTCCCCATGTGTTTGAAGAAGTAACAGAGCCAGTAGGGCAGCAATCAGAAGCCAGGCTCAGGTACCCACTGTCTCCATCCCCTGAAGATCCAAGGAGACAGAGTTTCCTAGGCTCTCAGTGTCCCCAGAAACTGGCAGCCCTGACACCCACCTCAGTTCTGGGTCCTGCTTATTGTCCCAGCAAACCTCATCAGCCAAGGATGCCAAGGTGGGGGACACGGTCCCTGCTCCCGGGCATGCTGATTCTACGGGAGAGTTGAGGGCATCCCACACCAACAGCAGAGAACTAGCCAGTACTCATAGGATAGAGTTTTGGGAAGTGGGGTCCGGGAAGGCTGAGGACACGGCAGAGAGGAAAGCACCGTCGTAGGTGAATTCAGAGCACTCTTTGAGGTCTGAAGATCCCCAAGGAAGACAGTGAGAGCCAAACTCTAAGGCGGAAGAGAGAACCCTCTCCAAGCCATAGGAGATACGCATTCGTCCAGCACCCAAGAGCCTCGTGAAAGCAGCTGGAATGAACACCCAACAGCGCCCTCCCCTTCCCACCCGGCTCCCTGGGTCAGGTGGCTGGTCCGAAGGGCCTAGACTATGCGGGGTATGGAGAGAGATGGAAAGAGAGGCCTCAAAAATGGGAGTGCAAGGGTTGGAAGAGTTTTGGAAACGGAGCAGCTGGAGGGAGAGCTGGTCAAGGGATGCAGAGGTATCAGGAGGGTCTGTTTCCTTGGCCAGGCTTGAAAAGAATGGGTTGGCCGTCTGGAGCCTGCGCTGGGGACTTGCGCGGCCGGCCGGCGCCGGAGGCGGGCGGGGGGCCCGAGGCCGCCGCCCTCCCCATCCTCTCCCGCTCCCCCTGCCGGGAGCCACAGCCCTGTGCCGGCGGGGGAACCAGTGGCCACCTCTGGGCCCCACGTGGGCAGCGCCGCCGCCCCCGCCCCTGGGGCTGGACGTGGCCCCCCCCCGCCCCCGCGGCTGCCGGAGGCTGGGGGTGGGGTCTGGCGCCGGAGCCCGGGGCCCTGCTGTCACGGCGCGGCGCCGGGCTTTCCGCCGCGCGTCCCGGCCGGGAGCGCAGGTACGCGACGAGGCGGGGCGCCTGGCAGTGCGGGCCGGGCTGCGGGGTCCCGGGCGCCGCGCGGTCCCGAGGTGCTGGACGCGGCGCCGGTGTCTGCGCTCCCAGAGGGCTCGGGGCCCTGCCGGACAGCCGGGCTGCGGGGGGCGCTCCGGGCGGCCTCCCAACGCGCGCCCCGGTCGCGCCCTTCGGCCCTCCCATCGCGCTGTCCCCTACTGTCACCTCTTTGCCCGACGGTGAACCCAGCCCGAAAGGCCGAGAAGTGCCCCGCGCCGCGGCCATCCGCCCTCCTGGCGGCTCCAGGCCCTGCTGTCCCGCCGCCCCGCGTGCCTCTGCCGCCCCCTGCGGTGGCCAGGCCGGAGCCCCTCCCCTCCCTCGACCGCCTTGCCTCTCAGAGCTTGAAGCCCCGGGTATGTGGTCCTCTTCACCCCGTACGTATGCGGCCAGCATCTCGAATTTTCTGCGCGCGGCACAGAGCGAGAGCCTCTGGACACTCTGCATGTGGGCTGGAGCGATGCTGCACGGGGTGCGGGACCGGCGGTGACAGGACGAGAGAACGGGGGGCCCAGAGGGGACTGGGAGAGCCGCGGGGCTTCCCCCAAATGCCGGTCTGGGTCCAGAAACTCTAGAGTGGCGGGGAGACTGCAGTGCAGGTAGCGTCCCCACAGTAAGCCTCCTACTTGAGGGAAGACCATCTGTGAGAGGTGGCAACCCCTCCACAGTTGTGATGTGGGGTGACGTGGGATGTGAGCTGGCTTTTGAAAGAGGTGTGATTTAATTTATGATTATTCCCGATCATTTGAGGCTGTCCACCTTTCTGGTCGCCTTACCTGGATATGCTCCCATTGCTTTGATGTAGTTTTACCCACTTGGTCCAACATCTTTGCTGAGGTCTAGAGCCACATGCCAAATTCCCAACTGCTGCCAGACTTGCCACAAGCAGTGCCAAGCCCACAGGCCCCAGACCAGTTGAGCAGTGGGCCCCTTGACCAGTCCCCATCTGAGCTCCCTCCTTCCTGAAACTGGCACCTCCAACTCCCTGGCCCCCAGCTCTGAACTCTGGAGTCATTTTTGTCTCCTTTTCTTCTCTTGCTGTTTCATTGAGGTGGCAAATATATCTCAGATGCCCCCCACCACACACACACACACAGCACGACCCCAGTCATTTTCTAGCAGGGATTCCATGCTGTCCCCCTGCTCTGGCGAGCTTTGGCAAAAGGCCTGAAGAGCTCTTTGAGCTCCAGCTTCTGGACTTCTGTTGTGTGCAGGAACTGGCTCTGCAGCGCAGCTCACTCAGAGCCTAACCTTATGCTAAGACGCCTGGGTTTTGGCCACTACCAGCCACAGGGGTTGGCTGGACCACATGATGCTCCCTGCAGCCACACAGTGTGAAAACTCCTTGATCTTTTTAAGCATTTTGATGTACCTCCATACTGCTTTCCACAATGGTTGAACGAACTTACATTCCCACCAGCAGTGTAGGAGGGTTCCCCTTTCTCCACAGCCTCGCCAACATTTGTTGTTGTTTGTCTTTTGGATGGCAGCCATCCTTACTGGTGTGAGGTGATACCTCATTGTAGTTTTAATTTGCATTTCTCTGATAATTAGTGATGTGGAGCATCTTTTCATGTGCCTGTTGACCATCTGTATTTCTTTTTTGGAGAACTGTCTGTTCCGTTCCTCTGCCCATTTTTTAATTGGGTTATTTGTTTTTTGTTTGTTGAGGCGTGTGAGCTCTTTATATATTCTGGACGTCAAGCCTTTATCGGATGTGTCATTTTCAAAAATATTCTCCCATACTGTAGGGTTCCTTTTTGTTCTATTGATGGTGTCTTTTGCTGTACAGAAGCTTTTCAGCTTAATATAGTCCCACTTATTCATTTTTGCTGTTGATTTCCTTGCCCGGGGAGATATGTTCAAGAAGAGGTCACTCATGTTTATGTCTAAGAGGTTTTTGCCTATGTTTTCTTCCAAGAGTTTAATGGTTTCATGACTTACATTCAGTTCTTTGATCCATTTTGAGTTTACTTTTGTATATGGGGTTAGACAATGGTCCAGTTTCATTCTCCTACATGTAGCTGTCCAGTTTTGCCAGCACCACCTGTTGAAGAGACTGTCATTTCGCCATTGTATGTCCATGGCTCCTTTATCAAATATTAATTGACCATATATGTCTGGGTTAATGTCTGGATTCTCTAGTCTGTTCCATTGGTCTGTGGCTCTGCTCTTGTGCCAGTACCAAATTGTCTTGATTACTATGGCTTTATAGTAGAGCTTGAAGTTGGGGAGTGAGATCCCCCCTACTTTATTCTTCTTTCTCAGGATTGCTTTGGCTATTTGGGGTCTTTGGTGTTTCCATATGAATTTTTGAATTATTTGTTCCAGTTCATTGAAGAATGTTGTTGGTAGTTCATAGGGGAGTATCAAATCTGTATATTGCTTTGAGCAGGATGGCCATTTTGACGATATTAATTCTTCCTAGCCACAAGCATGGGATGAGTTTTCATCTGTTAGTGTCCCCTTTAATTTCTCTTAAGAGTGACTTGTAGTTTTCAGAGTATAAGTCTTTCACTTCTTTGGTTAAGTTTGTTCCTAGGTATTTTATTTTTTTTGATGCAATTGTGAATGGAGTTGTTTTCCTGATTTCTCTTTCTGTTGGTTCATTGTTGGTATATAGGAAAGCCACATATTTCTGTGTGTTGATTTTGTATCCTGCAACTTTGCTGTATTCCGATATCAGTTCTAGTAGTTCTGGGGTGGAGTCTTTAGGGTTTTTTATGTACAGTATCATGTCATCTGCAAATAGTGACAGTTTAACTTTTTCTTTACCAATCTGGATTCCTTGTGTTTCTTTGTTTTGTCTGATTGCCATGGCTAGGACCTCCAGTACTATGTTAAATAACAGTGGAGAGAGTGGGCATCCCTGTCTAGTTCCCGATCTCAGAGGAAATGCTTTTAGCTTCTCACTGTTCAATATAATGTTGGCTGTGGGTTTATCATAGATGGCCTTTATTATGTTGAGGTACTTGCCCTCTATTCCCATTTTGCTGAGAGTTTTTATCATGAATGGATGTTGAACTTTGTCAAATGCTTTTTCAGCATCTATGGAGATGATCATGTGGTTTTTGTCTTTCTTTTTGTTGATGTGGTGGATGATGTTGATGGACTTTCGAATGTTGTACCATCCTTGCATCCCTGGGATGAACACCACTTGGCCATGGTGTATGATCCTTTTGATGTATTTTTGAATTCGGCTTGCTAATATTGTGTTGAGTATTTTTGCATCTACGTTCATCAGGGATATTGGTCTGTAGTTTTCTTTTTTGGTGGGGTCTTTGCCTGGTTTTGGTATTAGGGTGATGTTAGCTTCATAGAATGAGTTTGGGAGTATCCCCTCATCCTCTATTTTTTTGGAAAACTTTAAGGAGAATGGGTATTATGTCTTCCCTGTATGTCTGATAAAATTCCGAGGTAAATCCATCTGGCCCCGGGGGTTTTGTTTTTGGTAGTTTTTTGATTACCACTTCAACTTCGTTGCTGGTAATTGGTCTGTTTAGATTTTCTGTTTCTTTCTGGGTCAATCTTGGAAGGTTGTATTTTTCTAGGAAGTTGTCCATTTCTCCTAGGTTTCCCAGCTTGTTAGTATATAGGTTTTCATAGTATTCTCTAATAATTCTTTGTATTTCTGTGGGGTCCGTCATGATTTTTCCTTTCTTGTTTCTGATACTGTTGAATTGTGTTGACTCTCTTTTCTTCTTAATAAGTCTGGCTAGAGGCTTATCTATTTTGTTTATTTTCTCGAAGAACCAGCTCTTGGTTTCATTGATTTCTGCTATTGTTTTATTCTTCTCAATTTTATTTATTTCTTCTCTGATCTTTATTATGTCCCTCCTTCTGCTGACCTTAGGCCTCATCGGTTCTTCTTTTTCCAATTTCGATAACTGTGACATTAGACCATTCATTTGGGATTGTTCTTCCTTTTTTAAATATGCTTGGATTGCTATATACTTTCCTTTCCTCTTAAGACTGCTTTTGCTGTGTCCCACAGAAGTTGGGGCTTAGTGTTGTTGTTGTCATTTGTTTCCATATATTGCTGGATCTCCATTTTGATTTGGTCATTGATCCATTGATTATTTAGGAGCGTGTTGTTAAGCCTCCATGTGTTTGTGAGACTCTTTGCTTTCTTTGTACAGTTTATTTCTAGTTTTATGCCTTTGTGGTCTGAAAAGTTGGTTGGTAGGATTTCAATCTTTTGGAATTTTCTGAGGCTCTTTTTGTGGCCTAGTATGTGGTCTATTCTGGAGAATGTTCCATGTGCACTTGAAAAGAATGTATATCCTGTTGATTTTGGATGTAGAGTTCTATAGATGTCTATTAGGTTCATCTGCTCTACTGTGTTGTTCAGTGCTTCCATGTCCTTACTTATTTTCTGCCCGGTGAATCTATCCTTTGGGGTGAGTGGTGTGTTGAAGTCTCCTAGAATGAATGCATTGCAGTCTATTTCCCCCTTTAGTTCTGTTAGTATTTGTTTCACATATGCTGGTGCTCCTGTGTTGGGTGCATATATATTTAGAATGGTTATATCCTCTTGTTGGACTGAGCCCTTTATCATTGTGTAATGTCCTTCTTTATCTCTTGTTACTTTCTTTGTTTTGAAGTCTATTTTGTCTGATATTAGTACTGCAACCCCTACTTTCTTCTCTCTGTTGTTTGGCTGAAATATGTTTTTCCATCCCTTGACTTTTAGTCTGTACATGTCTTTGGGTTTGAGGTGAGTTTCTTGTAAGCAGCATATAGATGGGTCTTGGTTTTTTATCCATTCTATTACTCTGTGTCTTTTGATTGGTGCATTCAGCCCATTAACATTTAGGGTGACTATTGAAAGATATGTACTTATTGCCATTGCGGGCTTTAAATTCGTGGTTACCAAAGGTTCAAGGTTAGCCTCTTTAGTATCTTACTGCCTAACTTAGCTCGCTTATTGAGCTGTTATATACACTGTCTGGAGATTTTTTTCTTCTCTCCCTTCTTATTCCTCCTCCTCGATTCTTCATATGTTGTGTGTTTTGTGCTGTGCTCTTTCTAGGAGTGCTCCCATCTAGAGCAGTCCCTGTAAGATGTTCTGTAGAGGTGGTTTGTGGGAAGCAAATTCCCTCAGCTTTTGTTTGTCTGGCAATCGTTTAATCCCACCATCATATTTAAATGTTAGTCGTGCTGGATACAGTATCCTTGGTTCAAGGCCCTTCTGTTTCATTGTATTAAATATATCATGCCATTCTCTTCTGGCCTGTAGGGTTTCTGTTGAGAAGTCTGATGTTAGCCTGATGGGTTTTCCTTTATAGGTGACCTTTTTCTCTCTAGCTGCCTTTAAAACTCTTTCCTTGTCCTTGATCTTTGCCATTTTAATTATTACATGTCTTTGTGTTGTCCTCCTTGGATCCTTTCTGTTGGGGGTTCTGTGTATTTCCGTGGTCTGTTCGATTATTTCCTCCCCCAGTTTGGGGAAGTTTTCAGCAATTATTTCTTCTAAGATACTTTCCATCTCTTTTCCTCTCTCTTCTTCTGGAACCCCTATAATATGGATATTGTTCCTTTTGGATTGGTCACACAGTTCTCTTAATATTGTTTCATTCCTGGAGATCCTTTTGTCTCTCTCTATGTCAGCTTCTATGCGTTCCTGTTCTCTGCTTTCAATTCCATCAATGGCCTCTTGCATCCTCTCCATTCTGCTTATACACCCTTCCAGAGTTTGTTTCATTTCTGTGATCTTCTTTCTGGCATCTGTGATCTCCCTCCGGACTTCATCCCATTTCTCTTGCGTATTTCTCTGCATCTCTGTCAGCATGTTTATGATTCTTATTTTGAATTCTTTTTAAGGAAGACTGGTTAGGTCTGTCTTCTTCTCTGGTCTCTGTGATCTTTGTCTGCCTGTAGCTTTGCCTTTTCACGGTGATAGGAATAGTTTGCAGAGCTGGGACGAGTGACGGCTGGAAGGACTTCCCTTCTTGTTGGTTTGTGGCCCTCCTCTCCTGGGAGAACAGCGACCTCTAGTGGCTTGTGCTGCGCAGCTGCGCGCAGACAGGGTTTCTGCTTCCTGCCCGGCTGCTATGGAGTTAATCTCCGCTGTTGCTGTGGGCGTGGCCTGGCTCGGGCAGCTACTCCAAAATGGTGGAGTCGCGTTGGAGCAGGAGCTGCTGGGAGGCTATTTATCTCCGTAAGGGGCCTCCCTGCTCCCTACAGCCCAGGGGTTTGGGTGCCCAGAGATCCCCGGATTCCCTACCTCTGGATTAAGTCTCCCGCCCTGCCCCTTTAAGACTTCCAAAAAGCACCCAGCAAAACAAAACAACGACCACCAAAAAAAAAAAAAAATTTTTTTAATTAAAAAAAAAAAAAAAAGGTGGCCGCTCGTTTTTCTTTATTCTCCGGTGCCAGCCTCAGGCATCTGCTCACCTGTCTTGCTGCCCTGTTTCCCTAGTATTGGGTTCCCTATCCCTTTAAGACTTCTAAAAGGCGCTCGCCAGAACAGAACAGCAAAAAAAAAAAAAAAAAAATGGTTGCTCGCTTTTCTGGTGTCCTCCGGTGCCAGGCCACCGGTGCCCGCTCACTGTTCTTGCTGCCCTGTTTTCCTAGTATCCAGGGCCCCCTGGGCACGTACTGTGTCTGGGCCCGGATGGCTGGGGCTGGGTGTTCAGTAGTCCCGGGCTCCGTCTCCCTCCCGCTCTGCCTGCTCTTCTCCCGCCGGGAGCTGGGGGGAGGGGCGCTCGGCTCCCGCGGGGCCGGGGCTTGTATCTTACCCCCTTCGCGAGGCGCTGGGTTCTCTCAGGTGCAGATGTGGTCTGGATATTGTCCTGTGTCCTCTGGTCTTTATTCTAGGAAGGGTTGTCTTTGTTATATTTTCATAGATATATGTAGTTTTGGGAGGAGATTTCCGCTGCTCTACTCACGCCGCCATCTTCCACCCCCTCTCGAATATTTGAATTTATAGCCAGAAGTGGTAAATGCTGTTAGTAAGTCAGCTCTGCATTCATAACTAGCTGTGCATGAAGGAGTGAAGAATTGATGATGCAGAGGAACAGGCAGCTTCTACTGTGTAGGTGTTCTGTTAGGTATTCTGGGGTATTTTGTTCTTTGTTTTCTTTCTTTCAGATTATTTTTTCTGGAAGGAGGACCAGGAGGTGGAGACGGTCGCCATCCCCGCCGCTCTCCGTGCACGGACGGTGCGAGGCACACGCGTCCTCTCGCTGCCGCTGCTCTCATAGGGGCAGCCCCTTCGGGGCGTGGAGCCCCTCCGCGTAGCACCACCCTGGGGCTGCCCTGGGTGCAGCCTCAAGTTGCCATCACGGAGTGCGGGTGCTGCCGCCACTGCGGAAGGAGGTGGAGAGACACTGAGGGCAGGACTCGGTCTAGAGCATCCCCACACTCTCCTTGATCTTTTTAATGAGGCCCAAAACACACTAAAGGAGTTGGACTTTGCTGGCACATCTGGTTCTGCAAAGGGCACCAAGTGAGCATCCTACCTGGGTATCAGCTTATTGGGGCCACCACTGCAAAAGCATCCTTGAGACAAGTTAGTGTCAATAAGAAAACAGATAGATATACACATTTTCATTATCCATTCAAGCTGTTTTTATTTGTTGACCTCAGAATCCTTTGTCGACACAGTGATTCACAAATAAGATTTTTCAAGGCCTTTTCTGAGGAAACATCTTGCTATTTGAACAGTCACCCGTGACTCTAAGTGCAGCAAGCCAACAGGGGCAGGCATGGGCGGCCTGAGTCAGGGTACGCAATGCTCCCAAGCTGGGCTCAGAAGGACAGGAGGAGAGAGCTAGGTCTGGGTAGCTAAGGTGGGTTTCCTACAGGAAGTCACTAGGGGCTGCTACGCAGAGTAGCTTCTCATCTTCCCGAAGTCCAGAGAATGGAAACACTTGGAAAAGAGGTTCCCCAACCTGAGTGTGAGGACAAACCTACGGGGCTGGCCTTAGTTGGCATAAAGATGCCTCCAGGTGGTCGACACCAAAATGTTCTGATCCCAGGTTGGCTGAGAAATGTTACAGGTATGCCTCTCCCTTCTAGGAAACGCTATATCCTCCCACCCTAACTGCCTACCTGCCCGGAGCAGCAAACTGTACTGGGGCCTCAGGGAAGGGAATTGAGGGTGATCCTGAGCTCCAAATAGTGTCTGGATGGCTCACATGAGCCTGCTTTTTCAGTTCCCACCCCAGCTGCAGTTAACCCTCCTCTGCATCCCCTGCCAAACAGTTCAGGGAAGACAAGCACATAGGCTAGAGGGAGACCCAGGTCCCCAAGACTCAAAGCTTCTCTCACCCCTGACCCAGCCACACCCACCCAACTCCTCTCGCTCCTCTCCCAGAACTGGGAAGGTACTGGTTTCTTGCCAGTCCTCCTCTAAGCTGTGCTTGTCCGATCTTTGAGTTCCTATTAATACACAAGTAATATGGTCAGTGTCCTTGGTGGCAACTGCCTCACTCCTGTTCACCTCCCTAGAAAAGACTAATAGGGAGAGAAGAGTGGACAGAAGCAAAAGAGCCCTCTTCCTTCTCCACCAAAGCCTACCCTGTCTACTCCCTGCAAGTCTGCCATTCAACAAATATTTCAACATCTGCTACTTGCCAGGCACTAGGGTGCAGAGATGAGTAAGTGCAGTGCATGTCCGCAGGAAGCTCAGGGGTGGGAATAGGAAGAGGGGATCACAAGCAAGCCAACAATCACAATGCAGGGTGGCCACTGCTGTGATGGGGCACTGCAGGGGTCCCTGAAGATGAGATCTCTAAGTCCTGCTCTCTAGGAGGAGCAAAAGTAGCAGGAAGAAGAAGGGGGTGAGCTAGACAAAAGGCAGTCTCTGAAATAGAGGCCATATATTCTGGACCCTGCCAGTGTTTTGAAGGAGGTGGGGGTTACTTTCCCACAGTGGAGTTTGGGCTTTGCTGGAGGCTGCAGGCATCTGGGTAGAGAAGTAAACTGGCTTCAGCAGGGTTTGCTTCTAGGAAGTTGGTTCTGGCTGCAGTAAGCTTGGAGGCAGGCCCAGCTTCCAGGCAGGGCTTTGCCCCTTACCAGCTGTGTGTTCCTGGGCAAATCATTTCCCCCTCTGAACCTCAGTGTCCACATTTGTGAAATGCAGATAGCAGTTGTGAGGATCAAGATAAATATTTATAGAAAGCACCTGGAACATAACAGGCACAGAAGGACAGAGGGAGGCTGTGAAGCTGCCCCTCCCTGCCACACGGTCTGGGTCTTCCCCCCTCCTCTTTTGGCTCCCCTGTGATCTCAGAACTTCTTGACCATTGTTTATCAGGGAAAGATCACACGGAGAGGCTGAGAAAGCAGCCAGGAAGAAGCCTGGGTGGGACAGGGTTGGGAGGGAAGAAGCATGGGTACACTCTCGGTGCTCCAGGAGGAGCCAGGGTAGAGGTCAGGGCTTATGGCCAGGAGGGTCCTGGGGGTGGGGGTGGGGGTGGGGGAGGGGAAGGCGGGGAGAATGGGCTAGTCACCAATTCCTGTCCCTGAGCTAAGCTCACTGGGTGGTCCTATACCATCGCTGACCTAGAGGGAAATGCCAGCCCTAACGATTGTGTGCCTAGGGAGGGGATGTGTAAGCAACCTGGCTGTCCACGTTGGAGGAGCCAGCAGACTGTCCTGACCCTCACCCAGAGCTCCTTAACCCTCATGCTGTGTTCCACCAGGCCCCACGGAGCTGGCCAGCCTCAGCATTCGCCCATGGAGGCCCGGAGTGGGCCAGGCGTGGGGCTGCTCTGGAGGCTGCAGTGGGCCAGGCCTGTGCACCCCATGAGCTAGAGCGGTTCAGCGGGTTCATGGCTGACCTAGAGCGGGTGCTTGGCCTCCTTCTACTGCTTGGCAGTCGCCTGGACCGCGTGCGCGGTGCCCTGGCTCGGGCTGTTGCAGACTGTGACCCTGATGAACAGGTAACTAGTTCAGGCTAGGGGTTAAAGGGTGGTAATGGGCCTGCCTGCTCTGGCTGGCACCCCCGACCCACTCACAGTGCCCTCTCCGTGCAGCTCCAGGCCTCTCTCCTGCAGCGACTGGGGCTCCTGGAGCAGCAGCAGGAAGATGCCAAGGAGCTGAAGAGGCACGTGGCACGGTGCGAGCGGGCCCTGCGGGAGGTGCTGGTGCAGGCCCTGTCAACTGCAGAGCTGCACGCCTACAGTGCCCTGCTGGTGGGCAAGGCCACGGTCCTGGCCCAGCAGCGCAGCTTGGACAAGTGGGTCCGACTCCAGGATCAACTTGACACCGTCAGGAGGTCAGGAGCAACGTTAGCCATCCTCCCCCACCCTACAGGCGGACCTGGCCCCCAGGAACCCACCCTTCTGATAAACCTCCCCCCTCCCCAGCTCCCCTCACCTAGTTGCAGGCCAGGAGGATGGGGAGCATGGCACCTGCCTCTTACCAACATGACTGGGACAGACACTGTTTTCCTGGCTCTTTTCCCTCGGGGGAGGGGAAGACCCAGGCCTGGCCTTCCCAGAATGCTTCTTCCAGGTGTTCTCCTGTGGCTCCACCTAGGTCTTATGGATTATTTGGTAATTAATTTATGGATTTAAAAACTAGTATTTCCCTTTTTGTGATGAGAGGCCTGGTCAGGGTTGGTTGGAGGGAATGAAATCAGAGTTGTATTTCAATTTAAGTTGCAAAATGACCTTTTTTTCTCTCTCAGTAATGTGGAAAGATCTGAAGCTATCTTGTTTACAAACTATAGATCCAAACTGTGCCTGACTAGAGCAGAAGAGGGATGGCAGTTGCTAGGAAGACTGGAGAGAATAGGCCTGAAGACAGGAGGAATCGGGGGGATGCTGGGCCCTCAACGCTACTGCCCCCATGCCCCAATTCCTAACTGTTTCAGTGACTGTCACACAACAGAAGCCTAGGCCTGGTTGGCGGAGTCCAGTTCTCCTTTGCTGTTCTTACCCAAGCCCACAGCCCCACAGTGGCAGTAGGGTACTGCTTCCCTTCAAGACTCCAGGGATAGAGAATTTCCCCAAATGGAAAACAGGTTCAGTTACTTTGCTGCCTAATAACCCTGACAAATGTCCAGTACACTCGGATTTTCCAGTACATTCATTCCAAGACTCAGAAAGAACTTTCTTCCTCTTTCAATTATGTTATGAAAACGGAGTTTATCCAACTCCCCTTTGGAAACCCCACTGGGTCCCCCAGGCTTGAGGAGGCAGTTGGGGCTGGGAGCTGAAGCTCAGGCTTAGGGGACTTGGAGGCCTACCATGCAGGGGATGAGAACCCGGAGAGGCAGCTCCACTTGTGTGCTAGAGATGCTGATCTGGGGACGGGCTAGGGTTGGGAGTCAGGAATTAGGGGCTGGAGTGGTATAAACATGACTCATACTCCCCTTTATTTGTGCATCAGCCCTGTGTACACAGCATCAATGTTAAGTTCTCAAATATGCATGTGAAAATCTGCTTTAGTATTTGTAGCTGCAAGTCTAGGGAGAAGATAATGCTGAAAGAGTAATCTGGGGTCATGACTGGATTAACTTAAATTCCAGTTTGGTCTTTTTCCTATTTGCAGTAGAATGTCACTGAAAGCTTTCTTTCTTATTATTTCTTTTTTAAAAGTAGTTTTAATTATCTTCAGATTGTAAAATAATATTTTCCTAATTCTCAATAGTTTCTAAAATATAAAGACTAGAGAACATGTTAGAGAACCACTTTCAAAATTGTTAGGTTTATTCTGTGTGGGGGTTTTCTGTATACATCCGTAAATATATTCACAGTCCTATATACCATTCTATACACATAGAATTAGACCACACACACATTATTTCATAACCCATGTTTCTTTATTGCCTGCAGTTACCAGTGCTGGTGGTGAACAGAGGGAGGAGGGAGTCTTGGAGGGGTTGATCTCAGGGTTGCTGGAAAAGGTGGTGAGGGTCATCAAGCTAGGGCGGTGGGGACAGATAGGGAGGGGAGCCAAAGGTCACAGTTAATAATTGGCTGAGCTCAAACCCGAACCCCAGGCTGTCTGATTCTGAAGTCTGTGTTCATTTACTGTGCAAAATTAGATCACCAATTGCTTAAAATCAATGTTCTGAAAATTTAATAAATAAAAGGAAAACTTCCTCAAATAAAAATCACCTTAAATCTTTACACTTGTGCATCTGTACATTCTCTACTTTAATAATTTAAGTGATTAGCTTATAGTGTGAGCCAACAGAATAAGGATGCCAATGACATCCAATTCCCCGGACTGCTTAGAAATAGAACTTGCATTATGGTCCTGTTTTCACTGTTGAAGTCATATTCCCTTTGTTGCAATTTTCATTCCAGTAGCTACTTTTCTATTTTATTTTCCTAGCTCTTTCATGACAAATTTTTGGGTCCCTTGGAAAAATTATTGCCATTAACTTATAGATAGCGGAGCCTTAGTCAACTTAGAATTTTGTTACCATCCCCTGTCTTCAAGGGGAGAAGAAGATTCCATTTAA
This sequence comes from Manis pentadactyla, assembly GCF_030020395.1. NCBI lineage: Eukaryota > Metazoa > Chordata > Mammalia > Pholidota > Manidae > Manis > Manis pentadactyla. Next base: position 85,936,621 of record NC_080031.1, read on the forward strand.
AGATCATTATTGTTTTATGTGGTTTGAACTTATTCTGATTATGATCACTAAGAATAGGCAAGGGATTAAATACTGATTCAAAAGGAATTGCTTGACACTGAAGGAACAAAACAGCAGCAGACTCACAGACTCCAAGAAGGAACTAGTGGTTACCAAAGGGGAGGCAGTGGGGAGGGAGGGAGAAGGGGATCAAGGGGCATTAAGATTAGCACACAGAATGTAGGTTGGTCACGGGGAAGGCAGTACAGCAGGGAGAAGACAAGTAGTTGATGGACAATGACTGCAGTGGGGTCGGGAGAGGGGACTTGATACTGTGGGTGAATGTTGAAATCACAATGTTGCTCATGTGAAACCTTCGTAAAATTGTATATCAATAATACCTTAATTTGAAAATATGTAAAACTAATAAAATACTGTTCATTTATATTAAAAAAAGGAATTGCTTGTACAAGCAAAGTTTATTGACAGTGCTTAATAGGCTTTAGTCTCTGATCTGTACAAAAGAAGTGCCCAAGGTCACAGTTAATAATTGGCTGAGCTCAAACCCGAACCCCAGGCTGTCTGCTTCTAAAGTTTGTGCTCATTTACTCTGCAAAATTAGATCACCAATTGCTTAAAATCAATGTTCTGAATATTTAATAAATAAAAGGAAAAATTCCTCAACTAAAAATCACCTTAAATCTTTACACTTGTACATCTGAACATTCTCTACTTTAATATTTTAAGTGATTAGCTTATAGGGTGAGCAAACAGAATAAGGATGCCAATGACATACAGTTACCCAGACTGCTTTAAATTTTGGTGCCCTGCTGCCAGTAAGGCCATTGAATCAGTTCTTCCAGTGACCCTGCAGTTTGCCTATAAGCATCAGGAAAATCAAATGTAAAATGTATATTTATAGCAAGGGTTTTATCATGTGTCCTGAATTCTTTTTTGTGTCCAGATTCTATGATGTGTCCCGAATATGGGAAAAAGCAGTAGGAGGGCCATTTATTCCTATCTCAGTATCTTAAATTTGGGAGAGGTCAGGGTAGAAAGAAGGCCTTTTGTGTTTTTTAAAGCCACATTATTAAATAAATATAAAATTAAAAACCCTCTGTAATCTGTGTTATGTTATGTTGTGTTACCTATTGTACCTCACACTGCACTCTGAACCCTATGATCCTTTATGTTTGTAACTGTCCCTGTCATGGTGGTGGTAGCCACGTGCATCAGCCCCTTCCATTAGGCTCAGCGCACCAGTCTGGCTCCTGTGCCCCCTGGTATCTCCCCAGTGTATCATCATCAGTAAAGAAGAGGAGTGTCTGTGTAGGCAGGAGCTATAGGACATGAGGGGGATGGGCCGACCAGAGTGGCTGTAAAGGGACTTTGCCCAGATACAGATACCAATCTTTTGCAGTTAAGACTGGAACAAATCATGTCTTGTTCTTGCTTACCAGCCCAGGGGAAGCAAAAGGGGCCTCTTCTTTCTCAGGGCTGCAACTTGTTAAGCCCACTCCTCTCCAAGGTCAAAGGGAATTTCTTTATTTCTAAATCATAGTGGCAAATCTCAGATCATTTGCACCTGTTGTAAACTGAATTTTTATATTTGTGATTCATTTTTCAGGCCACTTTATGTGATTCCTCAGACTTGCTTGGTTGCTTGGAAGAGAACCAGTAGGCCTGGTCCGCAGAGACATGGAAAGACCTTGCCTTTGGTACCTTTAGTCATTCCTCCTTGGCTGGTTTTATTCTCACAGATGAGTTTTGACTTAAAAGGCTCTTTTTTTCCCCTCAAGAGTGACATTTTGGGGCTCTGTGTTCCTTTCACATAGGTCAGTATCCAAATCAGGAAAGCTGAGTCTGAAAGACCTGCAAAGTGCTATTTAACCATTTCCTTAATTGTAAAGTGGAGTACCTGCTTGGGTCAGGGTGGACAAAATCAATAACCCAGAGGCCAGACTTCCACTGCATTGTGGAATATGCCTTCAGATGGGCTTGGAGAAGACGACAGCACCAAATGTTTGGAAATGTGAAATCCACCAATTCCATCTGGCTTTAAAGATGGCAGGTAAGAATAGCTCAGCTCTTACCTAAACTCTTGTCCTAGTTAGTGTACCTTGCTTAACTTACCTTCCACTTACCAACATGGGTACAGGTAGAAAAAATCCTTAGACATCAACTTATACAGCTTTCTATTCAATGGTTCTAAGAGCTCATTAGCAGAGAGCTCAAAATAATACAATCTGAAGTAAGTTATACCAAAAAACTGAAAGGTATGTGTTGATGGACACCTTCCCTTCTAGACAGGACATGTTGGGGGAGTCATGCTGAGGTCCGTGCAGCTGGGGAAGTGGCGGGAGGCCGGAGGAGGGGTGCGCAAGTAGCCAAAGGGCAAGTTCCAAATTCTCAGAAGAGCTGCTTACTGGCAGCTTTAAGACTATTAAATGATGACAGAACAGTTTTAACAGCCCTCAGCGTAATAATTTGTGACATTGAACAATGAGCAAGAAACAGATGAGCTCTGCCTCTGAGACTGTGTGGTCTGAGGAAGAAATCACAAGTAGAATGGGGTTTGCTGATCTGACTGAGCATCGATGAAATATTAGCATTGTTAAATGCAAACAAGGATGATGTAGGTCTCTTTTCATGACCTATTCCCAAGATGGCTCCAGCTCCCAGGAGCAAGATACTGTGTTTTCATCAGTTGGAATATAACTCTGAATGTTCAAGAGATGCTGATCACGATGAAATGGCAGCAATTTGTCACATAATAGTGATTTTCTTTGCTGTGATTTTTCTTTTCAGAATAGGGTCAGAGGGCACTGTTCTCAATAACTATCCAATAGTCATTCAGTATGTTCAGTGATCATTGCTAAATGCAATTTGTCACATGGCAGTGACTCTCATCACTTGGATTGTCCCTTTCAAAATAGGGGCAGAATTTACTGTCTACATACCTGACTCTCATCTGAGAGTCTGTAAACAACAATAGGTTAATGTGGTTCAAGAGTCCATTAATTTCAGTAGCTAGGAATGAGGCCATGGAGGGGCTGTTTTTCCTGGACTTTTCTGAATGGAAACTTCTGGTTACATTCTCAGATGTTGATCAAATAGAGGACAGCATAGCGTAGTAAGCAATGCAAACATCTATCTAACCCTACAGGACTCCAATTCTAGACAGAATGGCTGGAGCAGGAGCAAGGAACAAAAATACAGATGTGCTCGAGGCATTCGGCAAAGAGGAAAGGCCCTGCTCCTGCATCCAGACTAAAACGCAAACCACGGAGGGTCTCTCTTGGCAGGAAAGGCCGGAGGCTGCAGCGTGGCCCTTCATGCGTGGCCCCGGGTTTCTTCCTCTCTTCTTCCTTCTCCAATCATTCTCTTCTTTAGCAATGATGATAGAATTTCCTGTGCAAAATAATCCTTTCTTTTTTAACTAGAAATTTTTGGCAAAATGTTACAATGATCACTGTCCTCAGAGCTCAACACACTGGGCCTTAGAAGCTTCCCAGGGGAGAGACAATAAGACCACAGTCTGCACAGAGGCTTCTGTGCAGACTGTGACAATGAAGACAGAAACAATCATGTTAATGTTGTTGGTTAGGTTTGGGTTTTTTTGCTGCTGCTTTTTTGTGGTAGTTTTTCACTATTCAGTCTAAATTTTTAAAGAATATTGTGTATGTCTCCTTTAAGAGAAATTGTTTACATCCCAAAATTAACAGGTCCTGTGTTCTACTTGCATTTTCCATGTAGACGGTGTAGTGGGCAGGATGGCGTCCCCCCAAAAAGATATGCCTATATCCCAAAACTATATGAATATGGCTTTATTTGGAAAATGACCTTTGAGATGTAATTAAATTAAGGATCTCGAGATGAGAACATCCTGGATTATTCAATTGGTTGCTAAATTCATTGACAAGTGTCCTTATAAGAGATGGAAAGGATAAGACACAGAAGAGGAGACAGGCATGTGAAGACAGAGACAGACACTGGAACAATGCAGCCCAGCAAGCCAGGGACCTCCTGGCATCTCCAGAGCTGGAAGAGACAAGGAAGGAAAACATTCTAGAGTCTTCTGGGGAGTGCAGCCTGCTGACACTTGCTTTTGATTTCTGGTCTCCAGAACTGCGAGAGAACACATTTCTGTTGCTTTAAGCCACCCAGTTTGTGGTAATTTGGTATGGTAGCTACAGAAAGCTAATACCAAAGATTAGAAGGAAATAAGAGTATTTACCCACATCTTGCTATACTGGAAGATTCCATCCTGAAATGACTTTCCTTGGGACCCTAGGACTCAGATGTCCCAGGGCTGTGACGAGATCTGGCCCAGGCATGTCTCAACTAAAACTCATGTTGCGCCTGTGTGTCAGAGAGTCCTGATATGTAGATTAAATTTTTAGAGAAAAATTTCCCAGTGGCTGGTACATTTAGTATCCTGAGGCAGGCTTCTCTTTCTAGTAGGTATTTTATGAGATGAGATGTCAGGCCAACAGACTATTTTTACTCTGGGAGAGGTGTTTCTTGTTAGTTCATCCTGATCTCCTGGTTCCTGTCTCCTTCTTCACCCTGGCAGGCTTTCATATTCCCAGAACCCCACCACCACATTGCCCTGCCCGCATCCCTCCAGAATCATCTACAGTGTGGCATTCCAGGTACTCATCACCCAGAAGAGAGAGCTGACAAACACAATGTAATATCTTCATGCTTATAGTATAAAGTATAATAAGCGACAGTTCCTTTCCTCTATAGAATAATCACCAGGTGAGGAAGATAGACATATAAACAGAGATCTATGGGAGGATGTGCTCAGGGCTAGACAGCGATCTGTTACTGTGCTGGGTGCCCAGGGGAGGGGGCACTTCTTGGGAGAATCTGAAAGCTTTCTGAGAAGACAGGGTATTTGAGCCAAATAATGACCAGGAACTCTTCAGGCTGAGAGAGGAGAGGAAAACATTCTCTGCAGAGGCATCAGAGTAAGCAAAGGCAGACATAGTATGTTTGTGCAACAGCAAGAAGCTCAGAGTGGCAAGAGAACGGGGTGAGGACAGGTGGGGTGCAAGAACCAGGTTGCAGAGGGTGATTGGTGCCAGACTGCTGAGGGCCTCACACATCTTCAATGGCTCAAACTCAACATGTCCAAACTGAACTGCCCATCTTCTTCCAGAACTCTCCTGTCCCTCCCCCAGAGTTCTCCAGCTCAAGAAAAGGACCACTGCCCACCTAGCTGGCAGAGACCTGGGCATCAGCATGATTGTTCCGTACCCTCTTTACTACCTCCTAAATCCATCCAGCTCTCTCTATTGCTGTGCCAGGCCTTTGTCTTTTCCAGCCTGGACTTCTGCGGTGGTCCTCCCGTCTTGCCCCACTCCCTTGCCCCCAGTGGGGCTTGCCTCCATTCCATTCTCTACCTGCAGCCAGACTAATCCATTTGGAACACAGATCTAATCATAGCACTTGGTGTCTGTGTAAAACTCTGTAAACTATTTTAAATGGCTCACAAGACACTCTGTAATATGGCCTCTGATCAAAGCAATACGTGCACCAAGGACCCCACTATAATAGAAGCAGCTGAGCTCTGACCTAGAGCTCCCCATCCCCCAGAGAAAGCTTTCAGCTGGTTCTGGGTTTTGGTACTTGCAGTAGTTACCTCCATATCCACGTACTATGCTTACATCAAAGTTCCTCTATTTATCAGTCTTGAACATCCTAATATAGTAAATGGCTTAGTTGACTTCTATTACCTTGTGTCTCTCTTCTCCATCACCAAACTCTTCCTAGTTCCTCCTCAGGTCACTTCTCAAACCTCAAAAAATATACTTGAACCTTAATTTTTTGCTTCATCGATCTTGCACAGATCTACTGCTAACTTGCACTTTGTAGGATGGGAGCGTGAGAGCTCCCAGTCTGCCATCCACCTTCCAAGCACCATCTATTCCTTCCCTTACACACTATGCAGTTTGATGACATTTATATTTCATTTAACCAGAATGAATATTCTATAAACTTTTTCCAAGTTGATTCTAAAAGGCAAAACAATTTGACTTTATAATAACCATGAGAAAGTATTCACTGCAACTCAACTCTGCACTGTGTTTCCATTTGCTTCATATTTGGTTCTGCCTTTCTTGTATACTTTTTGTTTGGGAGCATAATTGCCATCTTTTTTTTTTTGCAGTCGGTGAGTTTTCCAAGCCATCAGTCATACTATCTATTCCGATGAACCCCTCCCTCTGGCCCCTCACCTCTCTGCAGGGTCTCTGGTGGCTCTGGCCTCCCAGGCCAGCTGCACAGCTCTCTGCTTTCATACTGGGACTTCCTTGAACTGCTTTCCTGAGTCGGGTACGCTGTTTCTGAATGTCTCATCTTGCTCTTTCTCCTGGAAAGTGCTGAGCCATGCTCTTAAATAACTTCCTAAAAAACAATACTTAGAGGCTAATTTATATTTTTGTATGGAAAACCTCAAAAACATATAAAGGAGAGAAAACAATATAATGAACCCTCATATACCCATCAACCAGCTCTAATAATTACTAACTCATGGCCAAACTCTTTTCACTTATACTCCCAAGCTACTTCTCTCCACTCCCAGATTCTTTTGAAGCAAATTCCAGATGTTATATTACCAATAAATATTCAAGTATGTATCTATCTCAGAAAGGTAAAGGCTCTTTTTTTTATGGTAGATTTATTTCTTTATTCATTTTTAACTATTACAGTGCTTTTTCCCCCCATCCTGAGTATACACCCTCACTTTTCTGTACAGTTGCACAGCTGTCACTCTTACAATATTTTTATCAGCTGCAAGAGACTGTTTTGATTGTATATTCTGTCTAGCAGTTCCTCTGATACTGAGTATGTTGGTTGTTTCTGATGTGCTACCATTTGTTTAGTCAACACTAACAGTCCCTACAGCTCTGTAGGCCCTGCCCTAGACATTGGGGTTGTAGTGTGAATAAGAGAAACAGTCCTTTCTGCAAGGAGGTTATATCCTGTTGTGCCTGTTTCATTCTTTCTTCTTCTTTTTTATTATCAACTATATATCACGCTGGTTCATCAGTACTCCTCCCCCACCCTCTCCCCCTGTCCACTCCCCTTCCCCTTGGTAACCACTAGTCCCTTCTCAGTGTTTATGAGTCCACTGCTGTTTTGTTCCTTCTGTTTTGACTTGTTTTTATACTCCACAAAGAAGTGAAATCATATGGTATTTGTCTTTCTCCACCTGGCTTATTTCACTGAGCATGATACCCTCTAGCTCCATCCATGTTGTTGCAAATGGCAGGATTTCTTTTCTTTTTATGGCTGAATAATATTCCATTGTGTATATGTACATCTTCTTTATCCATTCATCTATTGGTGGGCACTTAGGTTGCTTCCATATCTTGGCTACTGCAAACAGTGCAGTGATAAACATAGGAATGCAAGGTAAGGGCTCTTTAAAAAAAACATAATCACCATACTGTTAACACACCTAAAAATAGCTATCATTTCTTAGTATCATCAAATGGCCAGTTACTTTTCAAATTTCCCTGAAATATATAAAGGTATGGTCTTCTTTGTCTTTCCTTCCTTCATTTAACGGAGCTTTTAGGATCTTTCTTTTACGCTTATAGTTCTAAGATCTTACTATGACGTGTCTAGGTGTGAGTCTTTTAAAATTAACCCTCTGCAATGTAGGTGGATGGGGAGAAATATTCAACATGCAGGTGGCCATTAGCCTCTGGCTCTTAGCTCCCCTCTGATGCCTGCTCTCCGCAGCGTCCAGGGCCTGGGACGGGCGTTGGGATAGGGGGGAACAGCCCTCTCTGTGAGGGTTCTGGGCTCCACCCACTCTGCTTCATCCCTGCAGGCTCATCCTTCCACTTTCTGCCCTCTAAAAATTTGCTGAAGTCCTTCATCTGCGGATATCTCGTCCTTTCCTTTTCTGTGCTGTATCAGAAAGGAAGACACTTCAAATTTTTCCTTACAATTACTGTAATGGGATCTTGAAAAAAGAGGCAATAGGCATGAGCTGCGAGCCTCAGGCTGTCCTTCAGTGCTCTTCCCCTGGCCTTTAGCTCGTCCCAGTGCCTGGAATAGGTCTCTCTTTCTCGAAATCCTGCTCTTTTGTCTTGAAATATTCCTCCTTCCCTATATCTGCCCCACACAAACTTTTGTCCGGTGACCTCCTGCTCATCTTCCAGTCCACGCCCCTTCCTGGATGGGGGCTCCTCTGGTCCCCCACTCAGTCAGGTCCCCCTGCCGGTGCACTGCTCACATTCTAAACTTTCCTCATCACCACGTCTCCATCTACTGTTACTACTTGTGCCTGTCTTCAGACTGAGCCCCTTGAGGGTAGGCTCTCATCTGCCTTGTTCGGGGATATACTCGGGCTTCAGAGAAGTTCTGTGTGGCAGCCAAGAGGCAGTGTGTGGCCACCGTGGTTTCTAGGAAGCCATCTGGTGGCAATGTGGGTGATGAGCGGGAGAGAACCGTGCTTGGGAGATGGATTAGGGAGCTCCCGCCAGGGTCCACGGGAGATGAGAAAGCCCTGATCAGGGCGGGGGCAGGAGGGATGGGGGAGAGAGGCTGGCTGAGGAGATGTTTCTGAGGCCACAGTCAGGATTTGGTAGCCCTGCACATGGAGATGAGGGAACATGAGTATTCAAAGATGATTCTGGTTTCTGTCTTGTGAGAAGAAGAAAAGTGTCCCCGACTGCTGATGTAGGGAGGGGTAACATGAAGGGAAGGCACAGGTGAACTCTGGACAGGTTTTTGAGTTAAGGGGTGATTGTGGGTCACCTGGCAAGTACCTGCAAAGGAGGATCTGAAGCTCAGGAGAGACATTCGGGCTGGAGTCCCATGTGGGTGTCATGAACTTGTAAATCGTAGATGACATGAGGGTGTGGGTGAACCCACCTAGAGAGAAGGTACAGAGGAGCAAGAAGGAGCACGGAACACCCTGGGGGAATCTCAGTCCTGCCGTGGCAGGTGAAGGAAAATCCCATGGAGGGGAAGGGGAAGGGGAAGGAATGGACAGAGAGGCAGAAGGGGAGCAGGAAAACCAAGGAAGGAAAGAATTTCAAGAGATAAGGACGTAGGGAAACGGCTAACTTGTGGCCTGACAACACCCTTAGAACATGAATGAAGAACTGTATGTGCTGCTAAGGAGCAAGGGGCATGCATGATATGTGCTAAATGAACCCAGCAACTTCATTCATTCCACTAACATTTATTGAGGACCTACCAAGTATCCAGGCACTGGGGATTCACTAGTGAGCAAAACATCCCCAAAATCTGGTCTTGTGGAGCTCATCATAAGCTAGGGAGGATAGATGACAAATAAGAAAATTGAAATACACAGTATGTTAGGAGGTGGCAAGTGTTAAGGAGAAAAAATAAAGTAGGGAAGAGGTGTAGGAAATGTAGGGAGCATGGCGACTTTATAGGGGGACAGAGAAGGCCTCTTTGGGAAGGTGACTTGAGAAAAGACTTGTGAGGAAGTGAGCTGTGTGGCTATCTGGGGGAGGAGGCAGGCAAAGGAATGGGCCAGGAGAGCTTCAGGGACAGCCAAGAGTCCAGTGTGGCTGGAGGGGAGAGAGCAAGAGAAGAGGTCAGACAGCCCGTTGCAGGCCCTGATAAGGACGGAGGCTTTTCCTCTGGTGGAGGGAGGAGCCATTGCAGGTTTATGAACATGGTAGTGACAGGATCCAACTTCAAAGAATCATTCACTGAGCAGGATAATCGGCATTGAAAGTTCATGGTTTGAAGCTCCAATGTAATGATCAAGTGCAGAGGGAGAAAATTCAAAAGTTAGAGATACACTTAAACAGGATAAATTTTTCTGCGGACCAGAAACCCAGAGACTCAAGCCACAGGCCTGATGGCTCCACAGTGGATGCAGTGAGATATCCAGGAGTTGGGTTCTTGTGAATTGCCAAGAGCTAAATACACTCCTCTCAAGGCAGGGCATTAGGGCCTGGAACACAGGGGGAAAATGGGAGCTGATGAAGCTTGTAGAATGAAAGGTACTGTTTTTCATGTTTGTTTAAAACAAAAATCCAGACTCTAATTGTGTATGATTCTACTTTTGTTTATGCTGGATGAATGTCTGAAAAGACATGTGTCAGCCCAGGGAGTAGGGTGGAGGCTGGGCAGGGTCTTCCACTCTTTCCCTTTTCTATACTTCTGATACATTTGGCTCTTTTTCTCAATGAATATATACTGAGAACATTACAGAGAAAGTAACTAGGCGAGTAGGATCAGCATTGGAAAGACGCCCCTAGATTTGGCCATTAAGAGATCATTGGTGGCCTCAAAAAGAACAGTTTCCTTGGGGTTGTGGAGACAAAAAGACAAGATACATGAATGAGTTGAAAAGTAGACTGCTCCTTCAGGAGGCTGGACGGGAAAGGGAGGGAGAGAGAGAAGAAGGGGCCTGAGGGGCAAGGGGCTGTGAAAGATGCAGCTTCTTTTAGATGGAGGACTTGAGGGTGTTGGCTTGGTACAGCCAGAGAAGGAGGGGAGGGAGAGACTTACGGTGTCGGACAGCAAGGAATAGCGGACACCGAGAGGCAGGTGCCCTCGGGAGGAGCTGGGGCACGACTTTCCTGGAGCCCAGGGGAAGCGGTCCAGGCAGCTGGGCGCTGGGGCTGCAGTTCGGGGTAAGGGCTTTGAAGCTGGCCCAGGCCTGCAGCTCCCATTACAGGAGCCGGGGGCCCCCATCTTGCCTGTGTGTGTTTCTCTGCCTCCCCACTCTTCTGTGAGAGCCAGAGCCACTACTGATTTATCCTCAGGGCTCCAGCATACAGGAGGCCTTTAGTCAATGTTTGTTGACCAACTGAATGAATTTTTCTCTGTGAGAAAACGGTCAGGGCATCAGCTGAATGTGCAGTGGGGGTGAGGGCAGTGGGCCAGGGTGGGGCCTAGGAATAAGTGCAGGACTTCTGGGGCCCTCTGGGAGGTGGCCTGGAATCTTTGGGCAGGAGTCTACCCACACAGAGCTCCTGGCCCTTTCTGTTCTTCCTTCCGCAACTCCAGGCAGTGCAGAAACATGTGGAGAAAGCAGACGGGCTTGGTGTAATGTGGGCTGACCCGCTGTCATTCTCTCAGCGGAGGCCTGGAGGCGTTAGCACAGCTCCTGGGTAAGCCTCAGACCGAATGTCATCCCCAGGGAAGCCTCCTCCTCTCTCCTCCCTTCTCACACCCTCCTCTGGGTCCCTGGCAGGGGGCACCGAGAGTCCCACTAGGAAGCCTGTGCTGGGCGTGCAGCGTCTGCCAGGACAGAGCCCACACCGGGAGGACAAGAGCCAGGTCAGGCCATCAGGTATACACCTGCAGGCCTTCGTTAGGACTGGTGAGCCATGGAGGGCAGAAACATGGCATTGTGGGGTTTTGGAGGCCAATAGCAAACCCAGGTACACATCACATTGGGCAGGCTAGGTGAGTTAGACAGATATAAGGCGGGGGTTGGCAGTGAGAGACGGGACAGTTTGCTAGCGCAGGGTAGCTCGGATTTGGGCTTACGAATGCTTGGGATTGTGCTTCTTTGACTCCCGACACATTTTGCTTTCCTAAGGGAAGATTCTTAAAGGGGCAGCTGAGTCTAGTGTGTGTCATTATGTCCAATGCCTTAATGTCTACCCTCCTGGCGAGCTCTAATAGGAAGCAGCCACGCTGGTCATCCTCATGCCCAGACCATGCAGTGAATGCTCGCGATGACTTAGTTGTGTAAGTGGCTGAGTGGCCTCAGTGTTTAGCCAGCCCAACAACTTCTATAATCATAATTGTGCACCAGCAGAATCTTGAGAAGTGAGCCAGTTCTTCCTTTCCCCTCCAAGAGGGACTTCACAGATGAGAACAGATTCTTAAGGTGCCATATCCACAAGTTATCAAAACAAATGGACTCTTTTCTCTCAAATGAACTTAGGATACTTGATCTGGACTGAAGAACAGACTAAGTGAATCTTGTGACTTCGGCCACCTACCCAACAGCCATTCTCCCTTTCTTTCTAACAGGACTCCAGTTTTGTTTGGAGAGCAATGTGCCCAGCCCTAGGGGACAAATCATCATTACTGCCTGTCATGTGGGAAATTATCTCAATTTGATGTAGCTTCTAAGTACTCTGTTGGGCAAGCTGTCCAGAGGTCATGAACAGAAGGACTCAGACCAATTTGAGATAATCCAATCACCCAGCTTAAGAGTAAAATTTAAAGCTTGCAGGAAGAAATAAGGGGAAAGTGAACCCATTTAGAGTGAAGTGCACACAGGCTGGGGGAACCCTGTGTCCCCGAGCCCCGAGCCCCACAGTGTTCACGTTCGCCCTGTCTCCGTCTGTCTCTCTGTCCTCTCTGTCAGCTATCAGCCTTCCCTGCTGGCAGTGGGGCTGTGAGAACAGGGTGGAGATTAAACACAGGGGGTCAGCAAACAGACGGTGCCTGGAGCCAACAAATGCTCCATCAAAGAAACACAGGGCACGTACCCCTGGCTACAACTATAGCATATGGATGCCTCTACGGGCAGCTAGGGAAGGGCACACGAGGGGTCAGGATGGGACCAGAATGTGGGTCACCAAGGGAGTGGATTTGGGGATGACAGCCATCAATGGGGAATTAGCATGCTCTTTACCTTAATAAGTTGGCTTTTCCATCCCTTTCTATCTACAAGTAACATTCTTATGCTCTTGCATCCTTTTTGATCTATATTCACCATTTCTTTCCATCAATCTATGTCTAGCACATCTTGTAAGTTAACAACTTACTACCTATATTTAACATATATTTTGAATTTTTCCTTTTTTTTTTCTTGCCTTCTCCAGAAGACTTAAAGATCCTCAATAGTGAGCCGACACACGTTGTGTTCTAAGACAGCCTTTGGCAATCGTGAGACTTCTGTGTGGTCACGTGATGCATTTCTGATCCGTGAGAGCCCAGCAGGAGTTTTTAGGAGGCATCTGGAAAAGATTTTCTTCCCTAAGAAAAGGCAGAAGCAATGCAAGCGCAGAGTCCTTTGTCCCCTCCTCCCTTCCTCCATCCTCAGCACTGGAACAGTGGCTGGCACATAGTAGACACTCAACAAATAGTTGGTTGAATGAATGGGTGAATGAATGGTATTGGGGTTCAGCCTTAACATCTATGCTGTGTCTTCTGATCAAGCTTCATTTCTAAGTCCAGAGTTGGGAAGGTGAAAGCAGGATGGTGAAAATGAATCATGTGATGATCATTTAATTATATTATTATTAAAAGCAGCTAACCTTTATTGAAAGTTTACTTGGTGTCAGGAATGGTTCTAAGCATTTCACGTTTAATCCTCGCAATAACCATATGAGGAGGAAATGAGTACTATCCTCACTTTGTACCTGAAGAGACTGAGGCACAGAATGTAAGGGAATTTACCTGAGGTCATCAGCTGGCAAGCGGTGGTCCTGGAATCTGAATGTGGACGACCTGAGTTCAGAGTGCACACACGTAGATACAGCACCGCCTGTGTTAGTTTCCTATTGCCACCGCAGCAAATTATAACAAACTGTGGGCTTTAAGCGAAGCACATTTGCTGACTTACAGTTCTCAAGGTCGGCAGCCCAACAAATTAAGTCCAACAACTTAATACGGCCAAAACTAAGGTATTGGCTGTGCTGCCGTCCTCCTGCAGGCTGTAGAACAGATTTCCAGGCCTTCCCAGGCCGAGAGGCTGGCTGCAGTCCCTGCCCTGTGGTCCCTTCACTCTGATCTCTGCTTCCGTTGTCACATTGCCTTCTTCAACACTCCTGACTCCCTCTTATAATGACTCTTGTGATTACAATGGGCCCATCTGGATAATCTGAGATAATTTCTCCATCTCAAGATCCTTAATCACATTTGCAAAATCCCTTTTGCCATGTAAGGTAACATACTCGCAGGTTCTGAGGATTAGGACCTGGACATCTTTGTGGGCCTTGATCCTGCCTGTGCGGGTCCAGCACTCTGCGCCACACCCGGTCCTGGACCAAAGGTCCCGAGCCCCGCAGCAGGCCCGCCCCGCGCCGAGGATCTCAGGCCTGTCCGTGCAGACTTCTGCCCGCTTTCATAAAAGTTTCTGTCTTATTTACCTGCTCTCAAGTACCCCTGCTGCCAACCCCTAAGCAGGGGAGGAGTACTTAGTAAACCAGTATAGTAAGAACCAAACAGGTGAGGTAGGAGGCCTTGGCCTCTTGCCCCTCAGTTCATCTAGGTTGGGTTCTATATGTTAATCAGGTCCTTAGTTCTATTTCCCTTCCTCAGTCAGCTGGCTCTATCCTCATATGTGTGTTTTCTTTGCTGCTACGTTACTTTTATTTCTACTCCTAATTCAAGTCAGAGTAATTTCTCTTAGCAACCTTGAATTCATTCTTGCAACCTCCGCGGACAGCCCCTGGGTTCCAGGTAAAAGTCTGCCTCGCAGCTACTCGGACTCAAGGCTCCGTGCTTTCCCTGGGTTCCTTCCAGCGGCAACCTCTTCCAGACACGTTTTGTCTGTCTGAGTAAATTCCCCCCAGAGATGTTGTTTTCAGATTTATTTTTAGCTGCAGAAGAACCATTTGTTGAAATGAAAGCCCTATATGTAAAGCAGATGGAGTGGAGCTGTTTGGAGAGGGGTGAAGCCCCCCATCTTCTCCACCGTTCCCCAGGGCCCCTGTGGGCCCAGTTTGAAAACCATGGCTCTGCAGACCCTGCCCACTTTAAGTCTTGCCCTGCAGAGTTCAGTTTGCTTCTGCTCAGTTAACTGTCTGGTTTCCTGAGGGTTTCCTTTAGTGCCTTGGCCTTCCTGAAGCATTCTTCCTCTCTCTCGTCTTCCTTTATGCTCTTTGAAGGTCACAATTTTCCAAAAAGCAAAACATTTTAAGTTCCTCATCTCTGCCTAGCACGTCACCCCGTGGGGCTTCCTCTCACCTCATTGTAACCCACCTGTTCGTGGCTGCAGGGATGGAGGCCACGCTGAAATTGGCTGGCCAGCTAGTGGCGCATCACCTGCCCTCTCCATAATGGGATATATATATGGTGTATAGATTATAGCTTGCTGGTTACTGGACAGTTAGCATATCTTTTTCTAGAGAATTATGTTTGGTAACAAATACCTTGGAGGAGCAGAAATGTTTCCGCTTCAGAGAGGCCCAGGTCCCAACATGCCTGTGGGGCTGGGGGTGGTGAGGAGGCGTGGGCAGACCTCTAACAAGTCACATGGGCTCCTTTGTAAAGCTGGGATCAATCCCTGCCCTCGGGCCCTCCAGGCCAGCTTTGAGGTGGGGTTTCCCTCTCAGAAAGCAGCTCTGGACCATGGGGGTTGCCCCAGGAATCCCCATAGCCTCAGGTCCTAGGGACCCTGGGCGTCTCTGTGGCCCATTTACTGCCCCCCCCCCCCCGCCCCCACCAGTACCCTGACGCCCATGAGCTTAAACTTCCAGGCCTCTCATAGCATGCGTCCCTTCCAAGTCCTGCTCTTTTCTCACTCTGAATAAGTAATTACTTCCTTGCCTAATCTTGTATTTGTAATTGTGTATTCTTTTCCTCAAAGAAACCTTCTCAGTTCTGTAAGCTTCAGATCCTACCAAACCTGGATACGTCCCACGGTCTCAGGAGTCTCCCGGGGACCCAGGGATCTTGTGCTGGGGGAGCCTGTTCCATGGGAAAAACAGAGACTCTCATCTTTGAGACTTTCCACGGCATTCCTAGGACTTTTGTACGGGGTATCCATGCCAAACACGCTGGTGGAAGACAGGGAGGCCTAAGTTTTGACCTGCTTCCCATCCCAGCTGCAGTGTGCACTTCCACTGTGGAACTATGGGGCACAGGACTCCCAGAAACCCACGAGGCCAGGGAAAGCCTGCTTTCTGCTGCTCTTCCCCTTTGTGCCACGAGGCTCCTGTATCCAGCTTTGGTGCAAATTCTGGCCAGTCTTTTTGGAAGGAGGATTCAGAACATGGTTCCTTCTCTCCACAACAGCTTTTCCAGCAGACCTGGATCCCTGGTTTAGCCTCAAACTGGCAATACTGCCAATGTACTGAAATTCCTAAATCTGGCTTTTAAGTGTCATGTTTTGCAAAATGGGAGTTTGCCTGCCTGGTTAGGTTAGCTTGGGACCTGTGAACACAGTGCCTGGGGCCCAGCAGGCTCCTCCTATCTGCTCTGCTCTATACCACTTGACAGCCTTTGATACAAGTCAGATGTGAAAGCCAGAGATGGCAAATCCTATTTAAAAATGGGTAGGGGCTCTTCTGGATACAGATGGTGGGTTAAAGCTTCCCCACATAACTTCTCTTTTTCAGTTCTTAACAACACCAAAAAGAAAGTAGATAAAACCACAGGGGAAATTTATTTTCAGCAATCCACACAATACCCTTCAAATTTGGCATCTAAAGAAAGATACGGAAGATTTTGGAGCAGCAAAGAGTGGCTCAGCACATCTCTACTCCGTACCCTGTCCTCTGTGCCCAGAAATGGACAATCCTGAGCATTTTCCTTAGCACTCCTGAATCTGAAAGGAAACAGGTGTGAATCATGTCCTATATTCTCCCCCTTTGAGGCAGCAGTATTGAACAGTGTGCTGGGGAGAAACGGGGGAAGCAAGGGGCATGATCCATGGAGCTGACTCAGCTGGTGGCATCTCCAGAGCAACACCCCAGCTTGGAAAATTGATCCAAAGCCTGAGTTATCCCCCTGCCTTGTAAAAGGTGTTCACTGTCCTTCTCTGCTGCCCCAGTCAGGCGACAGGAGCTTCATACAGGACATTAATCAGAACCTCCGGAGAGCAGCGCACAGGTACTCCAGCAGAGCCCGTGCCCTGCTTCGGCTGAGTTCTCTTCTCTCCTTCCCTCCCCTTCAGACTACCAAGAAGTGTACAAAATCCAAATACCCAGCCTTTCGTTTAGCTCAGAGGGAAAATCATACTGGTATCACATAGTGGGGAGACGGCCAGGAAGCCCCCCTCTCCTGCCATCCCATTATAGCAGCAGAAAGAAGGTCTGGACAGAGCCACCAAACCAAGATGAAGAGAAATGGATGCAAACACATGGCAGCAAATTCATGATAAATAGAGGGAAATCAGCGGGCAAAAGACAGGCTCTTCCTCTCCTCCCAAAAAGGAAATTCCTTAAACTATTTCACGCAAGACATGAATTTAATGAATTAGAGGCCTAAAGATGGGATGATAAAACAGAATTGATAGAAAGGAAACAAACTGAGGACAAAAACAACATCATTATAAGACAAATAAATACATTAGTACCAACAAGAAAGAGAACTGACCACATTGAAACTCAAATTACTGAACTGGGGCAGCTAAACAATGTCAAGAGATTTAAGAAATTAGCATTAACAGAAATGGAATAATACAAAGATGATCCAGTATAAGGATTAACTGATATCTCTGAAGAAGAGAAACCAAAAATAGAGCCAAAAGAGAATGTCTAATGCAGAGAAAACAACACTAAAACTGCAGATTGAAACATTATGTCCAGAAAAGCTTGATTGGATGTTTAATACTAAGACATGCCTTAGTTAAATTACTGAACAACAACAAAAATGATGAAGTGTGACATCTTTAGGCATACAAGCAGGAAGGAAAGGTCACCTACATGGGGAAAATGTAGGCTGTTTTTATCTTTTTACCCAGAAGAAAAAGGAACAAAAACTACCATAGTCTAGGGGAAAGAAGGTGAGACCCAAGGATACAACACCCGGCCAAGATATAGTCCAGTGTAAAGGCAACAGACATTCTTAAGCAGCCAAAACCCTTCTTGGAAAAACAGCTTAACAATGAAATGCAGCCCATGAAGACATGAACTGAAATAATTTGCAAATAAAGTAGTCTTGATAAAAGGACCAGTGATGAGCTTTGAATTCATTTAAATCTAGAATGTATCCCAAGTAACTATGCAGTTATGTTTCTACAGAACAGAGTTTGATTGCCCTTAACCTGGACAATGTAACAATAATAACATAAGTAATAGGCAAGGTCAAGGGAAATAAAAAGACTGAAAGAATCATGAGAGCTAATACACACACACACACACAAACACACATAATTGAAATGTGTAACTTAAAGAACAACTCCAACATCCTAATGTTTTTCACCATTTTGTTGAATCTTGGAGGTAACTTTCAGGAAGTAATATCTCCTGTGGTCAAGAAATATTATTTGCAGTTCAAGTCTTCCTTCAGTTTCACTTATTTTAGATTCAAGTAAAATAATATTCAATGCTTTTTGTGAAAATAGCATCTGTATTATGGTCCAATTCTTATAAAATCTCTCTATGATCTCTCCTCCTATCTGGAAAAAATGCATAGAAAGCTCTCTGGAATTATGTAATGATATATAAGTCATTTCTGTGGTTGATTCTGAAAGGTAGTATATAGCTGATTATTTCCTTGTCACTTTTTTATATTTTAATTCTCCAATAAATAGATAAAAATTTAAACGTATTAGAAAAAATCTTTTCAGGCATCTCATTGGAACAGAATAGTCAGGGAACAGACTTAGCAGAGATTGCTATATCCTAATGTCTACTCTCCTAACATTTTGTGGAATTTTTTGTTGTGTATATGATGGCCAGAATAAAGACCATTATTTCCTAGCTCTGGTCAATGGGATGTAAGCATATGTGACGTGTGGCAGCTTCTGGAATCATTTTAGAGTGTTTACTCATTTTCTCTTTATCCCCTTAATTCCCTCCTGCCACCTGGAATGCAGATATGGCCATATAGGACCATGAGGTCAAGGCCTTTCAAAGCAAAGTAACAGGTGTGTATAGAATGTCACACCATCTAGCTGCCTACCTGGATAATGTGAGAAAGAAAGAAAATTCTATCTTCTTGAAGTAAATGAACCTCATCCTAACTGATCCACAGCACTACAGACACATTGAAATCTAGTCTGTGATACTATTGGCACTGTATGAAGATGAAATGATTGGTGTGGCACACACATAAATAAATGGACCTAAATGTGACAAGAGATTTTAAACATTAAAACATAGTTTTTCTCTGCCCACAGCCCACTTACGCACCCATTGCCTCATGTGACAAATCACTGTTGCATTCACCTTTGTGTCCCCACAGGTATTTAAAAAATACAAAGAGAATATCTATGAACTTGAGGTGCAGAAGGATTTTTAAAAAGAGGTTTTATGGTGAAAACCATAAAAGAAATAATGGGTAAACTTTACAACATCACTTAAAACTTTTGTAGGACAAAAGAAACTAGAAACAAAAGACAAGCACTAGTGAGATCTGTCGTGTTCAAGTTCAGTGCGGTGCTGGGCAGGTGTGTGGACTGGGGACAGAGGGGTGGTCAGCCAAGTCTGGGGACAGCTGCATATTTCCTCCACCTCTCAGACAGACAGTGACAATTCATATTAGCTTATCAATAGATCTGAGGACTTCTACAGAAAACTTGTTCCTGTATGGAACTCAGCATTCTACATGCACAGTTACTTAACCATGGGACCACTGTGTGTGTGTGTGTGTGTGTGTGTGTGTGTGTGTGTGTGTGTAACATCTATGAACTTCTCCTGGGTGTATGAGGAACACTTGGAAATGCCACTGCCTCGTGTGAGAAATGATTGTTCATTCATCTTTGTGGTTCTCCCTTGCTGAGTAGTTCTGACCAGCAGTGGCATTGGATGGGGGTGGGGAGAGGGAAAGGAGGTAGAGGAGGAGAGGAAGAGGAAGAGGAAGAGGAAGAGAAGGAGATGGGGAAGAGGAAGAGGGAGAAAGGAAAAGAAATGTGGGGTTGGGGAAGCAGGTGGACATTCCCCTTGTGGAGAGAACATATCCCTGAGAGAAGGAGGTCAGCTATAATCTGGGCTTTTCCTTCTCACAGACACCAGCTGGGATGGCTGGAAGTTTATTTTGAAATTTGACCAAGTATGGGGAAAAAAGATCATTTTAAAGATGATTTCGGGCAGATTCCAGAGAGTTGTGATGCAGAAAATGGCAGTTGGGACAGATTTCTTGCCCGTTATTGGAAAATCAAAAAGGAAACAGATAAGGTCTAGGATGATCAATTCCGCATCGATTCACCACTGTCTTCCTCTCTCTGGGCTCTGACATGAAGGGTTTTGTAGTCTAGAGAGGGAAGTTTATTAAGCATTTTATTTCTTGCATCGTTTAAAGCCCTTTACATATTTTATCTCGTAGGGACTATATTATTCTCATTTTTAGGATGAGGAAAGGGAGGCACATTAAGTAAACTGTCTAAGGCTAAAAAGCTAGCAAGGGATGGAAGCAGGATTCCAACCCAGGCAGTAGGTCCAGCTCCGTTTACCACTGCTCTGCCCTTTTCTTGCAGATAAATACGGTAACAGCACGTGAAACACCATCACAGAGAGGAACAAAGTGAAAACCTGAGTCAGAAAGAACCAGAGGGCTGTCAGTTCATCTTAATGACAAGCTACAGTTGGCCTGGGAGAGAAGGGAGATGAAAACGACTTCAGGGTTAGGTCGGTCTGAATGCCAGGGGAAGGGGCAGAAAGGGGGCTCCTCTTAAAGCCAAGTGCGCCAAGTCCAGATACAGCCTTTGGTCACTTCCAGGCAGCATACGGTTCTGAGTAGAAGGGACAGGCTGGGTTGTTTCTCCGAAGATATTAGAGGGTGACGGAGGGGAGCTGTAGAGGGCGGATCCACCCCAAAGGGTTCCCAACCACTCCCACTCTTCTGCCAGTTCTTGATGTATTGTTAGCGTGAGAAATAGCAATAAATTGAGCTTGTTATTTTTTAAAAATTTGCTTTTGAAAGCCTTTCTTTAAAAAGTTGTGTTAACTGTTCAGATTAGTAACTAGCATGCCTAATCCTCAGCTCTCTAATGACACGTAATTTTTTTGTATTGTGAAATTAACTTTGTAAGATTTTGTATAAGGCATGTGCATCCTGGTGAAGTCTTTTAGTTGCCACCTTATGTGTCTTTGGCCTTTAAATCTATTTCTTGAGTGTTTTAAAAACTGGGATTACTTTTCCTGGAATATTTGTAAGGAACTGAATGTTTGTTTAGATGGTCAAGCTAAATGTGCTTCACTGAATGATTGTAACTTTTTGAAAGATGGTGAAGGGCTAGACAGTATTTGGTTGGGGAGAATTATTCTTTGACTTACCTGGTTGACTACTGGTTCTAGGAGGACCAGTATGACCATTTGGATGCCGCTGACATGACAAAAGTGGAAAAAAGCATGAATGAGGCCATGGAGTGGATGAATAACAAGCTGAATCTGCAGAAAAAGCAGAGCCTGACCGTGGAGCCAGTTGTCAAGGCAAGAGATACAGAAGCTAAAATTAAGGTAATTTACAGCACTAAATATGTCATATTCTTTTCTTACCGGCCTTCCTATTTATTATTAATAGTCCTTAAAATGGCATTTAGGAGGGGACTTCATGATTGTACCTTAGCTTCTGGTTTGGGGATTGGGTGAGAGAGGGTGGACTTGGTTTACTTGTCATGTAAAATTTATTTTAAAAGAAACCACAGTTTTCTCTCTGACGACTCTAGGAGCTGACAAATATCTGTAGCCCTATAATTTCAAAGCCAAAACCCAAAGTGGAACCTCCAAAAGAGGAGTAAAAGAACGCAGAGCAGAATGGACCCGTGGATGGACAGGGAGAGAGCCCGGGCCCTCGGGCTGCGGAGCAGGGTGCAGACGCAGCTGTGCCTTCAGGTCCAGACAAGAAGCTTCCTGAGATGGACATTGATTGATTCCAGCTATTATTTATATTAAAACAGACTATTATAAAGCTTTAAGTTGTCAGCTTTTTTCTAAATATCAGCTAGAGCAATCAAATACTGGAGATTTCTTAGTTTTTAGGGGTATTTTGGGGAGGGAATCTATAGGTAATGTATGGAACATTTTGACTTCTAAATAGCTGGATAGAGAAATTAAGTGCATTGTATCTTTTTCATAATGGTACTATTTAGAAGCTTAGTCAGTCTTACTGAGCTTCCGTTTTACTCCTTTTATGTTTAATCGTGCTTATTATACAAAGATAAGTTTGTTTTGGAAAGTTGAGTTATAGCAAAAGCTGTCACTCGCTATCAAGCAGGCTTTTCGTCATGACATGTATGGCAGGAACTCTAATTGGGCTTCAAAAATTGGTTGTGGAGATTGCCACGGACTCCCTGCCTGGTGTGGGGAGGTGGGGTGCCCCTTTATTTCTGAGGGCTGGAGTGTGGTTCGGCGTGGATTACGTAGCAGGATAGAAGAGGTGTGCACTGAGTTGATGCACACCCTACTTCCCCTCCACTTCCGCCCTCCTCCCCACCATCCCCAAGGAAGGAGCTCCCAGTGCGAACGCCAGGTGCTCTTCTGGGAAAATAGACCCTTCTGCTGGAGCATGTTGCTGACGAAGGATTTTAGACCTGGAGGCTCTCCACAGAAATTATGTTGCTGAAAGTACGTTTGCTGATAGCCTAAGCATCCAAGTCTAAGTAATTTTGTCTTTGGAAGTTTAGTATTGGGTAGATGTGTTGTCAGATGTAGGGATGGTAAATTTAATTGAGGAATTGATTTCTTGTTTATTATGGTGCAAAGATTTGTATGCTGGCTTGCTTATTCAGGAGAGAGATGTGTAAATTTGAGGTATATAGCTTCAAGTCTTAGGACAAATAGTTAAACGTTCTTTGTAGCTCATTCACAATCACTTGTGTGTTAAGTGTTAATATCTGTCATGAATCGGTCAATTTGTATGTGATAAGTGACGGATCATACAAAAAATTTAAGAGACACTGGATTGTACTGGATGAGTCTGAAATTAGTGTTACAGACGGGTAGTGCCTGACTTCAGCAACACCTCATTTCTGACTGTGCAGAACGACATCAGGAGCTGCAGAGCATTCCCTGTGACTGTCCTTTGGGGTGGTGTTAATAGGAACGAGGCATTTTGGAAACCCCAAGGGAAGCTGTGTCAGAGGCCAGAGCTGGTACCCGCCTTAGAAACTCACAAGCTTTGTTGGTTCCATTTTGGATCTTCATAGTAATCCTTCCTCTGTATAACAGAGTGCCTCTGTTCATGTTGGCTTATGTTAGAAATGAGATTACACTTTGCATATTTACAGTAAGTTTTTGTCCATCTCTTCACTAAAAATTTTTAGTGTTAGGAGCTCTAAAGTGCTACAAAGAAACTGCTTAGAGAGAGCGAAAGTGGAAGTGTATTTATGTTGGTGTGTGAGCATCAGGCAAGCCAGGATGTGGCCCTACTCTTAGAGCACCTCTATCCATTCTCTGCCCGTCCTGCTTCAACAGTTCCAGCTGGCCTGCCGGGAGGGCAATGGCTACTTGGCAGTGTTGGCTGCAGGATGAAGCCAATTCTTATGCAACTGACTCAGTCCTTAATGGCCATTTCTTCTAAAAAAATTTTTTGCGTGTGGGGGGAGGGTATGGGTGATGGGATGGGGGTGAATTTGAAGTTTAAACTAGAAATAAAATGATGTGGTCTACTTGATCTCTGTTTATTCAGGCTTTAAGACCAATTGGATGTACATAGAGAGAGTGTGATAATGATTTGTGTGCAAACAAGTATTTATCCAGGTTGTGTTATCCAAACTGGTTTGTTAAAGCTCCAGGCCACATTCTTACACTAAAAAGCATTCAGTAAACATGAGACAAGTTTAGGAAAAATTAATAAAAGAAACCTGTCTTAAACACTCAGTGTTTTCCTTAATTTCATGACAAAGGGTGGTGTGTGTGTGCGTATGTATATATGTATGTGCAGTAAATACTTTTCTTCTTTTTTTTATTAAAGTGTCATTGATATACAATCTTACGAAGGTTTTAACATGAACAACATGTGGTTTCAACATTCCCCCATATTATCAAGACCCCCGCATCAGCCCCTGTTGTAGTTATGGTCTTACCAGCGCAGTAAGAGTTGCAGTTAACTTGTCAGAGAGCTCCACTCTGAGGAACAGTTGAGGCAGAGCACATTGGGTGGCAAGAAGTTGCTTTTTTGTACTCGGCATATCCCATGTTGAGTCTTGGCCCAGTTCTCTGATGTTGGAATCCTTACTGTGTTGCTGTGAGTGGGTCTTAGTAGCAGTAGGTGGGCTGTGGCTCCATCAAGGGCCAGTGCCAGGACTGATGCCTGCCTCTTTAAAAGACTGCATGGCCCAGAATGTGCTAGTGACAGTTACCACTGGATGTGTTGTGTGAGTATGTGTGGTTGTACTTGAGGGGTGGTAAGGAGTGTTGACCCAAAGGGGTTGAAGCCATCAGAAGAGACTTAACTGTACAAGGTGTGGAAGCCTATATGGGGAGGGCTCCAGGGCGCTACTTGCTGGAGTTCTGCAGACCTGGTGCTCATGCTAGAAGGATCTTACCTGCCAGGACCTACTAACCGCCTGTGCCAGCCACCTTTGGGAAAACATTCCTAGTAAGGTTGGCTTTCTCCTGGTCCTCTGACTTTGGGAGGTGAGTGGGAAGCCTGGGACCAGTCAGCAATCATGCAGAGCACAGCCATTTTACAAGGGTGTTGGGGTCGTGTGGAAAGATCCCCATTCACCCAGGAGAGGTACCAGTGTCCTTACATGTCATGGGAAGAGTGTAGAGGCGAAGCCAGGGCAGGTGTGGAAGTCGTGTAATGCGGTGGTTTCAGTTTAATGTGAACTCAGAGCTGCCACAGGGTGGGTGGTGAGCGTTCACGCAGAGGTGTTAGACCAGTGGTCTTGGAGGTGCTGCTCAGGCATCTCAGGTGGTATTTGCAGGGGAGCTGTCAGGTGGTGGTGCTGAGGGGTTCTGGTGTGGAGCACTGGGGACAACAGACTTTAGCTTGAGAGAAACAGTGTGTTAGGGATGTTTATGTGGTGTGTGCAGAATGAATTGGGCCTGGGGGAAGTTGAAGGTAGTAGGACTGATGTTTCAGGAAGAGGAGGGATTCAAAAGTGACTAATAAAACCTTGCTGTTGGAAGTTGGGAAGGTAGTTAACCTTTGGGGAAATGACAAGGTTTCAGAGGACTGATGTTTTCTTTTTGATCTGGCTTTTGTTAACAAACTTCTGTACACATGTAATTGAGTCATTTTTCTTTTAAGTAGTTTTAGTGGATTATATTTTTACATGAGACATGTATGTTTGGAAAGAACAATAAATGTGTATGCATAAAAATGAAAAATAGATTTTTCATGACATGGTTTCCTCCCAAAGTGGAAATATTGGGTAATTTTTGTTTCTAAATTTTTGCTTGTTTGTAGTAAGACTTCTGTAGTAAGCGTTTTGGAATTTTATGTTAAAAATTGTTAGAAGTGTCTATTAAAGAATGGCTCCAAGATTTCAAACCTGGAGTAAAAGACATGATAGACAGTTGGAGCTTCAAGTTCCCAGAAGTCGGTGGAGATGTTGGTTGGCTGAGGGAGTTGTGCCAGGTGGAGCCGAGAGGTCTTGAAGCCACCACTGGATGTGGCAGGAAGCTCTAGGGCTTGGGGTGTGTTCTGGTTGAGGGAACGAAGTGCTGCTTGGCTGCGTCAGGAAGAGCAAGTGGAAGCTTTGAAGGAAACAGGTTGCTGCCAGAGAGGAACGGTGATGACTGAGGCCTGTGAGGGAAGAGGGAGGTGTGGAAAGGGAGGCGGCAGTGGCCAGCAGGTTCGATGTTCAAGGAGCCCTTCGGGTGGTGTGAGCCGGGGTGTAAGGGGCGTGTGGCAAGGCTGCGGGTGGGGAGTACTTGGTCCAGAAGCTTGGCTGACTTGAAGTGAGGGAGGCCTCAGCTTGGGGAAGAAGGCAGTTAGGCAGCGTCCTGGGCCCCTGTCCTGGGTGCACATGGCATTCGTGCTGGTCACCCCGAGGCCACGGCGTCTTGGAGTCGCCAGCACAGTTCTCCCCAGGTTAATTCTCCCGTGCTGCTGGCTGCAGCAGCCTGGGACATGACCCTCAATCCCTTATCCTCTGTGAGGGGGCTGGAGGGGCCGGAGATGGAAAGGGGACCTCTTAAACAGCAGGTTAGGAGGCACAATTGAAAAATGGCAACGTTGAGGGAGGAGGAACACAGGATGACAAAGGAGGGAGTAAACTGATGGGGAATCAGGCAGGAGGAGACCTCAGAGGATGTGAAAAAGATGCAGAATATTCCCAGATGTATCCAGTGTCCATGGCCAAGCTCCAGGCTGATGCTGACTTTGTCACATGCTATGAGGACAGGGAGTAAAAGAGGGAATATTTCCTTTAACTTCTCAGTGGAACTTGCCAGGGCAAGGAAAATGCAGAAAAAACAGCTGTGTATGGAGCCTTACACATTGGCTGTGCCTAGGGGTTACTTCCTCTGAAGACCAGATGGACACTGAGATTTGAAGCCCTGGATCAATGGAGAGAGCACTTAAACCACCACAACTTAGCAGGCCCACCACAAACTAGCCAGCCTTTTGCCCCCCACATTGTGCTTTCTCCATGCACTTTAAAAATGTAAAATTCATTGGTCTGCCATTCAGTTAAGACTCAGCTAATGCTTTGGAGGAGAGAAAGTGGGAAACACTTGGAAAACCGTATCAACAGCTCAGCTTCCAAGATGTAAATGCCCACAAAGCACTTCTGCGGATAAGCTGGACCAGCAGATTTTCCAGAAAGGGAGAAGGTGCCTGCCTTTCAGCAACGCCCGTGGGGAGGCTTCTAGGACCAGCGTGAGATGCCTGGAGGTCCAGGAGGGCTGCGGACACAGGACTCAGGAAACGAGAGGGCCCATGCAGTAGGAAAGGAAGCCCAGGCTGGGTGTGGGGCCTTCCTGTCTATTCTACATCCTACAGCTGAAGGATGGACTCTGCCCTGTTCACAGCTACCTGCTTGCAGCCAGCGTGAAGCATGAACGTAGCCGGCACTCAGTGAGTACTTGACTACAGAAGTGCAATATTTTCAATGAGGGAAAAGCTCCCGAACATTTTAAGTAGAAATATCAACCCTCCACTCTTGGATGAGGAAAGGGCCAAAGCAGGTGCAGCTCATGGAGCAGTTGAATGGCAGAGCCAGAATCCTAAAGCTAGCTGTTCTAAAGAATGTTAATTTTTTGAAAAGTTGTGTGGCTAGGATATGGGGCTTTTGCTCTCCAAAAAACCACACTGAATAAGCACTGTCTGGAGTAGCACCGGTTCCCTGCGAACAATGGCCCTCCAGCCAGTTCAGGTTTGGCCTGTGTGAGTGGCAGTGTTGAAACTGCCACACAAGGGCGGCATTGCTCTTTGCCTTGGGTTAGAATCAGTAAAAACCACTCCGTGAGGACTCGGCTTGGAGGGTCCAGATGGCCCGCTTCTCCTGCAGGGTAGCTAAAGGCAAAACAGATGTGGGCTGATAGGCCTCAGGCTAGGAAGCAGGGGTTCCTCCATGGCCTTTGCTACTAACCCCTTAAGTCCTTATTACTCAGAGTGTGGTATCACTTGTCCTAAAAGAATATTGGACTGCCCCCAAATCTGGGGTAAGTACCCAGCTCGGTGCTGCTCAAACCCAGCTGGGGATCTTGCTGAAAGGTGGGTTCTGACTCAGTAGGTCAGAACGGGGCTTGAGAGTCTACAGCTGTAATGACCTTCCAGGTGATGCTGAACAAGGATGGCATTTGGACTTAGAGAGGCTTAACCTCTAGGAGCCTCAGTTTCTTCATTTGTAAAACTGTGCTCACACCAGTCCTGTCCATCACTTGAGATGATGGATGTGGAAGATCCTCAAGACAGACAAGGATAGAGTAACTTGCCTTTTGCAACCCCACTGAAACCCCTTGAAACCGCAAGGAGCGGCTGCCCCATGTGCAAGCAGCCCAGGGCTTTGGAGAACCCCTCTTTCTTGTCCTTAACCCTGCTAGTTGCCCGGTTGCTGAGGCACAATGTTGACCTCCTCTTTGGGGTTGGCCCCTAGCCCCCGCGTGGGGGAGAGAATGTCACCTCCTGCCCTGGAGTGACCTGAATCCATCCCACCTTGGCCATGGGTCCTGCCATTCTTTTTGACTTGGGCCACTGCTCTTGACTCAGTGTGATCCCATTAGTAACCCCAGAAGGGTGCTGACGCTGATCTCTGCAGAGCAGGGGCCTCAGGCTGTGGATAGAGACCCCCAGACGGCAGCTGTATGGCTCTCTGAATCCTGGGTGTCTGCTGCAGAGTGAAGGGCTTCAGAGCAATGGGTAAATGTGGGCCTCCGGACACCTGGTTTAGCCACCTCTCCTTGCCTTGTGGTTGAGCTCCCAGTTCAGAGTGGCATGAACGATGCAAGGTTCCTTGGTGGGTAAGGATCCCCAGGCCTTCTGCATGCCCGTCCCTTCACAGAGGGTTTTCTCCTGCCATTGCCCACCCTCTATGAATTCTGTCTCGGCTAGCTTGTTTTCCAGATTTCTGTAATGCCAAGTCGGGAGAATGGGTTCAAGAGGCTGAGGTGGTAGGAGAGAGAATGGTGGGACGGCCTTCGCTTTGGGTCAGTTCCTGGACTCTCCTTCAAGGTAAAGCAGTGAACCTCACTGGGTAAACCTCACTGGGCCTCCCACTCCCCTGTAGGGCAAGTTGAAATACAGGCTGCTGGGCACCACCCCCAGAGGTTTTGATTCAGGTGATCTGCAGTGGCGACCCAGGGTTTGCATTTTTAACAAGTTCCCAGGTGGCGCTGATGCTTTTGTTTTGAGGCTAGAACCTGGGTAATGGTAAAACCGAAGTAAATGAGGCTGTTGATTGACATAATAAACAGCTGAGGAAGGAGGCGGGTGTGGGTGGGTACAATTGTGGGGAAGTAGGAGGAGGGGAAAATGCAAAGCTTTCCCTGAGAAATGCCAAGTCAAGTATGGAATTTCTTTGAAACTACTGGTGGCAGGACAGTGTGTGTCTGAATGCTACATCTGGTTTACAGTGGCTGGTGGGTGGATGGGAACTTGGGCTACATGAATGTGCCCTGATTTGGGGTCACTAGTGCTTGGGGGACTGGTCTTTTGCTTATCTCCGGGGTGCATCCCATTTCCCTGGTCCTCACAGAGGAGGCAAGTCTGTGACTTCTTTGTGCACGTCCATCTTCAGGCCAGGCTGAGAGCTGCACCAGGGCGGAGCAGCGTTGGCTGAGATGAGCTCCTGTCTCTAGCTGGGCCACAGCCTCCAGACCCTGGCCGACCTCAGGTGTGCACATTCCTGTCCACTTCTCTTCAAACCAGAGAAGTCTGTGGCTTGGAGGGTCTTCTCAGGTCAAGAGAAAGGCCTTGGGGTTTCCATGTTCCCAGGTGAGATCATGTCCTTCAATTCCCATTAAATCCGACTCAGCTCTTCAGCCGGCTCTGCACAGCTTCTAAGGGCACCGTACGAATAAGCCCTGGATGGAAGCAGACTCTTGAAGCCACACTCTGTGTGCATGAAGTTGCTTCCTGTTAAGTTGAGTTTACAAAATAAATGGCTCCTGACGATCTGGCATCACTGATGGTGCCCACATCTTAGGAATGGGCTGCCAGCAGTGGCCACTGGAGGACCCCCCTTGGGAGCAATTTTGCACCGGTCTGAGGGGACCTGCTGGACCCGGTGGTTGCAGCAAATGGGGAGCTGTAGGGAAGGCCCCCACCCCCACCTCACCTTCCCCTACTGCTTATGAGGACAGCTGTCTGCTGCTTCACCCCAGATATATCTGGCCTTAGGAAACCTGACAACAGTGTGTTGCACCCCTGGGAAAGGAGATAGGTAAGGACCTTGAAAGCCAGGCACCTGGCCACGAAGGCCACATGCATTCGTGTCTTAAACACTTAGATAACCGTGAATTAGCACTATAGCAGTTAAAGAAGTACACCTTTATGCAGAATACAGTGGCCTCTTTTGAGCACCCTCCATGACGACTCCCGCTGTCTTCTTTGCACTTCACGTTGCTCCAAAACCTCAAAGGCAACCCCCAGACCCCAACGGGAGCCTGGACCTCATTTGTTGGCTTGTTGGTCCCACCTGCAAACATTCGTTGAGCAGCCATGGGGCCCTGCCCTGGCCGTGGCAGGCAGGTATCAGCAGGGCCCCCAGCTGTCTTCACGTGGCTCCTCGTCTACAGATTGTTCTCAGTGTGCAGGATAGGATGGGGCTATGAAGCAGCCTGACAGGGAGGCCCGGGGGTGAGAAGGAAGGGGTGAGTGGCTGCACATGAAGGTAAGAGAGGGGGTTGGTGAGGGAGCACTAGACAGGGGGCAGATCGTCCAAAGGTGTGCAGGGATCGACAAACAGCTTGGGGTGGAAAGAGAGCGCCCAGATATAAGGGGCCAGGGCCTAGTGGGGGGAGTCACCTAAAACGCCCCACCCCGACTTTGTGCAGCCCTTATTTATATAGAGGTTTGGGGCCTTTTGAAATTGAAGATGTTAAACACCCTCAGAGATTGCAGGGTCAGACTGAGTAAGGTCAGATTACAGGAAAGGCCGGAGGGACGCTTGAAAGGGGTGATAAAGCAAGTTGGAATCTGACCTGGTCATGTAGGAGGGAGGAGGAACGCTTCCTCCCCGCCTCACCCTGCACCCCCGGGGGCCCCCGGCGCCTCTGCTGGGGGGTGGGGGTACTGCTGCCTGGGTGTGACTCCCTGAGCAGGCAAATGGCCAGACAGGTAGTCGGGGTCTGGGGGGCTGCCGGTGGCTACCCGCCCAGCCTCAGGGCCTGTGCTGATGCCTGGCACCCTGTGCAGGACATGGCAGGTGAGTCGCCCATGCAAGCAACATCTTGGGGGAGGCCTGAAGCACTGGGGGTATCAGTTCGTGGGGCTCAGAACCCTTGTTATATTTTGTACAGAGACAAAAGGATTTTCTGCTGAGGGTGAGTTTTAAGGCCAGTGTGATCTGCATGGTGTGATCTGCGCTGTCCGGAGGCTGGGGAGGAGCTGCCGCAGGGGTGGGGCTGAGGGCGCGTCGGTTGTGCAGCCTGCAGCCCTGCGCCTAGGGGGTTCACTGGAAGGGGGAGGGTGGCCAGAGATTACGGAATCAGGTTTTCCTGGCGGAGTGCGGGAGCACAAGTGCTATGAGTAGAATCCAGGGAATCTGCTTTTTAGGAAAAAGTTTCACATGTCGAGAAAGGCGTGGTGTGTGTTTGGAGTGGGGATCCCGGGAGCCTCCAGCAGAACAGTGTGTTCGGTCAGCTCTCTCCTCGGCACGCCTGTACTCCGGCTCCTGGCCCCGGCCACAGGGGAGCTGAGGGTGTCGGGGTGAGGCCTGGGGGATCCGCAGCAGGAGAGGCCTTTGTGAGGCCCCTTGACTTGACAGCGCAGGCCGGGTGGGGCTCCCGCCCTGGTGGTCCCTGGGAGTGCCCATTCCAAGGCATGTTGGCCATTAGTTGTCCTTGTTCGGGCAGGCGTCCTCATCTCCAGCATGTGGCTGTCACATGCGTCTGGCTAGGGCTCCTCTGGGAGGGGCGGCCCCATCCACGATCGCAGTGCTCATGGAGGTTCTCTGGCTCCCTGACCAGTGAGTGACCTCATCCCTTACAGGGACACAGCTGTCCTGGGGCGCTAAGGAGGCAGTCTAGTGTGGTGGTGGTGGTGGTGGCGATCGCGGGTGGCTGTTCCGGTGAAGGGCGCCTCTTTCATCCCCTCACGTGTCCCCTTTGCTCGGTCTTCCCTCTCTCTCCCCGGCGCACCTCCGTTTACCGCCGGCGGCAGCTCTCGCTTCCTGGTGAAAATGTGGACGGATATTCTTACCTTCTCGCCCCGGGTTCCTGGGGAACAAGCAGGGCAATGTTTTAAGGGGCTTCTGTGGAGCTTTCCTGCCCTTTTAGGGCCTTTTTCTTCTTATTTCATAGGCCAACTTGGTGGCAATTCAATGTTCTCCTCTTTTCAGCACTATCTGGGTTAAAATGGTCCAGGTTACACCTTCACCCCAACATGGGACCACTTGGACACCTTTCTAGGGCCCGTTCTGGGACCTGGAGGAGGCTCGTGTTAGGGGGTCTGCTTTTGCCCTGGACCTTTGATGAGCCAAAGGGCAGAGCTGTGCTGCCTAAAAATGCTGGACGGCCTGTTTCCAGCTTCGTTGCTACTGTCTAACCTGGTGTTCCGGTGGCGGTGGGTGTATCCCCTTCCCGGGGCTTCAGTGATGAAGCGCCGCACACAGGGGACTTGTGCTGCTGAGTTGGCTGTTTCACACCATTCAGGAGGCCAGCGGTTCAGAATCGGGGTGTCAGCAGGGTCGGCACCTTCTGAGTCTGTTGGGGAGAATCTGCTTCAGGCCTCCCTCCAGGCTTCTGGTGGCCCCAGGTGCCCCTTAGCTTGTGGATGGCTTCTTGCTGAAACTTCACTTCATCTTCCCTCTGTGGGAAGTTTTCTGTGTCCAAAAATTTCCCCCTTTTATAAGGACACCAGTCATATTGGGTTAGGGCGCCCAGTGACCTTATTTTACCTTGTAAAGACCCTATTTTCAAATAAGGTCCCATTCTGAGGTATAGGGGTTAGGATTTCAACATATCATTTTGTGGGGACACAACTCATAACAGGGCCCTGAATATGTGAGTTTTTCAGGGATTTCCAGGGCTCGCATGCTCAGAGACAGGCCTGGATTGGCTGACGGTTTCTAGGATTGCCCTGCGAGCAGGCTGGGAAGTTGGTCGGCCAGGAGGGGCCTCCGAGCTTGAGCAAAGATACCAAGTAACTTTTTTGCTGAGAATTCTGGGCAGGGAGCCCCACTTTCCCCCGTCCCTCCTGCTTCCACACCCCCTGCTCCCTCTGTGGGCAGCAGAGTGAGGAGACATGTGAGCAGGGCTGGTGGCATGGTGGGCTTCCTGGAGTCCCTGCTGTGAGCGGCCCAGGGAAATTCCAGGGGACCAGGTATAACCCTATAGGCAAATCACACCTAACTGTGCAAGAACCTATCTTCCTGCTTGGCCTGTATAAATGGACCCAAAGTCAGGCTGATCAGGTTCTGGAAGTGTGGGAGGAGCCTAGTCGGCTGGTCCAGATTTGAGTCACCCACAGTGTAAACCCTGGAGGGCAGGGCTGGTGACCCCTGTTACTGTGTCCTAGGACCAGGGGGTCAGGGGGGAGCCCTGGGTGGCCGTCTCTGCTGTACTTTGTGCCAGTTCTCTTCTGCGTGTTTCTCCTGGAGTTGCAGGGTAATTACCAGAACACCAACTCCACATGTAGCCTTGGTTGGCTTCAGAACCATGGGACAGAATGGCAACAACTGAATTTCAGATGTAGATCTCTCTGCATTCAACATTTATGAGTGGCAATAAAAGAGAAAGCTGGAATTGTATCTGCAGTTCCCAACCATGAGCCATAATTTTACACACTCAAACATCTGTTTTAAGATCATGGCAGAGAATGTCGGGTAATTGGCTCCCTTTTGTCCTGGGCCCATCAGTTAGGCCCCATCAATTTTATTATAAATTCTCAGGGATTTATTAGTAAACAACATTTGGGGAGCCCACTGCTGCCACCCTGCAGCCAGGGAGCTTGATGTACGTGAGCGTGGGTCTGTCTGTCTGTGCTCTCCTGGGCAACCACGGAGCTTATGATCCAGGGAGAGCTGCTCTGCACGGAGCCCCCGAGCAGGAGGTGGGGGAGAAGCTGGGGGGTAGAGCTCCCTGGGCGGGAGGCAGGGCGGGGTGGTTCCCGCCGCCGGGTGCTGCCTGGGGTGGGTGCTTGAGATGTGGGTGCAGAGATGGCTGCTGGAGTCCGGAAGTCGGGCACTAGCTGCTGGGTCTTGCAGCTGGACAGGCCGGGCCTTCACCCCAGCCAGCTCCACCACACGTGAGCTGGGTGACTGTGGGTCAGGCATTTACATCTTCTGTGCCTCTCTTTCCCCATCTGCAAAGGGGATGACGGTAACAGGTCCTATCTGCCGGGGTGAGTGTGAGGATTAACAGCAACGTGTGTGAGGCCCCAGCCCCACTCTGGGCATGTAGAGAGGCCCCACAAGGAGTTTTTAATGCCAGGGCAGTGAGGGGAATTAGTACCAGCTGAACTGAACCCCCGCAAAGCAGCTGTGCCCACAGGAGCACTTGAGGACACACTGGGTTTGTGCCCCTTTACCCGTGGTCCCATATGGCTTCCTTCCTATGGCCGGTGTGGGCCTGTGCAGGAGGGAAAGTTGCTGATTGCCCGTTGCCATCCGGGCTGAGGGAGCGGACAGAGTCCCTGTGCTGCGCAGCACCTTCTGGCTCGTCCGGGCCCCCATTCTAGCCCTTGGGCTGCATTGGCGCATCCCTAGCCCTCTGTCCAGACTTC
Organism: Manis pentadactyla; assembly: GCF_030020395.1. NCBI lineage: Eukaryota > Metazoa > Chordata > Mammalia > Pholidota > Manidae > Manis > Manis pentadactyla. The sequence continues at coordinate 85,970,683 of NC_080031.1, forward strand.
CTATGGGCCCACCCGCCCTGCCTCAACTCCTGCAGTAGCAAAGGTGCTGAGCAAGGCCCAGGTAGGTGGAGGGGACCCACAGGGGGGATTGGCCCTCAGTGCCCTCTCTCCGGGGGTGGCATTTTGGCTGAGCTTCCTCTTTGTGTTCTCATGGCAGGGCATTCCAAGGACACAGGGGTACTGGGGACCCAACAGGCCCTGTGGTCTGGGTTTTGAGGTGTTCTGGGGGAGAGGGACTGCCTAGCTTGGGGCCTCTCATTTGAGTCCATTGGTCCCGGCACAGCTTGTCCAGCTGACCTGCCTGGACGAGCTGAAGCTGGAGCAATTCCTCTGGGGAGCACATGTCCCGAGGCGGCTGCTCCCAGCCTGGCCCAGAGACAGGCTCAGCTTTCCTCGTTGTGCCTGGAGCTCTGGTCTGGCCTCCCTTTAGGGGTGATGAGGAATCCCTGGTTCCAGGCTGCCCTGGAGCTCCCAGGACAACGGATTCCAGCAACAAATGCGGACCTGGTCACGTCATTAATACAGCTCTGAGCCCACAGACCTGCTGCCCTGCACTGGCCCTGGAGTTTGCAGTTTGCCTCTGGGGACTTGGCATCCTGATTTATGAAAGGCAGTGAGAATCGGATCTACGGCGAGGATTAAACTGAACAGCGTCTGTCCAGTGCCTAGCACCACACCCGGCACCTGGTAAGTTCTAAGTCAATGTTAACTCTTCTTGTTCATTAGGTTAAATGAGGCATGCTGGCATCCAGTGTGAAATAAACCAGTCCAGGGTCTCTGTTGTAAAGAGATTCCTCTTGATGAGGCATAAATAATACAGACTCTGAAGTCAGGGCACAGTTCAAATCCAGGCTCCATCACCTGTGTGCACATCACTCATTCTCTCTGGGGCTCCAGTTCTTCATCCACAATGTGGGCACAAGAACACTGCCTCCCTCACAGCATTGTTGTGAGTGTCTGGCTAGGTGGGCGTCCGGGTGTATTATTAACGTGACAGCATGCTGACCGCCCTCCAGGGAATGAGGTTTTTCTGAGACCTGCTCTTGTGCCCTCACGGCCCCTGGCCCAGCGCTCCAGTGCATGTGTGGGGGTGAGCGAGGGGACCAACCCTATCTGTGTGTGGCACAGGCAGTGAGGAGGAGCCGAGGCAAAAATGGTCACCTCTGATTTCCCTGTGATCAGCATGTATCCATATTTCTCTCCCGAATGCTAAACAGACAAAGAAAACCTTGGGTTTCCTGGCACAGAACTGTGGCAGGTCTATGAAGGAAAAGATATTTTTAGCTCCAAATGGGAAGTTAGTGTCAGGAGAGGCCAGCTTGGCAGGGGATGTGCACCAAATTGTCTACCAATTAAATTTAGAGGCGCCTTTGCTGGCAAGCTGGGGCTCTGGGCTCACTCAAGAAGCTAGCCTCTCCCTGCCTTCCCTGCCCCTGGCGCGGCCTCTGGGCTGGCCTCCCCACCCCAGGGGAGCATGCGAGAGCTCTGTTTTCCCTCACCCATAAGGCTTCCTCTTAGGTGATCTCTCCAAAGGCTGCAGAACGCTCCAGGGCCCCCAGCAGAGGGGAAAATGGAGGCTCAGTGCCCCAGGCTGTGCGTCGCCTGCCTTCCGCCAGAAAGAATCAGAGCGGGCCAGGGCTGGCTCAGGGTGTGCTCACAGCAGCCTTTCGTTGGACCCTCCCTCTCCACCAAGGGGGTCCCAGCCTGGCCACCTCCCGCCGCCTCGCTCTGGCCCTGGACACCAGCCCTCCTCTTGCTCCTTGGTGGCATCTGCGCTCGGCTTGCATCTGGGCCTTTGTGCCACCATGTCGGCTGCTGACGGCTGTTCCTTGCTCACTTCCCTCAGGTCTCTGTCATTCCTCAGACAGGCTGTCCACCCCGTTTTTGCCTTCACAGGTCTTATCACAAGAGGTGCAGAGTGAGGGGGCTGAGAAAGAGGGTTAGCATGGGACGCAGCTGTTCCTGATCCCCCCATTTACTGGCTGTGTGACCTCAGATGACCTGTCTACCCGCTCTGTGCATCATGTATAAAATGGAGATAATAGCACCTGCCTCAGAGGATTAGATGAGCTAATACTTGTCGACTACTGAGAACTGGGCCTGCCATGGAGTCAGTGCTTAGGAAATAGAGGCTCTTATGATTTTTATTGCAGTCTGTGCTTATCTTGTTCACTGGTGTTGTAGCAGCTGGCCTGTAAGCTCTGGGAGGAGACAAGCCACGTCTAACCTGGCCATCGCTATGCTCCAGTGCCTACGACACACCTGTGTCACGGTGGCCAGTACACTCGCGCTGAGTGAACCGGCACACCAAGGCTGTGACAGTGCCTGGCTTTGGACTGTGTGGGCCTTTCTTCACGATGTCCTGAGCTCTGGGGCTCAGCCCAAAGTCCAAAACAAGCAAATTCCATATAGTACTATTTACTCGGTGGAACTGGAGATTGGCCCACTCTAGGAGCTGCTCTTTTGGGCTTGATTCCCTCCGTTCCCTGGCCTGGCTGGCGGGGCTGCTCGGTCAGACTGGGCAACGGCAAGGACTGCCCAATGGGTCACATCCTTCAGTCCACGGCATGAACTCAGGGCCTGCTGGGAGCCAGGCTCTTTCTGCCCCCCTGAGCCTAAAGTCCAGTGGCAGAGGGTTGAGGGTGGGCCTGGTCAGTGTGGAGGGGCCTGAAGATCAGGCCTTGCCCCGTGCCTGTCCCCCTGCCCTCTCTGAACTAAGTGTCCATGAGGCTTAGTGGCCCATATCCACGAATCCTCATTACTAATGGGGCCTCAGCCACATTTGTCGGATTTATGTCTAATGTTCTACCCGTTTATACCTTTTATCAGCAGTTTAACAATGATCCATAAATCTGTCTCCCTGGGCTTCATCTGGAAGATCTGAGTCTCTGGGGGCCATTTTGATTTTACAAATTTTGTAAAGTAACTGGGGCATTTAAACTTTATCCTGGCTGGCACATACTCACACATGTTTCTTTGGCCTCTGGCTTATTAGGAACCAGTTCCCAGCATGGTCTCTCAGGTATTCTGTGGTTCCCTTTTATGTCTGTGAGCAGAATGAGTCAGGGGCCATGGGGGTGTCTGGCTAGGGTCATGTTCCCTTCTTCTGCTCCAGCTCCACCTCCTGGGCCCCACGCTGTTAGTGCGCCTGGGTAGGCCCTCCCTCTGGTTCTGAAGAGCGCTATCACCTCTCTCCAGAGCTCCCCTCTTGGTCATTTCAGGTCCATGCACGTGGCCCTGAGCTCATGCGGAAGTGAAGAGAAGGTACTCCTCCTTTCCCGTGCTTTCCTCGTTTGGGAGGTGCTACAGCCCCAGGCTGCCAATGCCCTCTCAGCACCGCAGTGTCTGTGGGAGGGGGCTCTTTGGCTTGGTTTGTATCCTCTTCTCCCTTGCACCCAGGTTGGATCACCAGGGACAGAGTGGGATGAGATACCCCAATGCCCCAATGTCTCAGCAGATGGACACATAGGGACATCCTACCATGTTGTCAAGCTTGCTGGTTGTGAGCGCAGCCAGGCTCAGCCTGCAACATCAACTACACGTGGTTTTCCTGGCAATTGTTTAGGGATGATATTTTTCACTGAAGCATGTTGAAAGCCTGCAAGATAAGGGCTCCATGTGGTCTGGAGACAGACAAGAAAGGTAGAGCTGCCCACAGGTGGGTATGTGGCTCTGATTTAGTGGATACCACATTTAGAGAGAGAAGCTTACTGCTTCTTGTCCTGTGGTGTCACTGGTATTCTTCAGAAGGGCCTGGGAGTGCACTGCAGTGCATGTCTCCAGGTGTATGGACGAGCGGCCCTGAGCCATCCACACCTTCTCACTCAAGGTAGGAATAAATGAGGGGCTGGTGTCAAGAGTCAGATTACTGTTGGGGTCAAGGGTCAGTCAAGGGCCCCTGGGGCTGTTTGGGCTGCGTCTTATGGTCAGTAAGTTCTCTTCCTTTGAGAAAAGGTGCTTGGCCCATGGCATTGGAGCCCTGATCTTGTCCTTACTCATCATTCATTTATACAATAATTATTCACTGGGGGTGTGGCGATGTGCAAAATAGACTCATGGAGCATAGATTCTAGTGGGGGCAGACACTGAATACTCACGTGGACAAACGCAGTACCATGTGCTGTGCTAAGCGCTATGAGGAAAATGTCCACAGTAGGGGAGACTGACTTCTTCCACGAGGAGGCATGTCTACGCTGGGACCCTGAGGGTGACCTTGAGGTAATTAATCAAGAAAGGTGGGGTGGGCATAGAGGATCAAGGCCCTGTGTGGGAGGGAGCAAGGTGAGTTCTAAGGGACTCCAAAGGTGGTGGCTGGAGTGCAGGGAGCAGGCGGCCATGCTGGGTGGAGGCCAGGGGAGGAGATGGGGTCTCCATCCTAAGAGCGGTGGGATGTAGTTGCTGGTGTTAAGCATGGAGGGACTTACCCTGGCTTCTGACTGAGAATGGGCTGCCCAGGAGCCAGAATGGCAACTAGCTGGGAGGTGACTGGAAGTGTCCAGGCGAGAGACAGCAGTGGCTTGGGCCAGGGTGGTGGCGGTGGAGATGCAGAGAAGTGCACGTATTTGAAAGAGATTGAAGGAGTGGGATCACCAGGGCTTGGGGGGGAGTTTGGACATGCTCTGTGAGGAAAGGGAAGGTGCTGGGGGTGGCCCCCAGGCAGCCCAGTGGGATGGCTGGCTGGCTGGGGGTGACACTCAAGTAGGAAATGTTAAGGTTTGGTGGAAAATGTCACCAGCACAAATCTGGATGATTGAGTTTTTATGTCTATTATGTTGCAATGATGTTCTAATGTCTGAGAGGAAATGTCAAGCTGGCTATTGGATGCTTTAGACTGGCACCCAGAGAGCAGGCTAGACATAGGTATCTGAGAGTCGTGTGGCGATAGGACGCACACGGGTGAAGGAGATGGCCCAAGGACCGTGTCCAGGCGATGAGGGATCCAGCAGCTGAGCAAGGTGCCTAGTGTCCAGCTTCCCTCTTGTCCATCCCAGGCTGTGCGGGGCTGCCTACCTTAGGGTTCTGGAACCCAGGCCTGTGGGTTTTCCCAGGCACCAGGAGGGAGGGTCCTTCACATGGGGGCTGTGGATGGAGAATGCCAGGGGTCCTGCAGCCCCCCCTCAGGGACTGTGGCCAGCCTTTGTGCGGCTTGATGTCCAGACACTCCCAGAGCCCACCTCTACCTGGAAGCAGGCTCTGAACCCTAGCCAGGAGCCCTTTAGCATAAGCATCCCTGGATTTTGATGGCCAAGATGTTGACCCCCCCAAGAGCCCAGGGCTCTGACAGTTTGCATGAGGAGCAAGTGCTGGGAAGACTCCCCTGGGCCGTCGCAGCGAGGGCTGTGTAGGCTTCAGCCCCGCAGGGGGACTCGGGGTCTTCCTCTGAGCAAGAGGGAGGACCAAGTGGTTCGCTGGCACAGTGGGGCCTGGCCACCCCCACCCGTCAGTTTAGATGGGCTGTGGCCGCTCTGGAAATGATGCCCAGCGTTTGTACTTTTTGGGGAAAACTGTTAGTGCTCAGAAGATTAAATTTTTTGACCAGTCTGAAGATATCTTTTTTCCTCTTCTTTATTCATTGTTATGAATTGCAATCAAAGACAGTTTAATGGTGAAATTGCTATAAAATGGCAGGGGAAATATTTCTTTGGGTATTAGTTTTGTTTTAGTAAGTTACCAAGTAGTGATTTAACTTGCCACCTTCAGGATTATTTCTGCCTCTCAGTGGGGTAATAGAATCAGCAAGATCTACTATGGGCTTCATTTTCTAGAGAACACAGATAAATAATCTCCCAATATGCTCTTGAGCAAACTAAAGTACCTGTGACTTTTGATATCTCCTATTCAGAACAAGGGCCTGCCACTCTGTGTGGGTGGGGAGGAGAGATGCTGCAGGTCCGCCGACAGTCTGCTGTGATGGGGGCAGTTAGGGGTGGAGGCTGGGGCCTGTGGAGAGTCACTTCTGGAGGGGGTCTGCAGGAACAGAAGTGGGCAGGGGTTTCCCAGTGGCCCCGTTGCACCACTGTGGAGAGGTTCCACAGGCACAGAGGGTTCTAGAGAAATGGGAGGGGGCCAGCACTAAGAGTGGGGGTCTGCCCAGCCCACTGACACAGCCCACTTAGTGCACCATGAACTACCCACCCGGTTATTTAATAAACATTTTCTGAGTTCCTACTATATGCCAGTCCCCTGCTTGTTGGGCACAATTAGTTGTGTGGAGGGCACTGGAACAGGATGCCAACAGGTGTATTGTTCATAGGAAAAAATGCAGGTAGAGCAGCCATTCTGCCTGGGGCTGCCAGGGATGGCTTCACTGAGCCGAGCTCTGGCTGAGCCTTGATGGCTGGAAGGACTTTTCTAGGGAGGGAAGGGAGAACAGTACAGGCAGAAGGAGTCATTTGGGCAAACGCACGGAGGAATGAGGTTCTGGGCTTGTGGAGGGCAGCTTGCAGGCTGCGGTCTCCAGGGACGCTCTTTCTGGGATGGAAGGATGGGCGGAAGGTAGGACCAGACAGGGCGGCCTCCTCTTCATGGGGCTGGAATGGCTCTGGGACTCGGAGGAGACCCTCTGAGAACCTTCTCAGCCTAGCCCCTGTCTAGACAGGCTGCTGGGGTCAAGGGGGGGAAGGAAGGGGGCAGCAGAGTGGGCAGTGGGCAATCTGGAATCTATTCTGCTTCTTTCTTTATGATGCCCTGTATGACTTTGGGTGATTCACTAAGACCCTTTGAGCCTCAGTTTCTTCATCTAGAGAGCGAGACAGTCTTGCCCTGCCCCGTAGGACGCTGTCAGGAGAGCCCCATGTCCGCAGGAATTGGGCAGCCTCTGGCCTGTGGATCAGTGCGTCTACATTTACACAGCCTGTCTGCTGGTCCTGGGAGAGAGAAGATAAACTCGGTTTATCATCCGAGTAATAAAACAAAACTGGAGAGGCGGTTGGCTGGACAGTGTTCGGGAGCCCCATCCCTGAGAGCAGCTACCCTAGTCCTGAGCATGCGCAGGACGGGGGAGGCGGCAGTGGCGGAGCAGCTCTCACTGGGTGTGCAGGTGAGGAGCCCTGAGGGGCCTCTCAGAGGTGGGCACAGCTAAGCAACTTGGGAGGGGCACGGTCACGGGACTAGCGAGGGCGGCTGGACTGTGTTTTCAGGAGGCCAGTCTGGTGACTGGCTGTGCTGGTTTGGGGCTGGACCCTGATTGCTCAGGACCGTGGAAGAAGGGTTGTGTCATCTGCGGTGTCTTTTGTCTTCCTGTCACAAGGCTCAACTGCTCCTCTCATTAACTGCTTAGCAATTCCTTAGAAACTTTCAATTTGAAAAGGCCCCTCCTTATTGGGGTGGCCTCATGTGTTGGTCTGGCCTTAGAACAGCAGTGGTAGGGTAGAGCCGCACTGTCCTGGGGTGGCCACCAGCCACTGTGGCCACTGAGCACTTGAAATGTGGCTCATCTGAATGGAAATGTGCTGCAAGTATAAAACACACGCTGGATTTTGAAGACTGGACAAAAAAAGTAAACTAGCTCAATGATTTTTATACTGAGTATATGTGAAATGATATTTTAGATGTATCGATATTGACATTTTAGATATACTAAGTAAATCTATATTTATATAGACATATTAAGTAAAATATATCACTGAATTAATTTCACCTTTATAAAACTTTTTCTTCAATGTGGTCACAAGTAAATGTAAAATTAAATGTGTGCTGCATTTTGTGTCTATCGGGCAGTACTGCTCCAGAGGCTGGAGGGAGGAAGTGATGTAGATGCGCCTGTACGGAGTACCCCTCCTGCCGGGGCTGGGCGCTTGAGTGGCACTGCTCTGAGGCACTGGACGCTCAGTTCTTGGCAGCTTCACATGGGCTCTTATTGCTTCCCTCTTCTGCCTTCTGGGCCTGCTAGGAAACTGTCCCTGGTCCAGGCTGTGGTGGGGAAGCCAGAAAGTTCCACTTGAGGATCCCAGAAAACACACTCAGGTGTCCAGGGGAGATCACTGCCCAGGCCCTCTCTTCACTGGGCAGAGGTCTTTATGGATTGGGGGCAGCTCATATCATTTCTGTAGCTGCAGAAACTGGCATAGCCCTGCATGCAGAAGGTTGGCTGGTTAGATGGATAGACGGATGGGGGGTGGTTGTACGGCAGGATGGATTTTCAAGGACATAAGTGAACCTAGAGGTTGAAAACATTGCAGCTGGATGAATGGATGGCTCTGTGGGGCTCAGAGAGATGGACAGGGGAATGGTTGGGTGGGAGGATGGATGATTGAAAGGGTAGATGAAAATACAGGATGTGCATCTGTGGATGAACAGACGAAGGGAGGCTGGCTGGCTGCATAACTGGATGGAGAGAGTGAAAGGAAGTTGGATGATTAGGAGGAGAGAGAATTGGATGGTGGGTTAATGGAGGGGTGAATGAAGAGGGCTCATTCCCACATGGGCGTTGTTCAAGGTCTGCCGGGGACATAACCTCTTCCTGTCAGCATGTGGCACATTTCCTTCCCTGATTTTTTTGTGTTTTGCCCACACATGTCTGGAGCTTCTCCAGGCTTTCACTGGATCCTCCAGGGAGTTTTCATTGCCGGCTATGCTAATCAAGTCATTCCCTCATTAGGACTGTCAGCTCCCTGCTGGGCCAGCTCTGTCATTTTTTGGGGTGCATGCTGGGACATGAGGTGTATGGGGGTGCAGATGATGTGTTAGACTGTGTGGGGGGAATTCTTTGTGACAGGCTGATCATCTTTCTTTGCAAACCTCATTGGACTTTGCAGATTATCAAGGAATCAAGAGGGTGACTTAGAGGAAGAAGGAAGGGAAAGCATTTAAAATATTCTGAGTTACTGGGAGAGGAGAGATAGGATAGAGAGAAATTCCTTTTTAGAACACTATTTCTGACCCATGTGGTTGTGTAATAACTTCCCTCTCATATGCAGACTGGGACCTTCCAGAAAGTGCTTTCTCTGATAGCTCATTCTCCTTACTCAGCAAGCCCAGAAGGCCCCGTAGACAGCCTGTCTCCTTTGGGGAAAAGGAGTTTCAGAGAGAAGAAAGGAACGCCTCATGTCCCTGGATTTGAATCTTTTTCCGTAGGTGGAGGGAATGGATGCTGGGGTGGGAAGCACTTTGTCTGGTGCCAGGGTCCCTGAGGTGTGAAAGGAGCACAGGCCCTGGGCAGTGGGGGGAACAGGCCAGGTCTGGCCACTTCAAGTTCTGGATTTTGTGCATCAGCAAAGACTTTAATCACAGTGATCAGCAATCAACTCATCACCATTAATTCAATTACATTTCAAGCAGGATTCCTGGGGAGGTTCCTTCCCAAATGGTGCAGAAGAATGGGGCCTTCCTGCACAGCACACGGCTCACCCGGCCTCTGGGAGGCTGTTGGGATGTGCAGTGACTGGCAGTGCTCTCCTCAGAAAATGCACAAACCTTTCTATAATGCCCTTTCCTCTTATTTTTAAGATTACAACCAGCAAATCTCATTGTCCTTGCTCAAAGTAGTACATTGGTTGTTTTTCCCCCCTGAAGTCAGAAAAAAATGGACCTCCTTTCACTAAGACAATCTCAGTACACAAGGCTCCAGGGCGGTGCTGAGGGTGATGGACAGCTTCACCCAAGTTTTCTAAATGGCGTCGCTAACCAAGAGTTACACGGCAAGCTTCCTAAATGTTCTCTCTTACTGTAGAATCTTTCACTAAGAATCAACTTTATTGAAGATAGAAAGTTAGCATAAGTACAGCCATCTTAAAAGCTTAGACACCATTTTCTAACCTAGAAGGAAGAAAATAGGAAAGTATTAGAACTTTGAAAAACAAGTTAGTCAGCCAGTGTTGATTGCAGTGACCTTTACTTAGCTAACCTCAATCAGTTAATCATAAATACCAAGCTTACTTTACTAAGAACCACCCTAACATTCCGAGGGTGATCTTATCTCACTAGACCCCCAGGATGTGGCGTCAGCCGAAATGTATGTGTTTTTTAGAAAAACAATGTGATGTGCTTGTGGAAAAATACTGCCCTTTTTGAAAATGCTATAAAAACCTCTGACTTTAAGTGCTCGGGGTCCTTGTTGAGACCCGCTGCGTGGGGCTGACACTTGGACCCCAGCTAGCTGGTCTCTGAATAAATTCCTCTTGCTTGTTGCATCAAGAGATGCCTTCTGTGAGTGATTTGGGGTGGCGCTCTCCTCTGGGAGAATCCAACATTACCACTTAATGTCCTTGAAGATTGGCTCTTCTAGCAACTGCTCAGACCTCTGTTTCTCTTAGCCCAAAATACCCACTCTTTGGGTTAGCTTCCTTCCCTCACTACGACTTCTGGCTCTGGCCAAGACCTTTTGAGCATCTCGCAACTCCAAAATTTTGGTTTTCTTTCCATTAAAGACAAGAGTGTTAGTTTTTTTTCTTTTGTATTAAGGTATCATTGATATACAGTCTTATGAAGGTTTCACATGAAAATCATTGTGGTTACTACATTCATGCATATTATCAAGTCCCCCCCCCACCCCATTGCAGTCACTGTCCACCAGTGTAGTCAGATGCCACAGAGTCACTACTTGTCTTCGACAAGAGCATTCTTAACGTAGATGGCTTTAGGCCTTCTTGCTCATTCCCATCCTCCTCTGGTCCCCCAACCTTAGGCCAGTCCAATGAAGGGAGCTAGACTCATTGTCACCAAGCTGGTTTGGCCAAATTTGCTGGGGTGATTTTAGCTCAGCTATGCTGGCTCAGGTACAAGGCTCAGCCTCTGGGAAGGTGAAGGTAGACAGAAAGGTGGTTGGGCATGCTAAGGGTGAGGTGCCCTCAGACTGCCCATGGCATCTCGTATTTCAGCTTTAGAAATGTGCTGGTGAAGTCATTCTTGGTTCTGAGTAACAGAAACCCAGACTAGTTAGTGACAAAAAGTCATATAAGGACACAGGAATTTCTTTGAGATCCCAGGGACAGGGAGGAAGCTAGGACTCAGAATGGGCTGAGATCAGAACCAGGAGTGTTGCCCGCTCTCTCCCCACCCCGCTCCCAGGTCCCCACCTACTCTACTTTCTCTGCAGGCCAGCCTTCCCCCCCTTCTCTGGACATACGGAGGGAGGTGGGCACCCTGACCCTTTGGGTTCTTACTTGGCGTTCAGCTCCGGTCACATGAGGAAATACCCATTCTGAGTCCTGCTACCTGAAGAAGATTCTCACTGGCCCAGGCTTGGGCCTGGCAGTCTCCCTGGGTCCAGCCAGTGTGGCCGGGGAAGGGGGTGGTCATGAGGCAGGAACGTGGCTGCCAGGACCTGCACGTGTGGTGTGGGAAGGCACATCCTCAGGGGTGATGGGGTGACTCCCGGGCTGTGCAGGCACCCCCAAGGTGTTTGTCATAGGGGGTACTTGGGGCAAATAAAAGGAATCCTTTACCCAAGGTTGGGAAGTTCTTAGGGGACCCTCAGTCCTGTTAATATGGCCGAGGTCAAGCTACATATCATTTTGTACTATTGCATTATTGTCTGAGTAGTTTCCCATGTCATTAAAATATTTTATAGACTTCAAGTGGCTTCATTACAAAGTAATAATTTTTCTCAATGTGGTACATTGAACTACCAATCAGTAGTCTGAAAGATATTACCAATTGTAAAATTATTTTCCTAAAATAGGAAAACAATGTTATTCTCAGATAAAAGTATCATTTCCTAGATTGATAGGAGTTTAATTACAGATGAAGAAGTCTATTCTATTTGTCCATTTTACCTTATTTAATCTTAGCTAGCCTATCACAAATGAGGTAATATTACTGTTAAAGACCAAGGATAAGGAAAATGAGTTAGGAGAAAAATGGAGAAAAAGTGTTCTGTTTGTACATATATTTAATTAATGGGAAACCATTTCCTAATCCAGTTATGAAATTTTGTTTAGCTTAATTGTTGTATGGTTTTGAACATCTCATAGTTCTCCTGCTAAAGGTTTATTTAAAAAAATGAACCAAATGTAAATAAGTCATGGTAGTTATAGTTCATCAATCTATTATCCACATTCAAACTGTTTTTTTTCTATTGTATATATTTGTTTATACAAAGTGGCTTTTTCAATAGCAAATAAAAATTTGCCCACAAAATATAAACTGTGGCACATTGTTGAATATAGTTTCACTGTGGAAAGCAGTTCTATCCTCTCTTTAACTCATTTAATACCTTTATTTAAATAATTCATTTCTGTCATTTAGTAATTGTTTATAAGAAACTTTCCTTGCCAAAGTTACATTTTAATTCTTACTGAATAGTTGTTAGGGGGTTAGATTCCTTGTCCTGTTCTTACTTTCAGTAGTAACTCCCGTAATGGAGACAGGAAACCAATTTGCAGCTATGCAGTGTCTTATGATTCAAAGGGCGTCTGGTGAATTGTGCTATTATATACATTTTTCCCCATAACTATCACAAAGTATCCTAGTGCAGAAACTACTTCTCTGTTTGCTGTCTTCTTCATAAATCTTAAGTATTTTTCTGTCACTTAATGAGATCCTATTTCGGGGTACTTTCCTCACTGGTGAGGAACAAAAGATAGAAAGAATCAGAAGTAAGAGTCCTGACTGCCCTGGGGAGGGAGTGGGATTGATTGGTTTGTCTTGTGTTTGCTTGCACATGTGTTTATAAAGCAAAACTTTATTAATCATCTTTTATGTGCCAGGCCCTTTGTTATGTAACATAAACGCAAAGATGAGGAGAGAACAAGATTTATTTTCTCAAGCGGCACAGTTGAGTTGGGCGAGACAAATGCATAAATATATAGTATCTGCAGCAGCCCAGAGCCTTTATTGTGCTCAGTGCATTCCTTCCTCAGGTCCCCAGCCAGGCCAAGTCCACTTTTATTTTTAGCAGATGTAGCACGATAGCTGTGTTACATCTGATATTTTCGAGATTTTTTTTTTTGTAGATAATTATTTTTTATTGAAGGGTAGTTGACACACAGTATTACATTACATTAGTTTCAGGTGTACAACATAGTGATTCAACATTTATATACATGACAATTCTACGTACCAGCTATCACCATACCAAGCTGTTACAATATCTTGACTATATTCATTACATCCCGGTTACTTATTATTTTACCATTGGAAGTGTGTACTTTTTTTTGGTTTTTGTTTTTTTTGTTTTTTGTGAGGGCATCTCTCATATTTATTGATCAAATGGTTGTTAACAACAATAAAATTCTGTATAGGGGAGTCAATGCTCAATGCACAATCATTAATCCACCCCAAGCCTAATTTTCGTCAGTCTCCAGTCTTCTGAGGCATAACAAACAAGTTCTTACATGGAGAACAAATTCTTACATAGTGAATAAGTTCTTACATGGTGAACAGTACAAGGGCAGCCATCACAGAAACCTTCAGTTTTGCTCATTTTCGAGATTTTTGATCAGTGGAGTGTGAACCTTTATTTTGAGGACGTATTTCTTTTTTACTATTCCTATTCATAGTCAAAAGGAATAACATTCTTTATTATTAAAAACAAATACCAAAGCCTAATAAATCTAAGTTGTCACTTTTTTCATGCAAAAGACAGAGTTGTCAAAACTCTAATGAGCTTTTTAACATTTGTAGTGACTGCTTAGCAAACAGAGGAATGTCTTGCTTTATTTTTGGTCATTTACATGTAATATCCTCTATAGGATGATTCATAAGTGTAAGACTCACTTTTAGCCATTGATTTTACATGCAATCAGCTAACAGTCTAAATAGATCACCCTAAATCTGGATGTTTGACAAAGACTCTCCTTAATCAAACTGTAGTCAGGTGCCTCTGCATTCTCTTTTTGGCTGGGACTTGCTCTTGAGCTCTGTCCTTTGCCTATTTAGTCGTTATATCAAGACTCCTGTTGGCTTAGTTGGGAGAAAATTCTGTGTCCTTGATGTCTGAAAAAGTTCCTCACCCTCCATCCTTGGAATCTGACCACTCTTGGTATCTGCTGAAATTCTTTATCCTCCATCTAAAATCTTTCCACCATGGCCTGCCCTCAGCGATAATCCTGTTAAGTCAGTTTAGACAGAACCCTCTTACCCCTGTCGTTTCCTCTTAGTAATTTTCCATCACTGACCTTCTTAACTGTAAGTCTGCTGTATTCATCAGAGTTGAGCCGGATCTCTCTCCCCTACTTTAAGACCTCATTGTAGTAGTCTCCCTGAATAAAGTCGGCCTCAGCATTCTGTAACAAATGTCATGAGTCATTTTTCTTTAACATACTCTAAGTCAGAATGAATTGCTACAAGTTTTTATTTCATGTTAATAATTAACATATTAATTAAACGTGTGTGTGTGTATGCTATATGATTTTGCTATAAACTTCTCAGTAACCTCCAAAATTAGATACTTAGGGGAAAAAAATGTGGAAGCCTTTGAAATGGACCAAAAAAGATTAGTGGGACTCTTAATGGAAAACTAAGTACTTTCTAGGATACACTCTTCCTGGTTATCTAATTCAGTAGATTTATGCGTTTAACTGGCTTTGAGCTTTTAACAAGTTTTTAAAATTGTAGATAAGTGATTGAAATGGAAAAGTGTTCTTGACCATAGACATCAAATGGATTCTTACAGTACAGAGACACTTGACCCTACCCCCGGCCCTTGCTTGCCACCCATTTGTGGGAAAAGCCAACAACTGCACCTATCTGCAAATTAATTTAAACATTCCTGATTACTTATATCTCTGTGGTATTATCTAAATTTAAATCATACTGTGTGCAGAAGAATATGTCCGAGGCTGAACTATAATGTAAGCCTGGACAATAAGGCATGGTTGTTAGAAGTGCAGGAATCATCACAAGCACAAGATAAAAACTAGGTACAAAATTGGTCACTCGATTAATCCTTTTATCAAAGCTCTTTCATTTTGAGACACATATTGGGACACAAAGCCAATGTCCTTACAAAACCAGGCCACATCTACCGTCTAAAAACAAGTATAATAAAATGAGCATGTTGAAAACGTTCAGAACGCAGGAACTGCTTGCAAAGCACCCTCTGGGGCGCCGGCCTGAGCCCAGTTTCCATAGGAGCGCACAGATTCGGCGCGTAGCGCACTGTTCCGGAAGTTATTCCCGTCAGTACCGTTGTTCTTCGTGTCAGAACTGGTCTCACTTTTCCTCAGGCGTAGGCTGAAGCCGACGGCAGAAGAGTTTTGGACAGAAGGGCCTGCCGTATGGGGGCGTGGCCACGCAGCCGCCTCCCCGCAGACGCAGTTCACGTGCCGGTGGCGGCCAGGCGGTGGCCAGGCGGTAACGGCTACTGTCGCTTTGTAGACGTCTTGTGGCCCGGCCGGGGACTCCGAACCTCAATAACGAGGTAAGTGCCGTGGTCTCTGAGCCTGTGGAGCCCCTTTTCGGGCCTCAGAACGGCTCTTCTGCATCCCTCCATCGAGTGCGTGTTCTGGCGCGGAGCGAGGGTGGGGAGCGCGGCTGCAGGTTTCCCGGAGCCCGCATGATGGCAGCAGGACCTCCCCTTCTCGGTGTGTAGGCATGATACCTCACACCTTGTGTACCAAGCATAATACCCCTCAATCCCCTTCACCCTCCCCCACCCCTCCCCTTTGGTAACCGCTGGTTCCTTCTTGGAGTCTGTGAGTCCGCTGCTGTTTTGTTCCTTCAGGTTTCTTTGTTGTTACACTCCGCAAATGAGGGAAATCATTTGGCTCTTGTCTTTCTCTCTGGCCTATTTTACTGAGCATAATACCCCGAGCTCCATCCATGTTGTTGCATGTGGTAGGATTTCTTTCTTTATTTTGGCTGAATAGTATTCCATTGTGTTTATATACCACATCTTCTTTATCCATTCATCTACTTTGGGACACAAGTTGCTTCCCTATCTTGGCTGTTGTAAATAGTGCTGTGATAAACATAGGGGTGCATATGTCTTTTTGAATCTGAGAACTTGTATTCTTTAGGTAAATTCCTAGGAGTCAGAATCCTGGGTCAAATGGTATTTTTATTTTTAATTTTTTGAGGAACCTCCATATTGCTCTCCACAATGGTTGTACTAGCTTACATTGCCACCAGCAGTGTAGGAGGGTTCCCCTTTCTCTGCATCCTCGCCAGCATTTGTTTTTAGTCTTTTCCATGCTGGCTGTCCTAACTGGTGTGAGGTGATATCTCATTGTGGTTTTAATTTGCATTCCGTGATGATTAGTGATGTGGAACATCTATTCGTGTGTCTGTTGGCCATCTGGATTTCTTCTTTGGAGAATTGTCTCTTCATATCATCTGCCCATTTTTTAATCGGGTTATCTTTTATTTCTCTCATGAGTGTCTTATAGTTTCAGAGTATAGGTCTTTCACTTCCTTGGTTAGGTTTATTCCTAGGTATTTTATTCTTTTTGATGCAATTGTGAATGGCATTGTTTTCCTGATTTCTCTTTCTGCTGGTTCATCATTAGTGTATAGGAATGCAACAGATTTCTGTGTATTAATTTTGTATCCTGCAACTTTGCTGAATTCAGATATTATACCGAGTACTTTTGGAATGGATTCTTCAGGGGTTTTTTAATGTACAATATGATGTCATGTGCAAACAGTGACAATTTAACTTCTTCCTTACCAACATGGATGCCCTTTATTTCTTTGTGTTGTCTAATTACTGTGGCGCAGACCTCCAGAACTATGTGGAATAAAAGTGGAGAGAGTGAGCATCCTTGTCTTGTTACTGATCTTGGAGGAAAAGTTTTCAGGTTCTCGCTGTTCAGTATGATGTTGGCTGTTTGCTTGATATACATGTCCTTTATTATGTTAAGTTACTTGCCCTCTATATCCATTTTGTTGAGAGTTTTTGTCTTGAATGGATGTTGAATTTTATGAAGTGCATTTTTGGCATCTATGGAGATGATCATGTGGTTTTTGTTCTTTTTGTTGATGGGGTGGATGATGTTGATGGATTTTCTAATATTGTACCATCCTTGCATCCCTGGGATGAATCCCACTTGATCATGGTGTACGATCCTCTTGATGTATTTTTGAATTTGGTTAGCTAATGTTTTGTTGAGTATTTTTGCATCTATGTTCATCAGGGCTGTTGGTCTTTAGTTTTCATTTTTTTGGTGTCTTTGCCTGGTTTTGGTATTAGGGTGATGCTGGCTTCATGGAATGAGTTTGGAAGGATTCCCTCCTCTTGTATATTTTGGAAAACTAGAGAATGGGTATTAAGTCTTCTCTAAATGTCTGATAAAATTCAGGGTGAGTCCATCTGGTTGGGGGTTTTGTTTTGGGGTAGTTTTTTTATTCCCGATTCAATTTCTTTGCTGGTAATTGATCTTTAGATTTTCTCTGTCTTCCTTGGTCAGTCTTGGAAGGTTGTATTTTTCTAAAAAGTTCTCCATTTCTTCTAGTTTATCCAGTCTTTTAGCACACAGTTTTTCATAGTATTTTCTAATAATTCTTTGTATTTCTGTGGTGTCCATAGTGATTTTTCCTTTTTCCTTTTTATTCTGTTTATGTTTGTAGACTTTTTTCTTAGTAAGTCTGGCTAGGGGGTTATCTATTTTTATTTTGTCAAAGAACCAGCTCTTGGTTTCATTAATTTTTTTATTGTTTTATTCATCTTAATTTTATTTATTTCTTCTCTGATCTTAATTTTGTCCCTCCTTTTACTGACTTTGGGACTCATTTGTTCTTTTCCAGTTTCAATAGTTGTGAATTTAAACTATTCATTTGGGATTGTTATTCCTTCTTTAAATAGGCCTGGATTGCTGTATACTTCCCTTTATAAATGCCTTTGCTGTGTCCCACAGAAGTTGGGGCATTGTGCTGTTGTTTTCATTTGTATCCATATATTGCTGGATCTCCATTTTAATTTTGTCGTTGATCCATTGATTATTTAGGAGCATGTTGTTAGGCCTCCATGTTTTTGTGGCCCTTTTTGTTTACTTTGTACAATTTATTTCTAGTTTTATATCTTTGTGATCTGAGATGTTCATTGGTACAATGTGAATCTTTTAACATTTACTGAGGCTCTTTTTGTAGCCTAGTATGTGGTCTATTCTGGAAAATGTTCCATGTGCACTTGTGAAGAATGTGCATTCCGCTTCTTTTCCGTGGAATGTTCTATAGATGTCTGTTAGGTCCATCTGTTCTAATGTGTTGTTCAGTGCCTCTGTGTCCTTACTTATTTTCTGTCTGGTTGATCTGTCCTTCAGAGTGAGTGGAGTGTTGAATTCTCCTAGAATGAATGCATTGCATTATATTCCCCCTTTTAATTCTGTTAGTATTTGTTTCACATATGTAGGTGCTTCTGTGTTGGGTGCATACATATTTATCATGGTTATATCCTCTTGCTGGACTGACCCCTTTATCTTTATGTAATGTCTTTCTTTATCTCTTGTGACTTTCTTTGTTTTGAAGACTATTTTGTCTGATACAAGTATTGCAACTCTTGCTTTTTTCTCCCTATTAGTTGCATGAAATATCTTTTTTCCATCCCTTCACTTTTAGTGTGTGTATGTCTTTCGGTTTTAGGTGAGTCTCTTGTTGGTGGCATATATATGGGTCTTGCTTTTTAATTCATTCTGTAACTCTGTGTCTTTTGATTGGTGCATTCTGTCCATTTACATTTAGGGTGATTATCGATAACTATGTACTTATTGCCATTGCAGGCTTTGGATTCATGGTTACCAAAGGTTCAAGGGCAGCCTCTTTACTTCTAACTGTGTAACTTAAATCAATTATTACACTATTATAAACACAGTCTGATGATTCTTTATTTCTCTCCCTTCTTTTTCTTCCTTCTCCACTCTTTATATGTTAGCTGGTTTATTCTGTACTCCTTTTGTTTCCCTTGACTGACTTTGTGGATAGGTGATTTTATTTTTCAATTATGTAGTATAGAGTTGGTCTACTTCCTTTGCTGTGGTTTTATTTTCTCAGTTGACAGATATTTGGCCTAAGGCATACTTCCATCTAGAGCAGTCCATTTAAAATACACTGTAAAGGTGGTTTGTGTGAGATAAACTCCCTCAACATTTGCTTATCTGGAAGTTGTTTAATCCCCCCTTCAAATTTAAATGATAATCATTCTGGATAGAGTATTCTTTGTTGGAGGCCCTTCTGTTTTATTGTGTTGAATATATCATACCATTCCCTTCTGGCCTGTAAGCATTCTGCTGAGAAGTCTGCTGATAGCCTGATGGGTTTTCCTTTGTAGGTGAACTTTTTTTCTCTCTCTGGCTTCTTTTATTACTCTGTCCTTGTCTTTGATCTTTGCAATTTTAATTATTACATCTCTTGGTGTTATCCTCCTTGGGTCCCTTGTGTTGGGAGATCTGCAGACTTCCAAGGCCTGAGAGACTATGTCCTTCCCCAGATTGGGGAAGTCTTCATTCAGCAATTACTTGTTCAAAGACACTTTCTATCCCTTTTTCTCTTGCTTCTTCTTCTGGTACTGCTATAATGCGAATATTGTTCCATTTGGATTAGTCACGCAGTTCTCTTAATATTCTTTCATTCCTAGATGTCCTTTTTTCTCTTTCTGCCTCAGCTTCTCTGTATTCCTGTTCTCGGATTTGTATTCCATTAACAGTCTCTTCCATCTCATCCAGTCTGCTCTTAAATCCTTCCATTGTTTGTTTCATTTCTGTTATCTCCCTCCAGAATTCATCCCTTAGCTCTTGAATATTTTTCTTTGGCTCCATCAGCATGCTTGTGACTTTTATTTTAAATTCTTTCTCAGGAACATTGGCGATTTTAGTTTCACCAAGCCCTCTTTCTGGTATTTGAGGGATTTTGGATTGAATAAGGTGCTTCAGCCTTTTCATGGCAATGGGAGTGGTTGCTGGTGAGTGGCGCAGGTGTCAGCTGGGAGAACAAAGTCTGTTCCTCCTAGCCGGTCGCCTTGCCTGTCTATGCTGTCTGTACCAGTTAACCGCACACAGGGAGCTGCCTCTGGGTTAATCCCCTAAGGTGCTGTGGGCGGGGCTGCACTTGGGATGGCCTAGGGGAGTGGTGGTGGTCACAGATCATCGGCGTGTGTTCTGCAGCAAGCGCATAGCCCCTTCGTGCTTCCTAGTCTCTGCACCCATCTCCCCTACTGTGTCAGTCAACTGTGTACAGCGCGCAGCCCCTGGGTTAATCCAGTAAGGTGCCGTGTGAAGTGTGGTCTTTGGGATTGCCTAGGGTGCTGGTGGGGGTTGCTGCTGACTGGCACATATTCTCACGTGAGAATAGAGCCCCTTTGTGCCTCCCAGACTCTGCCCGTGTCCACTCTCTGTGCCAGTCAGCCGTGCACAGGGAGAATCCCCTGTGTGGTTGCTGTAGGTGGGGCTGCTCTCCGGCTGGTCCACAGCAATGGCGGACACAGCCAGTTTGCTTGCAGGTGATGCCGGGGAAGACAGAATGGCAGACTTGTTATTGGTGTGAGGGGCCTTGGAGCTGCGTTGCCACCCAGGGCTATAGGGCACCTGAAGTTCCTTAAAGTTCCCACACTGCTGGGCTGAGTGTGCTGGGACGATTTTGTCCACCTGTTAAACCCTTTTCCCTTTAAAGCTTTTAAAGTGCCTGCTTTTCTTTTGTCCCAGTGCAGCTTAGTGTGTGAACCGGTTTGCAGTTTTAGTGTTGGATTTTGCTTTTCCGCTCCTCTAATATACAGAGCACCATGCAATGTGTGTCTGTGCTCCTGGGGCAGATTATTTGGGCTAGTTATTTAGCAGTCCTGTGCTTCCACTCCCTCCAGACTCTGATTCTTTTCTTCCCACTGGTGAGCTGGGGTGGGAGGAGTGCTCAGGTCCTGCTGGGTCAAGGCTTTGTATCTTACCTTTTTCTGTGAGATACTGGGTTCTTGTAGATGTAGCCTGGCTGGTGTACTGTATCTTCTGGTCACTCTTGTAGGAAGAGTTGTATTTGCTGTATTTTTTAGATATATATGGTTTTGGCAGGAGATATATGCCACCCTACTCACACCGCCATGTTTTGCTATCTAGAATTTTTAAATTGTTGCTCATCACAAATAAAAAGAAGTAAATACAATAATTTATTCCCCAAATGGCCAAATTAGAAGTCCCCATATAAAAAACATAAATTTTGTTAAGTATAAAATATTTCAAACATGGAAAATGTTATAACAAATGTTCCTTCATCTACCCTGCGTTTAGCAAATGTCAGTATTTTTCTGAATTGTAGTATTTAATTTCACCCACCTTCTTTTCCACCTCAGAGGTAATTACTCTTACAGTGTGTGCTTTTGTCATACATATTTTTCATAATTTTAGTAACATATGCCCACTGTATAGTATTGTGTTGTATAGTTTTAAACTTTGCCTGTGTGATGTGATACTGTGTCATACTACATGTATCATCTAAAAGTGACCTTTTTTGCCAAACATTATTTTCAAGGTTTATCTGTGATATGCTTGCAGGTCTTCTGTATTGATTTAAAATACTACATTGCTTTTGCTTTATTAATATACAATTTTTTATCTCACTTGCAACATTTTATTTTTGCAACATTTTGTTGTGTAACATAAGAATGCTGCCATATAGAGTCTTGTGTGTAGCCTTTTCCTGTTAGGGGAGCTGTGTCTCTGGAGAGATTCCTGCGAATAGGATTTTTATTAAATGTTGCTGGAGTTCCCTCCAGGTGGAGTATACCAGTTTACATTCCTGCCAGCAGTGTATGACCGTGCCTGTTTCCTTGCAGCCTCTCAACAGAGTGTATTGTCAATTTTTTTGTTTTGCAATCTCGCAGATATGTCATGAATACCCAGAGTTTTTAATGTATCTAAGAAACACAGATATACTCATTTTTCTTTGTACTGCAGGCTTCCCTAGAATAGTACTAGCTCTTGGAATAATTGTTTTCTAAGAACCCTGGGGTTTTGTTGCAGGTTGATTAAAATGTATGGCAGAGTCACTGCATTGCCAAAAGAGGCTGGCTAGTTGACTGGCTAGCAGATAGCCTACTACGAGTCAGTTCAAAGTAGACTTTACCTTTATGTTTGCTCACAGCTTTGTAGATCAGAAACTTATCATTGTTACCCCACAAGTATAAGTCATTCTCTCAAAAGCAAATTTACATGAACTGTAAGCTTATAGAAGTCTGTGTACGTGAGAAAGCTAGTTTTTTTAAGAATTAAGAAATATATCTAATGTAGATAGTAGCATTCATCTTGTAAGACACATTATTTTCCTTTCCTTTGACCTACATTAGCTGCTTGGAATATAGAGCCACAGAAAGGGTTTTGTTTTAGTTGCATGATTAAGTGTTCAGTTATGACACATCTGTCCCCATTATTGAGTTATTCCAGTACAAATTGGATTTCTTTAGTCTCTGAGCAGGGGAACTCTTCTTGGAATCTCCTTGAGTTGGACACTGCCGGCTTTTCCTCTTTGTGGTTCCCTTTTTGTGTCATTGTCTACCAAAGAGGTGATGCAGGTTACATTACCAGGCTATCTGAGGGCATGTGCATGGCTGGGTTCTAGATGACGCCTCCCTTTCAGCACCTGTGTTGTGTGCTCTGTGTGTAAGTCTTCACTCCTCCTCCTGCTCTCATAGATTATATTGAATGCATTCTTTTGCTGTTTGGAAGTACTCAGCTTGGGCTTGTCAGTCATAGTGATGACCTACAAATTTGTCCTTCAGATACTGTCTTCATATTTTTTTCCTGTCGTTTCTCTTTCATTTTGTTTCTTCTCTGTCAGCACATATGATTTCTATTATTATGCCACTGTTATCTCCCACTCACTTTATTTCTCTTTCCTTCCTTCTTTTCCATCAAAATCATACTTTTCCACATTTCTAACAATGATAGTTCTGTGCGCTTTTGGTTGAAGATTCAAGAAAAAAAAACATTGGCCTTCAAACAGTGCATGGCGTTCTGATGATTTTGGGTGTTTTTAGGTCTGTTTGTTGACTTGTAGGTGTTCTGTCAACCAGCTTCATAATTAGTAGGTGCAAATGCATTGTCAACCTTTTAAATCCTAACTAAAAGGCTATTGGGAGCTAGCTAGCTGTCAGTGGTACAAAAATGTAAATGCTCGGAGGAAACTTAAGTGCTTGAGGTGAGTAGTTGTGAGAAAAATAGAACTGTAACTCCATTTTTACATAAAGTGAATATACTTATGTTTTTTAATATACTGAACTTATCAAATTTTTTTGCTGCCTACACACTGGTACTGAAGAAATCAGCATACTGAAGGAAAAACACTGAAGTCAGTATACATACTGAAAAAAAAAAGGCTATGAAAGCACTTCTTGGCATCGGCATGAAACAAAGTGCATGAAACATTCCTTTTGCTTTTAAGAATTCCCTGATGTAGTACTGGCAACCATAAAACTTCTTACATTGGAATTTTAAAATTGGAGTCTTGCTTTCCCATAATTGGAATGCAGTGCAACTGAGGACCAACTCTGCAATCTATTAGTTAAGTTTGGTTTACAGTGCTTAGCAAATGGTATATAGTCACCTCAAGCACCAGCAGGGTATAGCACTTAGAAACATTTGTTAATAAATTTTAGTGCATAATTTATCACTTGTTATTAATTATTTTATGAATGACTTAATTTTCAAAAAAATGTCATGAATCCCTATTATGTTACTTATAAAATGTAGCCATTCTTTTTTACTTAAACATAGTCTGATGACTTTTCATTGATGCATGTATTTTATTAATTGAGATACCTAAAATAAAATGCACAAATCTTAGTGTACAGCTTGAGGCATTTTGACATGTGTATACATTCATGCCACTATCACTGAGATCAAGATATCAGACATTCTAACTGATTTTTTTCCTCTTTCGTCAATTTCACCCATCCCCCCTATCTCCTTCCCTGTGGCAATCATCAGTCTGTTCTGTGTTTATGGATCGGTTTCTGTTTTGTTTTAAGGTTCCACATAGAGTATTTGTCTTTGTTTTATTTCACTTAGCTTAATAACCTCTAGGTCCATCTATGTTGCACATGGTGAGGTTTCATTCACTTTTATGACTGAGTAATACTCCATTATATACATACGTACCTCATCTTCCTTCTCCATCTGTCTGGTGATGGACACTCACATTGTTTTCATATTTTGGCTTTTGTAAATGATACTTCAATGAACATAGGGGTACATATATCTTTTTGAATTAGTGATTTTGTTTTCTTCAGGTTAAATTCTCAGAAGTGGAATTACTAGGTCGTATGGTATTTTTCCTTTTGTGAGAGACCTGTACTACTCTCCATAGTGGCTGCACTAACTTAACATTCTCATCAACAATTTAGGAGAGTTCCTTTCTCCACATCCTCTCCAATTCTTGTTATTTCTTGTCTTCTTGAAATTAGTAGCCAGTGTGACTGGTGTGAAGTATCTCATTGTGATTTTGATTTGCATTTTCTTGATGATTAATGACGTTGAGTATCTTTTCACATCTGTTGGCCATCTATATGCCTTCTTAGGAAAAATGTGTGTTTGGGTGCTGTGCACACTTTTAAATTGGATTACATTATTTATTTTCTTTCTGGAGTTGAGTTGTGTGAGTTCTTTATATATTTTGTTTATTAGTCCCGTATTGGATATATAATTTGCAGATATATTCTCACATATGGTAGGTTGCCTTTGCAGGTTGTTGGTGGTTTCCTTTGCTGTGCAGAAGCTTTTTAATTTGATGTAGTCCCACTTGTTTATTTTTGCTTTTGGTTCCCTTGCCTGGGGAGACACATCCCCCCCAAAATTACTAATGTGAATGTTCGAGAGTTTACTGCCTATGTTTTCTTCTAGTTGTATAAAAACTGTGTTTTAAAGTTTCAGGGTTTATATTTAGGTGTTTAATCCATTTTGAGTTTATTTTTGGATGTGGTGTCAGACAGTGGTCCGGTTTCATCCTTTTTCATGTAGCTATCCAATTTTCCCAACAACATTTACTGAAGAGAGTCTTTTCAGTGTGACTTTTTTCTCCATGGATCTAACTTTGAAACAAACTCTAAAGAGGTCAACATATCTAGGGGGAAAGAAACCTGATGACTCTGCATTCTGTTAGTATATACTCACTGCATTTGAAACAGTGAATGAAAAAGTGATTATTGCAAACTTTCTGGTTGTTTATTTAACAAATATTTATTGAACAATTACTATATGTGATCCACTGTGTTCGGTGGTAAGATTCAGTGTTGAGTAAAACCAGATACTTGGAATTTATTACCTACTGGAAGGAAGACACATTAAACATAATTAGATTAAAAGTAAAATATTGAACTAAAACTAACAGTCATGATAAGTTCTAGAAGCACTCTAAGTGCTCATAAATGGAATGATTTACCTTCTCTGGGAGGCCAGAAAATAGTTCACTGAGAAGTGACAGTTGAGCCAACATCAGAGGGATCAGATGTTTACAAGCTAACTTGGGTAGAAAGAGCATTCGTACTAGAGGATGTTGCAACTGTGAAGACTTGGAGGTAGATGTGATCATGGCGAGTATGAAGGAATAAACAAGGCCCATGTGACCATCCTAAGAGCAGTTGGAAACCACTGGGGAGTTAAGTAAAGGTGTGACATCAGATCTGCATATTAAATAATGTATTATGACTGAATTGTGGATAACTGGGGAGGGACAAGTGTGAGTTGGAAATAATTTTAAACACACTCAAGAGGAAATGCCAGGTAGGCAGTTGTGTATTTAGATCTGGACCTAGAAGGGAGATCTCAGACAAAGGTAGAAATATTTGAGTCATCTTTGGTTAGGTGGCAGATTAAAACAATATATACATGTACAATCATTTAGGGTTCAAAAGTATTTTGTGAAAAGAAGAGTTGCCCTTGAACTCTTGACTGATGAGAGGCCTGCGAGCCTTAAGAAAACCAAGATAGATTGTGTAGAGAGGCAGTAGGAAAACCAGGGGAGCGATCTGTCCTGGAAACCAAGGACAGAGTGTTTCAAGGAGGAGGCTGCGAGCAGTGTCAAATGCTGCTGAGATGTCAAGTAAATGAAGTCTGAAAAGTTCCTGTTGAATTTTGTGATAAGTTTAAGTGGACCATTGGGAAGGGAAACTGGAATTATGTGGAATGCATGAAATAGTTTGAACTCTTTACAAGCTTAGCTCTGAGGCAGTTAAAGAGAGAGGGTGCTCATAGTAAACTTGGTAGTGTGGATGTTTTGTTTTGTCTTTAGTGAAAATGATCCCGCATGATTAAAAATCACTGGGACACATCCATTTAAAAGATTGACAATGCTAGAGGAAAGGAATAGTCTATAGAAAGGGTTCTAGGGAGACAGAAAAGGATGGGATCCCAAAACACAATTAGGAGACTAACCTGACATATGTGTAGGGGTATTTCTTATAACTTTATTAATAGAGGATGAGGATGCAAGTTAATTTGTATTTGTGGTAATCAAGATTATGGTTCCCATCTGATATTTACTTTCTCCATGAAATTGCAAAAAAAGAGGGAGAAGGTCTGATGTTTTAGGAAAGCATGCAAAGGTTTAAGATAGTCGTTGTAGAGTGTATTGACCAAGAAGATAGAGTAGGGTTGCTAGGAAGTGTAGAGGCCCATTGAAGGTTAGCCATGGGGGATTTATAGTAGAATCTCAAGTACTTCCTGCCTCCTCCGGGTGCTGTGAAAAAGACTCAGAATGTTGCTTTCATCCAGTATCAACTAGAGGGAGTTTAAGTTATTGGCAAGTGTTGGTCATGTACCCAACCTGGATAAAAGAAGGAAAATTAAAAGGCCTAATAACCATTTGAGAGAAGGTGAAAGGGGTCAGTGAACTGGTGGTTTCAGTGAAGTCACAGACCATGTGGTGGATGAAATTGAATAAGCAAGCTGATGGATGTTGTGCTCTCATTGTGTGGAGTATTTGAATTCATGATTTTAGAAATGGAATAGTTATTAGTGAATGACAAGGGATACAGTGTGACCATGTCATTGGGTGGCTAAGGTGGAAACGTTTAGTCCATTAGAAAAGAGGAAGTCAAGAAGTGAGGATATAATATCAGACGGGTTATTCAAGCGGACATCTACCTCACCCAAAATGATGGCAAAACTTAGGATGGAGAGAAACTGTAAATTGGTTGCCAATGTCTTCAATGGATAAGGGATGAATGATACTAATAGAGGGTAAGAGAAGGTGTTAAGGCTAAATCCAAGAGCCTTGAAGAAACAGGGTGAGGTTGATAATGTTATTTTAGTGAGAAGAATTTGAGGGATTGTGTGTGTCAGGCACTCCTGCAAGGCACAGAAAACACTGTAAATATTGCAAGGCCCTGTCCTCTGAGAGGAGGTCAGACTAAAGAACAAGACAGCCACATGTGCAGTTAGTGACAGTACAGTGAGATCCTACCTACAAAGTATAGTGGGAACCTCAAGGAAGAATAGGTTATGTTTAGCTGAAGAAAACATTGAAGGTTTCACAGGAGAGATGATATCTGAACTAAAAGTTTATGTAGTTTCTCAAGTGGAGAAGGCGAAGGACATTACAGGAAGAATTATAAGATGTACGGTTCCTAACAATGACAGAGGAACATACACTCAAAATGATAGCATCCCTTCTCGTAGTAAGCACTACTGTAATACGGGGTTCTTTATCATTATAATATCTCCATCTCTTTGCCAACAGTCTATTCTTTTGTTCTAGAGTTCAACATTGTTCTCTAATAGGATGAGTGAAAGCATGTATCTGGTGTATGTATGTCCTTGTGTTTTTGGTGTTTCTTTTAAAATTATGGTTGAAATAATATATTACCAAAAACAAATGCAGAGGGGCTCCATAAATAAACAAAATACAATTCTTTGACATATTTGCCATGGTTGTTACAAACACTCCTTCAGGAAATTAAATGTCTACCATTATGGGTGAAGTTCTGTTTTAAACCACAAGGATACAAAGATGAACATGATGGTCTCTGATCTCAGGGAACTTTATTATGATCCAGGAACAAGATGTAGAGGTAATATCAATATATTAACCACAGGGAATGCTATGACCTTTTTAGAAATCACAACTTACTTCCCTTAAATCCTCAGACATGTTTTTAGAATGTTGATTAATTTTTTCGCTGTTTATGGAATAGGTTTGATTTCATCAAACAATACAGTTAAAACAAAAATTTGGTTCAATTGGTAGAGTAATCTATAATAAGACTCAAAACAAAGTATGTTTCTTCTTGAATTAAGAGCCTTCCTAATTTTGGCTTTATTCCTCAAAGGTTGTGAAGATGAGAAAAGAAGCGAAGAGAATCCGAGCTTTGGTTATCCGAAGATTTGTCAGGAGTGTGAGCAGACTGAAGTCAGAAAAGTTAGTCACTTACACTAATGGTCCTGGGACTAATGAAATGTCAAAAGTTGTCTTTATTCAGTATTTACAAAAGTGAAGGGTGGGACCTAGAGGAATAATTAAATATCTTACTCATGCAGCACTTTGTTTTATGTGTGGAAAGGATGTGAGATCAAATGTGCTGTGTCAGCATGTCATTATATATTTTGGAACTTACTGACTTTTAAATATGTCATGAGTTTTTCTGATTTTTCCCAAAACACTCCTTTTGGCCATTTTGGAATGAAAGCTCTTTGGGGTTGTTTATATGTTTTATGTTATTGGGAGTTAAGATGTTGCTATAGTTCAACAAATGTACTAATTGGTAATTAATTTGAAATTCTCAGTATCTTGTGGAAGTGCTTATGAAAACAATGTGTTCAACCTAATTTTTGTGAAAACATGCTTTGTAATTTATTTTCACTAGTATTAGGGGCAAATATGCTATTTATAATTTTCATGCTTTAAGGTGTGTTTTATTCTATTAAATATTTCAGAAGGTAACCTTCCTTTCCAATACAATCAGATTTTTAACTTATATATTCCATTAATTCCAGAGAACAAGTTTTCATTTAATAAAATTTAATTCAACCTTTAATTATTGCTTATGAAATTTGTATTATGTTAAAACAATGTGTCATTAATCTGTTAGTTAAAAAATATTATTAGGCCATCCTGTGAAGGAATAGAAGGCAAACTGTTACTGTTAATAGTCATTAATATAGTGCTAGTACAATGCTTATCTTTGTGAAAAACTTGAGTTTGTTGATGGAATTGGGGTATGTATTGGGCAAGGGGAGGACAGTACAGGATGACAGAGTGTTTGTTATTTAGAGATTTATTCTGCCTTTTTAAGAGAAATGAAGAGATTTTTCATTTGATAGGAGTCTAAGCATCTAAGATAAATGCTTTCCTTTGCTACATATTGTATTATCTGCAGGGGTACTGAAGATGCACTGTTAAAAAACCAGAGACAGGCACGATTGCTTGAAGAAATCCGTGCCATGAAGGTAAGGACTTCCGTGGATGTGTACATATGTGTGTCTCCATGTCTCCTGTCAGCCTGCACTTTGTGGCTGTGCAGGGGGTAGAGGTAGTGGTTGTGTTTATTTGAGTATTACTTCCAGTTGACTAAGACTTACTTATATGGGTCTGTTTAGTGCAGAATGTGCACATCTAGAAAGCTGTAATGTTTAAGCTTGCCTTTTTCCATGTTTTTTTTATGGAATTTTTTAAAGTACTAGACTAATTTGAGCCTAACAATGCTAAACTAAAGTCATGTATGTTCATTGATGCCTCATGCCTAAGGTTTTTGTTTTTACTGTAACGTGAGCCATAAAGTTTGAGAAGTTCAAGCATTGAATGTTCAAGCTGTTTGGCAGATTGGAGGCTGACATCATGCTTTGCCTATTGCCAACTCAATAAATTTTTGTGTGGTGGTGTCAGCATTTTATTTAGCTCTGTAGTAACTTGAGATAAAATTCGTGTTGGCTCAAAATGATCCATATTTTTGTTTCTTTCAGCCAGACTCTTCACTAGCATGATTTTTAGGTCTTCTCACTGCTGTTACTTTGTGGAAAATTTCATTTACCAAATGACATACTATTAAATGTCTGGGAGGCTGTTTTATTGCAGAACTTAAAAACAGCATTTGGTACCAACAGTTACCTTAATTGCAGGGTCATTTTGCATGTATAGTTGACTGTTACATTTTGGTATTACTTCTAAGTTTTGAGATAGATAAGAAAGCAAGACAGTTCTCCAATAATGCTTTAACTGAGTTAGATTATCAAAACTTCTCACCATGTTTTCCTTTTGAAGAGATGATTAAGTGTTTTATAGGACAAAATTACCAAAGTTAATCTGAGTCGAAGTTGTAGGACATGGTTTTTCTTTGGTGTGAAGTATGTTTTTTGTGAGGTATTTTCATTTGTTTTATTTTCAAAATACTGCAAAATTCATGGAATCCATTTGATACATCATTCTCAAAGCTCCAATCCCCTTTTTATCCCATCATTCAGTAAAAATACCTTATATTTGACTTCTGATTATCATTTGTGTCAATTTGTGTTACACTTTATTTAGGCTTTTTTATATACTGTTTTTTTCCCTATGAAATTTCTATGGAAATAAAATCTTTAGAGATCTTTGTTCTGAGAATGACACTAAGATGGGAAATTACGATTTATCCTTTTGCCTCTTTCACTTTCTCTTAACGAAGGTTCTTACTAAATTACATTCTTTTATCTAAATTTTTCCATATGATTTCTTCTGAATAGTTTATAATCATAGTCCTAAATTATCCAGAGGCTTTGAACTACTATACAATGGCTGATTTTATTTTATCTTGGAAGGATGCATTATATGTAATAAGGCTATGTGCAGTATGTGAAGAGTTTGAGAAAAAAAGATTCATTACTGTTTAGAATACATTCCTTCTTAACTCTCAATAGTTGCTTTAATTTAATAATTAAAAAAGAAAATCCTATTTGATCTATGTGTGGAAGTTGTTTTTTCTTATCCTTAAATTTCCTCAGCAGTAAGAAATCAGGCTCAGTCATGGAGTTCATAGGTTTGTAACACCTTTATGGAATTGTTGCCTCATAGAAAGCTAAAATTCAAGGCTGGTATGTTCCTTGCACTCATAAAATTAGTAGTGTATATATTCTTTCAATTTGTGGTAGTGGTTAGGGTAGTCTAGATTGGTTGCTGTGACTTTAACACTTTTTGTAATGTTATTTGAAAATTGGATGAACTTTAAATGAAGCAACCGGAATAAAAAGAACGTGAGGAAGACTGTGTTTGCTTTCGTTACATGTCAAATTTCATTTCTCATTCATGGTTCTTTTATAGAGTTGGTCTTCCTTTCCAAAAGAGGCACATAGAGCATTAAAAAAAATCGAAAGGTCATTTCTAATTTCTTAAGGAAGTGTTTATCATGTACATGGGAATATCAAAAAAATGGTCACAAGGTAGAAAATTCACAGTTTCAATTAAATTTGGAGAAGAACCTCTACTTACTTGTTTTTTTCCAGATTGATTTTTTTCATTGACTCATATACCACTACGTTTTTATAGCCTTGTTCATGACATACTGTCCTATACTTGCTTTCTATGATGATAGGGTGTTTTGTTGCAAGATGACCTCTTTGAAGAAAACCTGAGATATTTTTAGAAATGAGAGTTTGTGTTTTCTGGCCAAGAAAAAAATGACCTGATCTTTATGATGCTATAAAGTCATAGGTTCTAATTTTATAGACTATAATGGATGAATACCAAGTCTTTGTTCATGCTTCTGTTCAAGCAACTTTTGCCTGTGTTTTCTTCTCAGAGTTTTACGGTTTCAGGTCTTTGATCCGTTTTGAGTTTACTTTGTGTATGGAGTAGACAGTAGTCCAGTTTCGTTCTTTTGCATGTAGCTGTCCAGTTTTCCCAACACCAGTTGTTGAAGAAGCAGTCTTTTCCCCATTGTATATCCATGGTTCCTTTATCATATATTAATTGACCATATATGTATGAGTTTATATCTGGGCTTAATTCTGTTCCATTGATCTATGGTTCTCTTCTTATGCCAGTACCATACTGTTTCTGATTACTGTACCTGTGGAGTATAGGTTGAAGTCAGGGGGGGTATTACAGCTTTTTTCTAATAGTGCTCACACTGAAAACTTCAGTATTAGTATAAATACTGGCTTCTGAGATTGTTCCATGTTTTTCTTCGGAAATTAGTTTGTCAACTTTCACAGATCCTTAAGTCACTGAGCTAGAGAAGAAGACGGTAAACTTAAGTCATAAAATCAATCAGTGAAGCCAAATGTACAGGAAATCGCTTTCACCACAGTAAATGTAGTAACTAACTTTTACTGAGCATTTTCTCCATGCCTGGTACTATATTGTATGTTTTATATTCATTGTCGCATGAGGTAGAGATCATCATTATCCCTATTTTATAGACTAAGAAACAGAGACTTAGAGAAATTAAGAATTTTCCCAAGGTCAGATAGTTGTTTGGTGGTGGACTTAATTGTACTGCTAAGGCAAGAACTTCCTGAAATATGTCTGGGCACTACTCTTCCTAGAGGTTGAATTCTCGAGGTAAAATAGTAAATATTGATACTTGCCCTCTTGGTGTGACAAAAGGCCCAAAGATGTGCAATATGTTTGTTTGTTTGTTTTTTCAGATTCTTTCATGCCTCACAGCTAAATATACGCAGTTACCTCTGTCTACATTTTTTTTTTCCCTTCTTGTTCTCTGGGCCATTACTTTTCCCAATGCTGATTATTCCTATGCACTGAGAACTTGCATATTCTTCTGTGAGACCTTGCTCAGACTGCTACCCCTTTCTTCTGTGTTTTAAAACTCTTTCTCCCTCTGTTTGATTCTTCCCTGAGTTTTACATGCCCAAGTCTCTGTTAGTAAAGACATGGCTTGAGTTGGCATCAGATGTTGGGATTGCCGTGCCTCCTGCTCCTTTGGAGCCTGTTTCTAAGTGGTTGTCGTTAGTGGACCCCAAATAGGAAAAATGATGTAGATTATGATAATAACTATGTCATATCATTTGAACTTTACCACCACCCTGTAAATTAGGCAGAATCTTATTTCCGGACATGCTTACAAGTGTTCTACACTGCACACATCCGTTGGATTTCAGGCTTATCATCATATGTATTCATGTAGAAGAATTTTGGAATACTTCTGGTTATGCATGCTTTCAAAAAGTTGAGATTTGTCTCTGTAATTTCACATACTGTGATTTTGTGAGTTTTTTCTTATGAATGCTTAAAAATAATGCCTTATTCTGTAAGTACACTATGTTAATTATTTGTGTCAAATGAACATTCAGCTTGCTTGTTCTACTAAAATAATGCATAACTTAATCTAAGTATAATTATTTTTGACAGTTTGACTTTTTATTTGTAAGCCAATAGAAAGAATCAAGTCAGACTCACATATTAGAGATCTTACCTAAAGTCCAGGTTTGCTAATAGTTTCAAGGAAACAGGCAATCAGAAAGCCCAAGTGAAGCAAGGAAGGATCGGGGATTCTGTGCAGTTCCACATGGCCTGCCTTTCTACACCAGACGTGCGCTTTCCTAGCCCAGAGTGGGTGAGATCTTGAAATGAGGAAGTCTAGTTGTTACCTCATGGCAGAGAGCATTTAGATTTTGAAACTTCTCCAGTACCCCAGGGTTATATATAAACTGACATGATATTATTTTCCAGTGTGCCATGTCTCAAATCCATGGATTCTGGGTTTATTTACTATTAGCCTCATTAACAAGGAACATCCTACAAAGAACATTCTTCAGGTAAGGACTTTTCTGTTAACAAAAATCATTAGCCTGTTTCCAGAAGGACCAGTTATTAGTATATTAACACATAGATTAAACTCTGTTACCTACTTTTCCCTGAATTTCCTCCTGGTAAAGATTTGAATGGATCCCAGGACAGCTGCTTTAATTCTCTCTGCAATTTTTAATAGCTCCCCTTTAGCTTCGTTTGTGTTTTCCTCCAGCATTTTGGACATACTTCAAACCTACAGAAAAATTGTAATACCACAATATGATGACGATAATAATAATAATAATGCTTTGTATCACGTCCATGTTTGTCCCTTTGCTGGTGATGCTGAGTTCCAATCATTTGGCTTAGATGTTGTCTGCTGGATTTTGCCATTTTAAAGGCATGGTTTTTTAATACTTATTAAGTATTTTATGAGATGATAAGTTTGAGACTGACTTTCATACTAGTCTTCATCGCTGTAGTGTTTCATTCAGTGATGTTTCTACAACAGAATCAGTTAACACTTTTTTATCGTTTCTATTTCTCTGCTGGGATTTTTTTTGTTTCTGGTAAGATTGCAATTCATTGAGAGGAATTTTTTTTTCCTCTTATATCTATTGAGGCTAGTGATAACAGCCATTATTGCCTGAAGAGAGGAAAAATGTTTATTTCTTGGTTCTTTGTATGCTGGGT
Organism: Manis pentadactyla; assembly: GCF_030020395.1. NCBI lineage: Eukaryota > Metazoa > Chordata > Mammalia > Pholidota > Manidae > Manis > Manis pentadactyla. The sequence continues at coordinate 86,004,883 of NC_080031.1, forward strand.
ACTTTTGTATTTTAACCTGGATATTTCGAAGATTAAGTAGTAGAGATTCTGGGTTTGCTTCCTTTGTTTTGCAAAGAGTGGTTGTTGTATGGTTTGGCTTTGACTTCAAACTGTTTATTTTTTGGATAGCAGCTCCAGCCTCAGTTTAAATCTTTTGTAGTGAACTACTTTGAACCTGTTCCTGCATGAGAGGTTCAAGGTTCAGGGTTAGGGATCTCTTACGTGGTTCCTCCCTTTGTGGGTTTCCCTTGCTCTCTCCGTGGATAAGCTATCCTGACTTTACTCTTCCACAGGGTGGTTCCTTTGCCACTGCTCCTGACCATGCAGACTGCAGGTAGCCTCAGGCGAAACTCGGAAGAGATGCTGACTTTGTACAGCTTCCTGTCTTTACTCCCAGGAAGCTTGGACTTGCCTTCAGAGTCTGTCTGCTTCCATGCACCCTTCATTACCTTCAGGCAGGATTTTTTGTTGTATGTCCAGGTTTTATGGTCGTTATTGGGGGAGGTGGGAGAGAAGGAGGTTAGTCACATCATCTGTTAGTATCTTAGCCTCTCATAACCAGAAATGGGATTAACCAAAGTTGGAAGTAATTGTAAATAGCTAAGGAAAGAGGCCTGTGCACCTCAAGACACTGTAAATGTGAATAAGTAAGAGACTGAAGAAGAAAGAGAACCCAAGACAGTATGTCTAAGACACCAAGAGAAGAGACTGTTTCAAGAAGGGAGTGATGAATTAGGGCTTTTTGTTGATGTTGTTGTTGTTTTTGAAGTTAGCAGTATTATTTTCAAAGCAGAAACTCATATATTTGATCATGATTGATGAGTTTATCAAGTTGTGGTTCCTCTGTGGTCTAGCCTACTTAGCAGGGCTGTGCTGATAGAATCAAAATGGTTTTTGTGGTTATTCATGTGATCTAAGTATATCTTCCCACCTCTCCTCTTCTCCCATCCTGTTACTTCTGTGTAAGAAGATGTCTAACTAACTCTAAATTCTGAATTGTTTGAGTAGCTGTGCTTTCTTCCTTCAGGTCTGAAACCTAGAAGGGAGAAGTGTAATGTTTCTTTCTCATCGACTTCCCTTACACCGTAAGCCGACCCATATACCCAGATAGGGTCTCTTATGGCCACATGATCTGCCACAGTCAGTACTGTGACCTGTGAATCCCTTTCATAAATCTATACTTTATAAGATTATTTTTCTTAAGTGCATTAAAGAAACCAAATAATAAATAATTTCTTGACATCTTTAGTTCACCTTAAAAATCTCCAGTAAAAACTTTCACCTTGGCATAATATTTTTACCAAGAGGAAGCACTTACATAGTGCAGGTATCAATGAAAATGATTCCATCTATATGACTGTTACCTTTATTTCTACTTATCCTGGTACATTTTCTCTTCTGTTTTCTTTGTTTTGGCTATCTCTTATGTTATTGGTATTCTCTTTTGGTGGTCGCTTGATTAAATAGATAACTAATGTAATAGGTAAATCTGTAGGCTGAACAATGTAAAATTCAATGGCTGTTGTACTAAGGTGAATCAGAAAAAATAGCTGTTCTTGGAGAGGATGTCACTACACGGACAGGCTATTCACTCTTGGAGGGCATAAAAACTGGTGTATCCTTTTGAACCAGACATTTGGCAACATGTGTTGAAATTATTGACTAAGCATTTCCATTTTAAGAATACGTTCTGCAAAAATACTTCTAGATACACAAGGCTAGAAGGGAATATTCATAAAAATATTGTAATACTGGAAAATACTGTGCTTAGCATAATTTTAAAAACTTTTGAAATCACTAAATTACAAATTTATGTAAATGTATATGTAAATTATAAATCAATAGATTGTAAAATTAAATGGAGAGTGAATAAAATAAGGTGGGGAAAAATATCGACCCTAATGAGTTGTTTCATTTTATACATATACATTTTTATTTATATATATATATATATACACACACATATACATATATATATTTTGTTATCATTAATCTACAATTACATGAAGAACATTATGTTTACTAGGGTTCCTCCTTCACCAAGTCCCCCCCACATACCCCATTACAGTCATTGTCCATCAGCATAGTAAGATGTTGTAGAATCAGTACTTGTCTTCTCTGATATACATGTATATTTAATTTTTTTACATACAACAGATACATTCTTCTTATACAGTAGATTTTTATTTAAATAGAGACTTTAAAAAAGTGTAAAGCAATATGAATTGAAAAACTTCCCTCTTAAAAAAATATTCATTGTACAGCAAAAATTTATAGAACGCAAAGACTTATTATATTGACATCATACAGGTGGGTGTGTGCACATGTGCGTATGAGTGAGCAGTGCATTTTTTTTTCGTTATCATTAGTCTACAATTACATGAAGAATATTATGTTTGCTAGGGTCCCCCCTTCAGCAAGTCCCCCCCACAAACCCCATTACAGTCACTGTCCATCAGCGTAGTAAGATGCTGTAGAATCACTACTTGTCTTCTCTGTGTTGCACAGCCCTCCCCATTCCACCCTCCCCACATTATACATGCTAATCGTAATACCCCCTTTCTTCTTTCCCGCCCTTATCCCTCCCTACCCTCCCATTCTCCCCAGCCCCTTTCCCTTTGGTAACTGTTAGTACATTCTTGGGTTCTGTGATTCTGCTGCTGTTTTGTTCCTTCAGTTTTTCTTTGTTCTTATACTCCGCATATGAGTGAAATCATTTGGTATTTGTCTTTCTTCGCTTGGCTTATTTCACGAGCAGTACAGTTTTATATCGTAAAAGTTTTGAAAGTTTTAATGTGTTACTATTTAATTTTTTACCATGATTTGTTCTAAACTGACTTTTTTTGGTATCATTAATCTACAATTACATGAGGAACATTATGTTTACTAGGCTCTACCCTATACCAGGTCCCCCCTACAAACCCCCTTACAGTCACTGTCCGTCAGCATAGCAAAATGTTGTATAATCACTAGTTGTCTTCTCTGTGTTGTACAGCCCTCCCCTTTCTCCCATCTCCCCCATTATGGATGCTCATCATAATACACCCTTTCTTCTCCCCCCCTTATCCCTCCCTACCCACCCCTCCTCCTCAGTCCCTTTCCCTTTGGTACCTGTTAGTCCATTCTTGGGTTCTGTGATTCTGCTGCTGTTTTGTTCCTTCAGGTTTTCCTTTGTTCTTATGCTCCACAGATGAGTGAAATCATTTGGTATTTCTCTTTCTCTGCTTGGCTTATTTCACTGAGCATAATACCCTCTAGCTCCATCCATGTTGTTGCAAATGGTAGGATTTGCTTTCTTCTTATGGCTGAATAATATTCCATTGTGTATATGTACCACATGTTCTTTATCAATTCATCTACTGATGGACACTTAGGTTGCTTCCAATTCTTGGCTATTGTAAATAGTGCTGCGATATACATAGGGGTGCATCTGTCTTTTTCAAACTGGGCTACTGCATTCTTGGGGTAAATTCCTAGAAGTGGAATTCCTGGGTTAAATGGTAAGTCTATTTTCAGCATTTTGAGGAACCTCCATACTGCTTTCCACAACGGTTGAACTAATTTACATTCCCACCATCAGTGTACGAGGGATACCCTTCCTCCACTACCTCGCTAACATTTGTTGTTGTTTGTCTTTTGGATGGTGGCGATCCTTACTGGTGTGAGGTGATATCTCATTGTGGTTTTCGTTTGTATTTCTCTGATAATTAGCGATGTGGAGCATCTTTTCATGTGTCTGTTGGCCATCTGAATTTCTTCTTTGGAAAACTGTCTGTTCAGCTCCTCTGACCATTTTTTAATTGAATTATTTGCTTTTTGTTTGTTGAGGTGTGTGAGCTTTTTTTATATTTTGGATGTCAACCCTTTATCGGCTCTGTCATTTATGAATATATTCTCCCATACTGTAGGATACCTTTTTGTTCTGTTGATATTGTCCTTTGCGGTACAGAAGATTTTCAGCTTGATATAGTCCCACTTTTTCTTTTTTGCTTTTGTGTCCCTTGCCCAGGGAGATATGTTCATGAAGAAATTGCTCATGTTTTTGTCCAAGATATTTTTGCCTATGTTTTTTTCTAAGAGTTTTATGGTTTCATGACTTACATTCAGGTTTTTGATCCATTTCAAATTTACTTTTGTGTATGGGGTTAGACAATGATCCAGTTTCATTCTCTTCCTGTAGGTGTCCAGTTTTGCCAAAACCAACTGTTGTAGAGGCTGTCATTTCCCCATTGTATGTCCATGGCTCCTTTATTGTATATTAATTGACCATATATGTTTGAGTTAATGTCTGGAGACTCTATTCTGTTCCACTGGTCTGTGGCTCTGTTTGTGTGCCAGTACCAATTGTCTTGATTACTGTGGCTTTGTAGTAGAGCTTGAAGTTGGGGAATGAGTTTCCCCTCCACCCCCCACTTTATTCTTCCTTCTCAGGATTGTTTTCACTATTTGGGGTCTTAGGTGGTTCCATATGAATTTTAGAACTATTTGTTCCAGTTCGTTGAAGAATGCTGTTGGTAATTTGATAGGGATTGCATATTGAATATGTAGATTGCTTTGGGCAGGATGGCCATTTTGACAATATTAATTCTTCCTAGCCAAGAGCATGGGATGTGTTTCCATTTGTTAGTGTCCTCTTTAATTTCTCTTAAGAGTGTCCTGTAGTTTTCATGGTATAGGTTTTTCACTTCCTTGGTTAGATTTATTCCTAGGTATTTTATTCTTTTTGATGCAATTGTGAATGGAATTGTTTTCCTAATTTCTCTTTGTATTAGTTCATTGTTAGTGTATTGGAAAGCCACAGATTTCTGTGTATTAATTTTGTATTCTGTAACTTTGCTGAATTCCGATATTAGATCTAGTAGTTTTGGAGTGGATTCTTTAGAGGTTTTTATGTACAATATCATGTCATCTGCAAACAGGGACATTTTGACTTTTCTTTACCAATCTGGATTCCTTGTATTTCTTTGTTTTGCCTAATTGCCATGGGTAGGACCTACAGTACTATGTTGAATAACAGTCAGGAGAGTGGGCATCCCAGACTTGTTCCTGATCTCAGAGGAAAAGCTTTCAGCTTCTTGCTGTTCAGTATGATGTTGGCTGTGGGCTTATCATATATGGCCTTTATTATGTTGAGGTGATTGCCCTGTTTACCCATTTTGTTGAGAGTTTTTTTTTTTTGAGATGGCATCTCTCATTTTAATTGATCATATGGTTGTTAACAAAAATAAAATTCTGTATAAGGGACTCAATGCAGAATCATTAATCAACCCCAAGCCTAATTCTCAACAGTCTCCAATCTTGTGAAGCATAACGAACAAGTTTTTACATGGTGAACAAGTTCTTACATAGTGAATAAGTTCTTACATGGTGAACAGTGCAAGGGCAGTCATCACAGAAACTTTCGGTTTTGATCACGCATCATGAACTATAAACAATCAGGTCAATTATGATTCATTTGATTTTTATACTTGATTTATATGTGAATCCCACATTTCTCCCTTATTATTATTATTATTATTATTATTTTTAATAAAATGCTGAAGTGGTAGGTAGATGCAAGATAAAGGTAGAAAACATAGTTTATTGCTATAAGAGGGCAAATGTAGATGATCAGGTATGTGCCTATAGACTGAGTATTAATCCAAGCTAGACAAGGGCAACAAAACATCCACAGATGCAGAAGATTTCTCTCAAAACGGGGGGGTGGGGTTCTAAGCCTCACCTCTGTTGATCCACAATTTCTCACCTGATGGCTCTCCTGCGACTGTGCCTCTCTTAGGTTGTTCCTCCCTTGAGGAATCTTACCTGTCTCTGGCTAACCAGTCATCTTCCGGGGCCATAAAGGGAAATGTAAAGTTGGTAAGTGAGAGAGAAGCAATATTGTTTGAAAAGGTTAGCTTTTTACTTCTTTGCAGATTTATGCCCTGTGGCTTCTATGCCCAGCATTTGTCTTGAGGTATCTTTACCATTTGGAAGAATTATGATACTCAGTAATTTCGATATGAGGCATGAATTCTACTTAGGGGTTGTAATTAGGAAGGAAGAAGAGAAGCTATAGAAATAGCAGACGGAAGTAAACTTGGGAAGATTGATTATTTCTTCGACATATCTTCTTGTAGTGTAACATAAGTGTGTATAGGTTTTAAATTACTAATTAAATTGTGTGCACACATTAACCTAATAGGAATACAGCTACATAACCAAAGCAGACCTACAATTACCAGCCATATCCAGTGAAACCAAGAAAACCAGTTAGGCACCCTAGGCATTTGTGAAAAATTATCAATGATATGATGGATATTGTCTAACTGAATTTGAATATTTTGAGAAAAATCAGACAAATTAAAACAACATATTCCTGGGAACTGTTCACTTCCCATATGTTCTTTTAACAGTAGATAGCCTATAGTCGTAAGATTTTGGAGCACTGCAGCTTGCACTTCTCCTAATTCTTGGTTGAGTTCCGACAGTATAGATCCAGTCAAATTTGTTGTTTTACTGTATGCACAGGCCAGCTTAGATATCTCCTTCTTTGTTCCAATGGCAAGATTAGGAACCGGTGGGATGAATGTAGCTACAACTGCAACAGCACCAGGATCTTTTTTGAAGTTTTTTGATGATCATCTTCTGGAATGACTCTTCCAGGGAATGTTGATGTTGGAAGTTCTTCATATTGTATCTTAATTCGTTTTCTGGGTAGCCAAATTAGGCTTTGATCCTCTGTATAAACACAAACAAACCCTTTGCGCACACTTTGATATGCCCTTTATACCATTTTGAAGAACTTATTGGAGATTGAAGGGCCCCCACCAGTAAGATGGCAAACTTCTGGCTTCTCTTCGGGTCCTCAGTTCCCAATGGCGCCACCTAAAGACCTATCACCTCTCTCCCCACTCCCACTCCCAGCACCTAGCCAATCGCCACCAGCCCCGTAGAAGTAACACCACAATCACCCCATGCCCCTTCCTATATAACCCAGCACCTTTCCCCAATAAAGCGGAATTCTCCGGTGAATTGCTGCTGTGTATCGCACCTTTCCTTTCAGAGATCACCACACAGGATCTGCTTTTTTTTTTTTTAAGAGAAAGGAATATTATCAGAAAAATATACTTCCATAGCTGATCATCTGAAACCCTTTAAATGATCAAAATTAAAGATATTTAAAGCATGCATTAATCGGTGATTTGCATTTAGTTTTATCCTATGAGGGAGTAATCCCCCTTTTCTTTCTTTTTCTTTTTTTTATTTGGTTATCATTAATCTACAATTACATGAAGAACATTATGTTTACTAGGCTCTACCCTATACCAGGACCCCCCCACAAACCCCCTTACAGTCACTGTCCGTCAGCATAGCAAAATGTTGTATAATCACTACTTGTCTTCTCTGTGTTGTACAGCCCTCCCCTTTCTCCCAGCTCCCCCATTATGCATGCTCATCATAATACACCCTTTCTTCTCCCCCCGTTATCCCTCCCTACCCACCCCTCCTCCTCAGTCCCTTTCCCTTTGGTACCTGTTAGTCCATTCTTGGGTTCTGTGATTCTGCTGCTATTTTGTTCTTTCAGGTTTTCCTTTATTCTTATGCTCCACAGATGAGTGAAATCATATGGTATTTCTCTTTCTCCGCTTGGCTTATTTCACTGAGCATAATACCCTCTAGCTCCATCCATGTTGTTGCAAATGGTAGGATTTGCTTTCTTCTTAATGGCTGAAAAATATTCCATTGTGTATATGAACCACATCTTCTTTATCCATTCAACTACTGATGGACACTTAGGTTGCTTCCAATTCTTGGCTATTGTAAATAGTGCTGCGATATACATAGGGATACATCTGTCTTTTTCAAACTGGGCTACTGCATTCTTGGGGTAAATTCCTAGAAGTGGAATTCCTGGGTCAAATGGTAAGTCTGTTTTCAGCATTTTGAGGAACCTCCATACTGCTTTCCACAACGGTTGAACTAATTTACATTCCCACCATCAGTGTACGAGGGATACCCTTCCTCCACTACCTCGCCAACATTTGTTGTTGTTTGTCTTTTGGGTGGTAGCCATCCTTACTGGTGTGAGGTGATACCTCATTGTGGTTTTAATTTGCATTTCTCTGATTATTAGCGATGTGGAGCATCTTTTCATGTGTCTGTTGGCCATCTGAATTTCTTTTTTGGAGAACTGTCTGTTCAGTTCCTCTGCCCATTTTTTAATTGGATTATTTGTTTTTTGTTTGTTGAGGTGGGTGAGCTCTTTATATATTTTGAACATCAAGCCTTTATCGGGTCTGTCATTTACAAATATGTTCTCCCTTACTGTAGGGTACCTTTTTGTCCTATTGATGGTGTCTTTTGCTGTACAGTAGCTTTTCACCTTCATATAGTCCCACTTGTTCATTTTTGCTGTTGTTTTCCTTGCCCGGGGAGATATGTTCAAGAAGAGGTCATTCATGTTTATGTCTTAAGAGGTTTTCGCCTATGTTTTTTTTCTAAGAGTTTTATGGTTTCGTGACTTACATTCAGGTCTTTGATCCATTTTGAATTTACTTTTGTGTATGGGGTTAGACAATGGTCCAGTTTCATTCTCCTACATGGAGCTGTCCAGTTTTGCTAGCACCATCTGTTGAAGAGACTGTCATTTCACCATTGTATGTCCATGGCTCCTTTATCAAATATTAATTGACCATATATGTTTGGGTTAATGTCTGGAGTCTCTAATCTTTTCCACTGGTCTGTGGCTCTGTTCTTTTGCCATTACCAAATTGTCTTGATTACTATGGCTTTATAGTAGAGCTTGAAGTTGGGGAGTGAGATCCCCCCCACTTTATTCTTCTTTCTCAGGATTGCTTTGGCTATTCAGGGTCTTTGGTGTTTCCATATGAATTTTTGAACTATTTGTTCCAGTTCATTGAAGAATGCTGTTGGTAATTTGATAGGGATTGCATCAAATCTGTATATTGCTTTGGGAAGGATGGCCATTTTGACGATATTAGTTCTTCCTAGCCACGAGCATGGGATGAGTTTCCATTTGTTAGTGTCCCCTTTAATTTCTCTTAAGAGTGACTTGTAGTTTTCAGGGTATAGGTCTTTCACTTCTTTGGTTAGGTTTATTCCTAGGTATTTTATTCTTTTTGATGCAATTGTGAATGGAGTGTTTTCCTGATTTTTCATTCTATTGGTTCATTGTTAGTGTATAGGAAAGCCACAGATTTCTGTGTGTTAATTTTGTATCCTTCAACTTTGCTGTATTCCGATATCAGTTCTAGTAGTTTTGGGGTGGAGTCTTTAGGGTTTTTTATATACAATATCATGTCATCTGCAAACAGGGACATTTTGACTTTTCTTTACCAATCTGGATTCCTTGTATTTCTTTGTTTTGTCTGAGTGCCGTGGCTAGGACCTCCAGTACTATGTTAAATAACAGTGGGGAGAGTGGACATCCCTGTCTTGTTCCCGATCGCAGAGGAAAAGCTCTCAGTTTCTTGCTGTTCAGTATAATGTTGGCTGTGGGTTTTTCGTATATGGCCTTTATTATGTTGAGGTACTTGCCCTCTATACCCATTTTGCTGAGAGTTTTTATCATGAATGGATGTTGAATTTTGTCAAATGCTTTTTCAGCATCTATGGAGATGATCATGTGGTTTTTGTCTTTCTTTTTGTTTATGTGGTGGATGATGTTGATGGATTTTCGAATGTTGTGCCGTCCGTGCATCCCTGGGATGAATCCCACTTGGTCGTGGTGTATCATCCTTTAGATGTATTTTTGAATTCAGTTTGCTAATATTTTCTTGAGTATTTTTGCTTCTATGTTCATCAGTGATATTGGTCTGTAATTTTCTTTTTTGGTGGGTTCTTTGCCTGGTTTTAGTATTAGGGTAATGTTGGCTTCATAGAATGAGTTTCAGAGTATTCCCTCCTCTTCTATTTTTTGGAAATCTTTTAGAAGAATGGGTATTATGTCTTTTCTGTATGTCTCATAAAATTCTGAGGTAAATCCATCTGGCCCGGGGGTTTTGTTCTTGGGTAGTTTTTTGATTACCACTTCAGTTTCTTTGCTGGTAATTGGTTTGTTTAGATTTTATGTTTCTTCCTTGGTTAGTCTTGTGAGGTTGCATTTTTCTAAGAAGTTTTCCATTTCTTCTAGGTTTTCCAGTTTGTTAGCATATAGGTTTTCATTGTATTCTCTAATATTTCCTTGTATTTCTTCGGGGTCCGTCGTGATTTTTCCTTTCTCATTTCTGATTCTATTGATATGTGTTGATTCTATTTTTCTCTTCATAAGTCTGGCTAGTGGCTTATCTATTTTGTTTATTTTCTCAAAGTACCAGGTCTTCGTTTCATTGATTTTTTCTATTGTTTTATTCTTCTCAATTTTCTTTATTTCTTCTCTGATCTTTATTATGTCCCTCCTTCTGCTGACCTTAGGCCTCATCTGTTCTTCTTTTTCCAATTTCGATAATTGTGACATTAGGCTGTTCATTTGGGATTGTTCTTCCTTTTTTAAATATGCTTTGATTGCTGTATACTTTCCTCTTAAGACTGCTTTTGCCGTGTCCCACAGAAGTTGGGGCTTTGTGTTGTTGTTGTCATTTGTTTCCATATATTGCTTGATCTCTATTTTAATTTGGTCGCTGATCCATTGATTATTTAGGAGCGTGTTGTTAAGCCTCCATGTGTTTGTGGGCCTTTTTGCTTTCTTTGTACAATTTATTTCTAGTTTTATACCTCTGTGGTCTGAAAAGTTGACTGTTAGAATTTCAATCTTTTGGAATTTTCTGAGGCTCTTTTTGTGTCCTAGTATGTAGTCTATTCCATGTGCACTTGAGGGGAATGTGTATCCTGTTGCTTTTGGCTGTAGAGTTCTATAGATGTCCATTAGGTCCATCTGTTCTAGTGCATTGTTCAGTGCCTCTGTGTCCTTACTTATTTTCTGTCTGGTGGATCTGTCCTTTGGAGTGAGTGGTGTGTTGAAGTCTCCTATAATGAATGTATTGCACTCTATTTCCTCCTATAATTCTGTTAGTATTTTTTCATATATGCTGGTGCTCCTGTGTTAGGTGCATATATATTTATAATGGTTATATCCTCTTGTTGGACTGAGCCCTTTATCATTATGTAATGTCCTTCTTTATCTCTTGTTACTTTCTTTGTTTTGATGTCTATTTACTCAGTCAGTACTAGTCTGATACTAGTACTGCAACAGCTGCTTTCTTCTCACTGTTGTTTGCATGGAATATCTTTTTCCATCCCTTGACTTTTAGTCTGTGCATGTCTTTGGGTTTGAGGTGAGTCTCTTGTAAGCAGCATATAGATGGGTCCTGCTTTTTTATCCATTCTGTTACTCTGTGTCTTTTGATTGGTGCATTCAGTCGATTTACATTTAGGGTGATTATTGAAAGATATGTACTTATTGCCATTACAGGCTTTAGATTCGTGGTTGGTTATAAAAGGTTCAAGGTTAGCTTCTTTAGTATCTTACTGTCTAAATTTTCTTATTTATTGAGCTATTATGAACACTGTCTGGTGATTCTTTATTTCTCTCCCTTCTTATTCCTCTTCCTCCATTCTTTATATGTTAGATGATTTATTCTGTGCTCTTCTGTGTTTCCTTTAACTGCATTTGTGGGTAGTTGATTTTATTTTTTGGCTTTAGTTATTATTTTGTTGGTCTGCTTTCTTTGTTGTGATTCTATTTTCTCCGGTTTCATCTGTTTAGCCATAGGAGTGTTCCCATCTAGAGCAGTCCCTCTAGAATACCCTGTAGAGGTGGTTTGTTGGAGGCAAATTCCCTCAACTTTTGCTTGTCTGGGAATTGTTTATTCCCTCCTTCATATTTAAATGATAATCATGCTGGATTCAGTATTCTTAGTTCAAGGCCCTTCTGTTTCTTTGCATTAAATATATCATGCCATTGTCTTCTGGCCTGTATGGTTTCTGTTAAGAAGTCTGATGATAGCTTGATGGGTTTTCCTTTGTAGTTGACCTTTTTCCTCTCTCTCTAGCTGCCTTTAAAGCTGTGTCCTTGTCCTTGATCTTTGCCATTTTAATTATTATGTGTCTTGGTGTTGTCCTCCATGGGTCCCTTCTGTTGGGAGTTCTGTGTACTTCCGTGGTCTGAACGATTATTTCTTCCCCCAGTTTGGGGAAGTTTTCAGCAATTATTTCTTCAAATACACTTTCTATCCCTTTTTCTCTCTTCTTCTTCTGGTACCCCTATAATGCGGATATTGTTCCTTTTGGATTGGTCACACAGTTCTCTTAGTATTGTTTCATTCCTGGAGTTCCTTTTATCTCTCTCTGCATCAGCTTCTATGCGTTCCTGTTTTCTGGTTTCTATTCCATCAGTGGCCTCTTGCATCCTATCCATTCTGCTTATAAATCCTTCCAGAGATTGTTTCATTTCTGTTATCTCCTTCCAGACTTCATCCCTTAGCTCTTGCATGTTTCTCTGCAGCTTTATCAGCATGGTTATGACCTTTATTTTGAATTCTTTTTTAGGGATGTTGGTTAGGTCTGTCTCCCTAGATTCCTTGTCAGGGGAGGATGTCTGTGTTAGTCTGGTGTGTATCAAATTCTTCTGCCTTTTCCTGGCAATAGAGGTAGTTGTGGGGAACTGATGCATGTGTCAGCTGGGAGAATGTCCCTTCTTACTGGTTTGTGGCCTTCCTCTCCTGGGAGAACGGCGACCTCTAGTGTCTTGTGCTGGGCAGTTGTGCGCAGCCGGGGTTTCTAATTCTTGCCTGGTTGCTGTGAAAGAAGCTCTGCCCTGCTGCCTCGGGCTGCTGCTCCACTATGGCGGAGCGGCATCAGAGGGGAAATGGGCAGGAGGTATTTATCTCCATGAGGGGTCTCTGAGGTGCGCTGCCGCCCATGGTATTAGAGCGCTCGTAGTGCCCCGGGATTCCCAGCTGCTGGGCTAAGTGTCCTGTGGCACTTCCGTCCAGCTGTGGGGTCCCTGTCCCTTTAAGTCTTTCAAAAAGCACTCTCTTTTCTTTTTCCCAGGGGCACCAGCTCGGGGACCCACTCATAAGGTTTACTGTCCCATTTCTCTAGTATCCAGCGCCCCACTCAGTGTGTGTCTGCGATCCCCATGCTAATGGCTAGGCTGGGTGTTTAGCAGTCCTGGGCTCCCTCTCCCTCCCCGCTCCGACTCCTCTCCTCCCGCTGGGAGCTGGGGTGAGGGACGCTCGGGTCCCAGCGGGCCACAGCTTGTATCTTACCCCCATCACAATACGCTGCGTTCTCACAGGTGTAGATGTAGCCTGTCTGTTGTCCTGTACTTTCTGGTTTCTGTTTTAGGGATAGTTGTTTATGTTGTATTTTCAAAAATACATATGGTTTTGGAAGGAGATTTCCGCTGCTCTCCTCACGACGCCATCTTGGCTCCGCCCCTCCACATCCTTTTTATTTCTCATCTTTTTGGTTCTTGTTATTCTGACTGGAGTGAGGTGATATCTCACTGTGGTTTTGATTTGCATTTCCCTTATGGTTAGTGATGTGGAGCATCTATTCATGTTCCTGTTAGCCATCTATATATCCTCTTCAAGAAAATGTCTTTTCAGATCGTTTTCTGCCCATTTTTTAATTGGATTATTTGTTTCTTTTTGGTGTTGAGTTGTATGCATTCTTTATATATTTTGGGTATTAGTCCCTTATTGAATTTATTGGTTGCAGATAAAGTCTCCCATTCCATAGGCTGCCTTTTCACTTTTCTGATGGTTTCCTTTGCTGTGCAGAAGTTTGATGTAGTCCCACTTGTTTATTTTTGCTTTTGTTTCCTCTGCATGGGGAGATGTATCCAGGAAAAAATTGCCAATGCTGATGTTCAAGAGTTTAATGCCTAGGTTTTCCATTAGGAATTTTATGGTTTCATGTCTTATAGTTAGGTCTTTAATCCATTTTGAGTTTATTTTTATGATGCTAAATCATCTTTGCAAATACTGGGAAACACCCTACTTTATTATTATTTTAATATTCTGTTGAATTTTGTTTTCTGGCATTTAGGGTTATTATACCTACTTCTATAAATGAGAAGGAGCCATAGTATTTTCTTATTTTTACTATTTCTAATACATTTTGGTGTTAGATTTATGATAGTTTCTTAAAACAAATTAGAAAAGCAAACAATGGGTAACTTTTTCAACTTTTTCCTTGATGTTGGTCTTACAAAATTCTTATAGGGTTCACTTTGATAATTTATATTTTTTCCAGAAAATCATCCAAGAGTTTTTGATTCTTTCTTGTATCTGCTTTATCATTTAAATTTTTTATCTTTTTTGTTATTTGCCAGAGATGTGACTATTTTAAGTCTGGTTCTCTGCAGAGAACAACCTCAAGTGTATTTATTAGTGTTCTTAGCGTGATTGAATTATTTGGTTTCTCTGTTCTTCTTGAAATAATCTAATATTTTCAATCCATGTCAGTGTTGCCTGTTTTTCACATAGGTGTTAAAAGTTGAGCTTCCTCTTTGATCTGTCACTGTTTTGCTGCTGCTCTTTGGCATTTCCAGATTATTCCATGAGTAAGTGCTACAAAACAGTGATCTCTGTTCTTTTCTGTCTGATCTATCCCAAGCGTCTAGCATAGTTCCTGGCACATGGTAGGGGTAGAACAAACACATACTCGTTGGCCAAGGAAAGAATAAATCTGGGGAACTGCCAGGAGGCACGTCTCCCGGGAAGACCTCCTGGGTTCCAGGAGGAGGAGGAGACAGGTGACAAGCCTGAATGCCTCAGAGCGCCATCGCTTCTCCCGGCCTCGCCACCCACAGCCAGCTCCCACACAGTGCAGAGGAAGTTCTGGGGAGCTGGTGCTGAGGGCCATCCCCTTTTGAGCTCTCTTCTCCCCTGCCTGTGACCTCAGGTGGTGAAGTCTCTTGTGGCCACAGCTAGAGATGCTGGCAGGAGCATGAAGGTGGGGAGAAAAGGCAGAGAAGGTGAACACTAGGCAGGAGACCAAGTAGGTGAGTGGAGGACCTAGACAGAGTGGCAGGGCCTCAGGGGAGATGACATAGTTATTTTGGCGAAAAAGACCGCCAGGCCAGGTTTCATTTCTGGCCTTGCCAAGCCCTGAGTTGAGCCCAGCACATCTGGCCTGTGGCTTCTGAGGATAGGGTGATCATGCAGCAGACTGTGCCTTAGGACTGAGGGAGACCCCCGGGGCCGGGCGGGTAGGTGCCCTACAGGTGCTCACCTGCCTGCACTTCATCTCCAACTTGAGTTGCCAGATAAAGTGCAGGACGTCCAGTTAAGTGAGAATTTCAGGTACATGACAAGTATTTTTTCAGTGTGAGTTTGTCCCATGGAATTGAGGCAAGAGGCATCCAGGACCTTGGAGGGACTGTTTACTGGGATGGCTGTCAGAAACGCCTCCGGAGACCCCCAGCACACCGTAAGATGCTCCCAGCAGAAAGTAGAGTCTATTGACATGAAAAGGCAAGGCCCCTCAAGTCCCCCGGTCTTGCTCCTCAAGTGCAAGCGTGCACTCAGCAGCTGTCCCTACCTTCCGCACCTGGTAATGGCCCTTTGGACAGGCAAGTTCAGTCCCAGGCATGCTGCTGGACGAGTGGGACGAGCACTGGCCTTCCAGCAGGTCCTGCCTGTCCCTGGAAGTGGGGCAAGGGCCCAGGAGTTGGAGTTTGGGAAGGCTGTGCCTTGCATAAACTGAATGTCGAGGGCTCGGCCAAGAGGGTGGGCTGAAGGTGTGAGTGGCTGGGGGGCCATGCAGGAGGTGACCAGATGCTGAGGGGGAGCAGCCTGGTGGCCACAGAGGGGGAGGTGGGAAGCCAGGAAGATCATGAGTTCCCTCCCTCCCAGGCACATCCTCAGTGCCATTTACTTCCAGGGGCCCTGAAAAAGCTGAAGGACAAAGTCTAAGTTTGTGGGCCACAAAATAAGCTTTGAGAAGCAAGTGTCGTGGAGGCAGTAACCTCTAGGTATCGTCACGGAGTTTGTGTTACCTTCAGACTAGCCTCATTTATTTCTGGCAGAAGGTTAAAAACTATACAAATAATTTTAATGGACATAATTATGTTCTCATCACAAAATAATATGTCACAGTTCCATAATTACTCAAAAATGATCATTGTGAGAGCAGCTATTAATTAGTGAATAGCTTTGGAAAAAAATTTCAATAGATTTGGGAAGCATTGTTAATAACCCATTAGGATATATCTGGGGGTCAAATTACTGTGTCGTGTCAAAGCAGAGATTTCTGGCTCCATTTTAAATCCTTTCAAAATAATTAAGAATGTGCTCTGCATCTGACTGGGCAGGTTTGAGGCAAGAAAACCATGTATCTGCATTACGAAGGGAATGGATCATTTCCGGCCAAAATGGAGATCAAAGCTCTTTCGACATCCATTTGGCAAGAGCATGCACATTTTACAGCTTCTCAGAAAGCATTAATGATTTTCGACAAATAACATTCAGCTTTTCTTTCCCTTTTCCCATGGCCTTCTTTCAAGCCCAGAGAGGAAATCCACATTGTCAGGGACTTCTAAGCTTGACTTGGCACTTCAGGGAGTCCAGCCATGTGTGTCATTACTGGCAAAGGGAGGGTATTTCTACTCTTTTTTTCTCCAGAGCAGGTCTACGGGAGGGAGCTCTGCCCTTAACTGTGAGGGAAACACTTACCTTTTGGTGGGTAGGTTGCTGGAATCCCCTTTGGCCCAGAAACCTTCCTGTCTCTCCGGAGCCTGAAATATTAGGGCATTTTGAGCCTTTGGGAGCAGCCCTTCCTCAGGGACTTCCCTGGACTCCTTACTGGGGAGGTGGGCAGGAAGTTGGTGCTTATTGGGTGTCTCTGCGCCGGGTGCTGAGCCGCACACTTCACATGCATCATCTCCACCCTCCAGTGGAGCAGGTACCCTCATCCCTGTGTTACCAGGGAGGAAGCTGAAGCTCAGCGTGCTGACAGCATCCCGCCAGACTATCTCGGGGAGGAGGCCCAAGGCCGGAGAGGCTCTTTAGGTCCAATAGACCATCTGATCTTTGGCCCCTTTGGTGACTCAGCCAGGAAGAGGTCATCCAGCCCCAGCGTTCATCGCTCGGGGACGGGTGCTCAGTACCGAATGCTGTGTCCCATTCAGCGTGAGCGATGATCATATCCACCCATTGTGTAAACCAAAAATGCATAAAAAGTAAAAGATTATCTTTTCCCCACCTTACAGTCTTCTAATCCTATTTGTCAGAGGAAATCACTGTTAGCTGTTGAGAGTGTACATTCCAAATACCTTCCTATGCATGTGTAAACATGTAATATTTTTAGTGTAAGGATCATAAAAACTGCTCTATGATATGCCTCTCACGCAGTAGGTTGTGGATGTGCTTTGGGCATGTATATGCAGTTGCTTCATTCTGTTGATCCGTCGTCTGTCAGCTCTCCTGCTATCACCTATTATTTGTTATCTATCTACTAACTATCTATCATCTATCCATCTATCTATCTATCATCTGTCTTTCATTCTTTTCTTTCTGTCTGTCTTTCTGAATCTTTCTCTCTCTCCCTCCCTCTCCCCTTCTCCCCTCCTCTCTTCCTTTCCTTCTCTCTTGTATAGTTAGTTCTACCTTCAAACTGCGGTCTTCAGAACAGATCTGACTG
This sequence comes from Manis pentadactyla, assembly GCF_030020395.1. NCBI lineage: Eukaryota > Metazoa > Chordata > Mammalia > Pholidota > Manidae > Manis > Manis pentadactyla. The sequence goes on from NC_080031.1 coordinate 86,022,475, forward strand.
GTCACCACTTCTCCCTCCCTGTCCCCCGTTTCTTTGACTTTGTTCCCACCATCCCTTGGTCGCTCTGCTCCTGCTGTGCTGGTCTCCTTGCTGTTCTTCTGACTTGCCAGACATTCTGCTGCCTCAGGCCTTTGGAGTCACTGTTTATACTACTTGGCATGTTCTTCCCAGGAAGCCCTGTGGCTCCCTCTCTTCCTTCCTTTCATATTTGTACTCAAATGTAGTAAGGACCTTCATGACCATCTCTCCAAAGATGGATATAATTTTTTGACGTGATTAAAAAAATTCATGTACACATAACACCCGAAGTCAAGGTCAATGTTATCCTTCCTGATGAAATAATAGAAGCTGAAATTTACAAGATGAAAAAGTGGAATGGCCTCTCTATTCATGCACCTGCACCGCACCACGTGCAGAAGAGGAAGGGAAGGACTGGAGGCCCAGGACCTGTCAGAGTGTCCAGAGAGGCAGTGGTCTGACAATCAGGCAGAAGGAGGAGCTGTGGCCTGAGGGTGAGGCTTGAGTTATTGACAGGGGGCGTGACTAGTAGTGATGAGGTGTAGCGTGTGGCTCTGGGTGGCCACATGGGGTAGAGGAGGAGGACGCTGGAATAAGGTGGTCTAGGAAGTGGAGGTCAGGGTGCAGGATGGGCCATCCATGTGGGTGTCAGTCACCTAGGAGGGGGAAAGAGGGGAAGATAGTGCCAGGGACCCAAGTTGTGGTGAATGAATTGCCAGTCATTGAGGAGGTACGGAAGTGGGAAGTGACATGATGGCAGAGAGGAGAGGGACCCCACTTCCCATGCCCAAGGGCCTGGGGAAGTGGCGTCCTCCACGGGAAGCCGGGTTTCCAGAGAAGGCATGAGGGCTTTTGAGTAGACGCTGATGACACGGGAGAGTTTTTAAATTATGGAGCTGTAGTTCTAGAAAGCCCAGTGGAAGGCTGGAGTTTTTAGGGAGCCCTGTCCTAGAGAACTACGAATCTGAAATTCCTCATTGAACATCTCAGACACCCTTAATAAGAGAGTGTATTTCTAGCATTTTGTACCCATTTCCCTTCAGCTTACCAACTTACGTATAGTTATCTGATTTAGGCCAAAGAAATGCTCCCTCCTTCCCTTCCTGCCATCCTTCCTTCCTTCCTTTTTCTTTCTTTCTTTCCACTTAATGATTCCCTGTTGTCTGAGTTGCTGTGTCACCTCCTAGCTCTGAATGAAAACCACCTTTGGCTGTAATGGCTCTGCCTCTTTCCTAAGCTCATACCTGTGTCCACGAGCCCGGCTGGGCAGTTTCCCGCTGGATTCCCCTGCCCCACCTTCCTCGGAACAGCGGAGTGCCGGTGCAGATGGGGACACAGGCACAGAGGACACCGGCAGCTCGGGCAGGGGCCGGGCCTCCCTCCTAGGGTCTTGGCTGTGGACATCACAGAGACTTCCAGAGAGGGCTGTGCGAGCTCAGGAAAGACTGCTCCAAAGACCCTAGTTTTACTCTGGTTCTGGGGAAACTAGCTTATATGACAGAGCCTGTGAAAATGTCCAGCAGGTTTCCTGGTGCACAGTAGGTTGGTTTTTTTAATTGGTCAAAAGGCTTCTGGTGGCAGTGGGGTGTCCAAGCCATCTGTTCGGCCTCCAAAGGGCTCGTGTGGAGTTGTGGCTGCCGCACAGTGAGTTGCTGATGCAGAGACATGAATCACAGCATGAGAGCTGCTCATAATCACCTTATATGTGTTTTCAGTTCTCGAATTTAAAACCATTTACTGCTGGGAACAGATGTTAAATTCAGGACGCTTGTCAATTGTTGGTGCTGTACACAAAAAAGATGCTTAAAATTAGAAGCCTGATTGAATTTTAAGTTTAGTGATCACAGTGGTTGGAACTAAAATAATTGAAACAGTAAACAGCTTATTGTGGGAGATGGGAGTAGGCAATGGAAAGAGAGGCTTGACGTGAAAACCCACTATGCGGAGTTACATGACTGTTAAGTTAATTAATGCTTAATTGTGATGGAAACCCTCCAGCAGTGCGTCAGCCTTAACACATTCATTCATGACTTAGATCAGAAGAACAGCCACCAGGATTCACTAATAACAGTGAGGGTGATACCCATTATTAGTGGGCATCTTCTGTGTGCCTGATACTGGACTTGAACCTTTATGTATCTGATTAATGTCTAAATTGTTTATTTTTTATTTTCCAGGGTTAGGAAGGGCTGACCATTTAGGCGATCTCCTGCTTTGGCCAGTTAAAAAAAATGTCATGAAATTTCATAACTCACGACTTCCCATTTTAGCCATTTTTATATAAACAACCCTGTGACATTAAGTACATCCACATGTTGGACAACCATCACCGCTATCCATTCGTAGCATTTTTTCATCATCTCAAACAGAAACTCTGAACCTATTACACAGTAACTCTCCATGTCTCCCTCCCTTGGCCCCTGGTAACCTCTATTCTACTTTCTCCATGGATTTGCCTTGGCCAAACTGGATAAGGCTGATGCCGCCTCTCACTCACTCCAGACCCCCAGATAGAAGGGATCCACTGTTCTCACTGTGGTGACCCTTTCTGGGATGCAGAGCAAAACAGGCTGGCCCGAGGCCTCTCTGGATGCCCCCGGAGCGCCACAAGGAGGGTGTGCTCAGGGAAGGCTGGGTCTTGGACCCCAAGGTCTGGGAGGCCTGCTTCCCCTGCAAAAGCCTTCTGCCAGCTCCCTGCGTGGCTCCCTATCCTGTCAGGGCTTGGGATGGCGCAAGTGCTGCAGGCCCCCAGCAGCAACAGCTTTTCGTTCTTTGGACATACGGGTCCTTCTCTGAGGAGCGCCGTCCCCCGGGCCCCCACCGTCGCCAAGGTGGCTGCTTCTCCTTCTCATCCCAGCTCAGGAGTTTCTCCAAGAGGCTTTGCTGGGGTTCAGCATGACTCTCACTCTCTGCTGGTTCTGGGCACCGTCGGTCCTTCCAGAGAGTTCTGCATGCCTTGCGTCCCGGTGCTGGCCACGCGGGGCTGCCGGTGTCTGCTCACCTGCCCATCTGCTCTGCAAGCTTGTGGGTTGTGTGAGGGCCGCAGGTCCCATTCAGCTGTAGCCCCGTGCCTGCATGTAGTTGATACTTGGTACGTAAGTGTGGGGTGAGTTCCCTCCATGACTTCCTGTTGTGGAAACAATCGGTGTGTGCCACTTGGCAGCCTGCTATCACTGGCATCTGCCTTGTGCTTCCCCAGGTTCCTGCCCAAGTACACAGACTGCTGGGCATAGGCTGCACAGAAGGTGTGGGAAGGAACAGAAAGGTGAAGTCTTAGAGCAGCAAGAGGCCCAGGCCACCTCAGTGGCTGATGTCCCCTGCTCAGGAATGTGCTCTGACCCCTCCAAGGGGAAATGTGTTCTGTGGGCATGGATGTTTGTTGAAATTCAAGTGAGTTCAACTCAGGACTCAGTTTCCCTATTTCTTTCTGAGGTTTGTTCCTTAACAGGGCTTCTTGGCCATGCTGGAGGGCTGTGTGCTTCACAGGCCTGCTGGTTTCCTGGTGCCATTGTTGGTGGACTGGGAGCAAAGTAGATTTTAATTTTCCGCAAGTGGTGTTTCAGTTTGAAATGACACAGAGATATCTATTTCTGCCTTGTTAGGTGCTTCATGTGGTCGTCAAGATAATTGTTCCATAAATACTGTTGTAGGCTTGGATCTTGCAATGAGGCACTAAGAGACGGCCAGCTACCCCAGGAAAGTCCTTGGTGATATTGCAAGGTCAGAGATCAAACCGGAAGCATGCAGGCCTTGGCGTGGAAGAAATGTGGTCAACAGTGTCTGTTGGTATTAACAGAAGAATGACATCTACGAAAAGTGAAGGCCCCCAGTCTGTTTTCACCGAATATCTCCTCTCTCACAAACGTATTTCTCGGAGGCATGCGTGTGTAATTTTTTTTTTTTTCATGGTCAATTTGGCTTTCAAGATGCCATATTCTCTTTATTTATTTACTTATTTATTTTGTAGATAATTATTTTTTTATTGAAGGGTAGTTGACACACAGTATTACATTACATTAGTTTCAGGTGTACAACATAGTGATTCAACATTTATATACATGACAATTCTAGGTACCAGCTATCACCATACCAAGCTGTTACAATATCTTGACTATATTCATTACATCCCAGTTACTTATTATTTTACCATTGGAAGTGTATACTTTTTTTTTTTTTTTTTGTGAGGGCATCTCTCATATTTATTGATCAAATGGTTGTTAACAACAATAAAATTCTGTATAGGGGAGTCAATGCTCAGTGCACAGTCATTAATCCACCCCAAGCCTAATTTTCATCAGTCTCCAATCTTCTGAGGCATAACAAACAAGTTCTTACATGGAGAACAAATTCTTATATAGTGAATAAGTTCTTACATGGTGAACAGCGTGTGTAATTTTTTAATTGCAAGAAGGCACACAGTAATCAGGACCTCTAGATTTGAATCCAGATTCTATCACCTGCCAGCCCCAGGCCTCTTTTCCCCTTTGGGACTCAGCTTTACCAGGTTTAAAGTGAGGACGAGAAGCCCAGCATCTAGGGTGACTACAAGAATGAAATGAGGTGAAGCAAGGGCTCACCCCTGGGCCTGGCATAACACGAATGTTAAACGTGGGATGGGTACTGTTGCAGATCAGTTTGATTAGAATTCCTCGCTCCGACTGAATCTGGACTGCAGTCTCTCACATGATCCCAGACAGACTGCGGTCTCAATCACCTCTCTTCTTCTCCGAGTAGAATCTTCAGTGATTCTGATTTGAGAGTTCTTTACGCCATGGCCCATAAAAGGCCTTTGGGAGGGTATCCCAGCCAGTTCTGTGCCTTTCTGCTTGGGGAAGACTCACTTCTGTTTCAGGGTCTTCCTGCCAAACGTGTTGGGCAATATGTCCATGAAAGAAAAGGAGATGTTTGGTGTGGATAAGGGCTGTGTATGTGGTTGGGGCAGGTGAGAAAGGACCTGCGGGCTGGTCTGGGGGACATGCACTCCTCAGCTGTGCACTCCTCAGCAGGCGAAGGCTGCTTGTGCTGTGTGTGCGTGGTGCGGTGTGTGTGGCTACGAAGGCGTCTCTGTGCTCAGTGGGGACCTGGGATTCGCCCAGCTGATGAATGCTGCTGCTGTGACAGCTGACTTTTTGTTTCGAGATTCATTTTGGGGTACATAGTACAAAAACTTGAGGTGAACAGTTACTGATCAGAGATGCAAACGCTACATGAAAACCAGTTTGCTTGCGATCTGATTTAATGGGCAGATAACCCAGAGTCCTCGAGATAGTCGTCTGCCCACTATTGAGCACAATTCGTCAGTTAATGGTGTGAGAACCCGCTGCGTGACAGCCTGTGAGGTTTGCAGTTGCTCTCTGAGCTCCAAGGATGCACTGGAAGCTGTCTTTGTAAGTGCCTACCAGTACCCTCCCCACCCACTCTGTCTCAGCCCTGCTGGCTTTGTCAACACCAAATCTCACCAAATCCTGGTGACAAGAGGTAGAGGGAAAGAGCCAGGCCTGGAAGTCAGGCTCTGCCATTTGTTTGCCATGTGACAACTTTTTCTCTTTTCCTGGCCTCATGCATGCTGGTAACTCTCACTGTTAGGGGCAGGTCCTGCCCGCCCCTCCAGCGGCCCGGAAGCGCTGGCTTCGCAGGGCAACGGGTGCTCTGCACAGCTCTGACGTGCCTGTGGGGAAGGAACATTAGGCCCCAGAAGCTTTCTCTTCATCTTCCAGGCACCCAGGGCTGTAGAAGGTGGCCACTGTACAGGTGTGGCTCCTCCGGGGTTAGGATAGGTTAGTGGAAGTAAGACGCAATGTTTATTGATCTCCCCTCGTGTTTTGTCTTCCAGGGCCTCACTCTCTCTCACTGGTGTGTTGTCTTTAGAAGGTTCTGGACACGTCTGAAGAATGGTTGGCAAATGCAGCTGGAATGCCCATCATTTCTACAGGTATGTTACCTCCTCAGGACAATGGAAACTGGTTTTCTTGGTAGCCATAGAATTCTTTGCCTTTCTGTCTTTTCCACTGTGCATCTGGAACAGTGTTTCCTCTCAACAGCCTCAGGAGCTGGTTTTCTTAAACAAGTGAGAAAAAGGAAGATGATTAAAATGAACCAAAACAGAAAAAAGCATTGAAGGGTGAGATCTCCATCTCATTTATCTAGCATTGTAAAATCTTATTTCATTTCATTCCTGTGTATTCACATATCAAATCAACATGGTGTCACTTCTCTAATAAAGAGGAACTGAAAGTTAAGACATTCAATTGCCCAGTAGCCACGGGGACCCTTTTCTGTGTAACACCTGACTGGTTAACAAATGGCATTCTGGTTACGGAATCTGAGCTCACAGTGTTCTTCACAAGAACTGTCACATCAGAAGCATGGCTGCTCATCTGTAAAATCCATATCTGCCTTTGCTGGTTCCCTCAGGCATCGCCCTGAACTTGAGTGGCTGGTGGCAGGTGGGTGCGCCCAGCTTTCTGCTCCTGTGTCAGGAATCCCGGTCCTCCTTCCTGGTGTCAGTAGCTGTGTCCAGGTCCCAGTACAAAGAGTGCGTCCAGCTCACTGTGGGTCTCCTTGCCAAGCTCCGGGCTTGGCTTGTTGGCTTGGAGAGAAGTTGTACCAAATCACAGGCTTTCCCTTTTCACCTGGGCCCAAGTCAGTCGAGATGTCCCGTTGCTGAGAAATACTGCCCCCACCAACTCGAGTGCGTGGGAAGCTTCCTAGAGCTCTGCCCTTTCTGTGTTAAGGTAACCCTCCTTTCTCTGTAAAGCTATGACCTTGGCAGTGGAGGGAGTTGAGGGTTCAGATCCTTCCCCTACCGTCAGGGCTGGGCCCTGGGGCAAGGGAGGCAGAGGTTCCAAAGTCACAGAGTGGCTGGGAGCTTTGGTGTCATACCCATCACCTCGCTCCGAGGGAGGCGGCCCTTCCAGTGCTTGGAATGAGGGACTTGGTCACCAGGGTGAAGGAGTTGCCTGGGGTCCTGCGCTGTGAGCGACTAGACTTGGGCCCTATGATCAGTAAATTCTGGGATGAAAGCCGAAGAGAAAACTGACAGAGATTTACCTGTGAAAGTGGCTCCCAGAACTTCTCTTGTGTTTCTGGAGTCCCCATGGACTCTGTACAGGCTTGTTCTGGACTTAGGTGGTTTTAGCCACGCAAGTCTCGTGTCCCGGAGACCCTCTTCCCGGTGGCTTGGTGGCGGAGGAGCTGATCCTCGCTCTCCCAGGGGCGGTGTCTGACCTCAGACTGGGAGCTGCGGCCGGGAGGCAAGCCCTGGCACAGCCAGCTCCCAGAGGACGGAAGGTGGGGCCGGGTGTTGTGTGGGCACAGTGAGCCTCTGCCCCGGCCCCTTCCTCAGTTGTCCGTGTGCTTCTCCCCGAGTCACCATGGGGCAACTGACCACACCGGCTTGGCCCCGCTCCTCCTCTGTGCCTCCTGCCTGCTCTCTAGCCCTGTGATGGCCTCTGCCACCCCCACTCCAGCTTCTCTGGCTCAGAAAAAGTAAAAAAAAGTTCAATTTCACAGACACATCAGTTTTCCTTGTGGGCCCCCTTTTCTTCTCTGGGAGTTTTCCAGTGGTTACTGTGGCATCTGCGTGCAAAGGTGCCAGGCTTCAGGCGGGGGATCGGCTCCACTGCGAAGGCCCAGTTTTCCTCAGGGCCCTTGTCCTGCCTCAGTGGCTGTGAGGGCTAGACTCGCGAGCCCTGACCCGAGGCTGTGGCCTCAAGGGCCGTGTGGCTTGTAGGGATTAATCCTCTTAACCGCACACGGCACCACTCCAGCGGGGCCACCGGAGCCCTTTAGTGTGCTGGTTGTGTGATGAGCCGCAGCTGGCGGCCCCTTCGGCTCCCACCTCTGTGCCTTGCCCCCTGTGCAGACAGTGGGCTCCTCAGGCCAGCTCTGTCTCAGCCTGAGGGCTGGGGCCTGCGTGCTGGCACCTGGCCGCTGCCAGGAGTTTGTGAAGGTGCCCAGGTGTAGGATATGAGAGGATCGGGGCATGGGGGGCTTCACAGTTAGTAACACTGTCTAGGGTAGAAAGAAAATTTTCCCACAGTCCTAGAAGCTGAAAACAAGGGGAGCATATACAATCAAGACCACTTCCTTTGGGGCTCATGTCTGAAGTGGGAGATGCAGATCTGATCATCAGATTCCATCGAAGTGCCACACGCAGGCCAGGTAGGCCGGTTGGGAACTCCAGAACCAGGGCACCAGCCCAGCATGCAGTTCAATCGTGTCTGATGCAAGGGAGCATGGGAGTCAGTTAATATCTGTGATTTCCAGAAAAATCAGTTTGTGTCACAATCAGACTGCGGAATTAGAGTGAAGGAGGTGCCCAAGCAGCTGATGGGGGTCTTTCAAGGGAAGTGGGTTTCAGGCATGGATTTTACATTTACCAGAGGGGAGCAAAGGGAGCCCAAGAAATCCGATGTCTCTGGCCCTCAAACCCGCCTGGAAGAGCCTGTGTCCTGTTGTCTGTCCCTGAAGGCTGGTCTTCACGGTCTGACTCCTGACACCAGTCACCAGCAGGGACGGGAGCTGTTCCTCCACCAGGGAGGAAGCAGGCTCCTCTGTGCAAGGAGTGAGCTTCTCTTTTGGCTGCCCGCGGTCAGGACCCAACCATTCTGGAGGGCTCTTGGCTGTTCTGCCCTTCCCAGGCAGGGTGGGTCATAGCAATGCTTGTGCTACCTGGAGGCCAGTGCCATGAGAGTGGGCTGGGAGATGCCATGGAGAAGAGAGCGCGGATCCTGTGGGTTGTTAGAAGCTCCTGGCCTGAGACTTCGGCACAGGCAGCAGGAATGAGTTAAAGTGCCTCTGCTGCTCGATGCCAAGCCGACCTTCAAAACCTCTCCTGATGATGTATTTACATTCTTTAACAGGTCATTGCTCTTCAAATGTAGGGAGCTGCAAGGAAGGAAAGTATTAGGCCATGATCTTCCCATTCAGAAAAATCATGCTGCTATTATCAAAAAAAGAAAGACATTTTTTGAAAACTTTAGCTACAGAAATGGGAAAACAGAAAAGCTCTAAACCTTGTTCCTCTACCCTGTCTTCATAGATAACTGTTACAGTTTCTTAGGGACTCCCTGTGGGAAAAATTAGGCACATACTTGCATGTATGGATCTAGATTCTTCTTTAAACTCAAAAAGGATTACACTTTTCTACATGTTGCTTTTTTTTCCAAATAATAATTTAGCCTACAGATTTTCTTTGTCAGTAAAAACAAATCTATCCCACCCTTTTTCATAGCTGCATAGCAGTCCTTTTCTGAATATATTGCATTTTGTTAGTCCAACTGATGGTCACTTCTGTTGATTTTGATTTTGGTCTTACCAACAGTGCTATGACGATTTTGTATATATTTGGGGGGAACCTTTGCAATAAGTTCAGAGAGTAAATCCTAGTAGTGAAACTACTCAGTCAAAGGGCATATGAATTTTTTATCTTGGTAGCCATCATCCTGCTGAAACCAGTATAGGCAAGGAGGCAGGAAAATAGGCAGTGGAAATTGGCCTCTTTTATGTTTCTTCTTGTCAATTGTTTACATCTGTATTTCAGTTTCCTATTAAGCTGAGTTCTTCTTATTGGTTTTTGTGAGTCTTGATAAATTAGTCTTTGTTGTATATGTTATATATATGTTTGAGGTTTTTCAACTTTCTTTTTGTGGGCATAGATAAATTTCAATGATCATGTAATCAACTTTATCACTCTTTTTCCACTGTAACATTTGTGATTTGTGTCACATTTTGAAAATTATGGAGTCAAAATCCTCCCAGCCTCTGACCAGCTCCATGACCTACAACCCTACTGCACAGAGTTATTTGTGGAAAGAATTGTAAGAGGATGGGTGTGTCAGGTGCCACTGCTTGACACCTGTGATACGTATGACTTAGCACTAGACCGCACATATTGGCCTACTAAAGTGAGTTTTCCCAAAGAGCAGTCTCTTCAGGAAGCATTTTTGCTTCATCTGTAACTCAGTTGGTCTGGAAAGATGTGAGGTTTCTCTTATGAGTACATGATGCAGTGGGTGATGAGTGGGTGATGCAGAGAACAAATGATCCAAATCAAGGTACCGGGTGAGTGAAGACTGGAGGCAGCAGGGCATTAGGGGTCTGGGATGGGGGGCTGGAGCAAATGGGCACATTGTGGTGTCACCACTGGGGTTTGGGGTGACGGCCCTTCACTTGTCCTGGGTGTTCTCCTGACCCTTGATCTGTAAGTTTATTCGTAGAAACTTGGGGCTTGTACTCAGGGCCAAAGTTTGGAATTGGAATTTGCAAGATAAGAGATGGAATGGCTTCTCTCTTCTCATGGGTGTTAGAGACAGTGGGATTGACCTGGGGTCCAGGGCCTGGGGACAGTGCAGCTTTCTCCTTATCTGTGCGTGTGCGCGTGTGTGTAGCTGGGTGTATGGTAAGTCACTAGGCTAGAAGCCAAGCGCCCTGAAGCCCCTTCCTTATCCTCTGAGTGTCCATTCTGTACTTGGTGTATCTCTCTCTGGAGAGGTGCTGGGCTTCCCTTGGCCCAGGGCCCCTTGGCGTTGTCAGTAGGACTGCTGTACGGGCACAGCTGCACTTTACTCCTCTGGTGGGAGGGTAGCTTTTGGGCCAGGCTGCGAGGTGCGGGCACTCTGGGCAGGGCCATATTCTGGGGTACAGCTTTGAAAATGAAGGGAGTTTTTTAACTTTGGCAGAGGACAGCAATGGACTTACTTTGAGGGCCGACCATTTAGGCTCGCTCTGGAGGTGCCGGGGCCATGCCAGTCAGTGTGTTATTTCTGTGCTGACATCTCTCAGACTACGTGTTTCTGAAGTATTTTCCTTGGTCCTTCTTTCCCTTTTACACAGAATAAAACTTAAGAAAACTTTGATTTATTAATGTGGAATACAATACGAGAATCTATCTGTGGTTGGCTCCTCACAGTGGTTGATGAGTAATTTGTTATAAACTATTATTTTAAGAATACAATTTTAGGAGGAGGCGGAGCCAAGATGGCGGCATGAGTAGCACAGTAGGAATCTCCTCCCAAAAACATATATATTTTTGAAAATAAAACAAATACAACTATCCCTAAAACAGAGACCAGAAGACACATGACAACAGCCAGACTACATCCACATCTGCGAGAACCCAGCACCTGGTGAAAGGGGTAAGATGCAAGCTTCAGCCTGGCGGGACCCGAGGCCCCTCACCCCAGCTCCCGGCGGGAGGAGAGGAGTCGGAGCGGGGAGGGAGAGGGAGTCCAGGACTGCTTAACACCCAGCCCTAACCATCCGCACCAGAGCACAGACACACAGTGCATGTGTGGGGTGCCAGAAACTAGGGAAGCGAGACAGTAAGACCTGTGAGTGGGTCCCACAGCCGGCGCTCCTGGGACAAAGAAAAGCGAGTGCTTTCTGAAAGTCTTAAAGGGACAGGGACCCCACCGCTGGACGGAAGCATCCCGGGTCACAGTCCAGCCGCTGGAAATTCCAGGGAACTCTGTGCACACTAATCCCCTGGGCAATAGCTCTGAGACCCCTCACGGAGGTAAACAGCCCCCCGTCCATTACCCCCGTCCATTACCCTTCCGGGGCCCCGCCATAGCATAGCACCAGCCTGAGGCTGGCCACGCCAACAGCAAAGGGAGCTTCCTCCTTACCGGCTGGGCAAGATACAGAGACCCAGTCTACACGCAATTGTGCAACACAAGCCACTAGGGGTCGCAGTTGTCCCAGTAAAGAAAGGCCAGAAGCAGCTGGAAAAAGTCTAGGCTCTCCCAGCTGACATGCTTCAATGGCATACCACTGCACCTATCAACATGAAAAAGCAAAAAAATTTGATCCAGACAAGACTAACACAGACAGCTTCGACATCTTCGACATCTTCCCCTGAGAAGGATCCTGGGGAGATAGATTTAACCAGCCTTCCTGGAAAAGAATTCAAAACAAAAGTCATAACCATGCTGATGGACTTGCAGAGAAATATGCAAGAACTAAGGAGGGAGAATACAGAAATAAAACAATCTCTGGAAGGACTTCAAAGCAGAATGGACGAGATGCAAGAGACCATTAATGGACTAGAAAACAGAGAACCGGAATGCAGAGAAGCTGATGCAGAGAGAGATAAAAGGATCTCCAGGAATGAAAGAATTTTAAGAGAACTGTGTGACCAATCTAAATGGAACAATATCCACATTATAGGGGTACCAGAAGAAGAAGAGAGAGAAAAAGGGATAGAAAGTGTCTTTGAAGAAATAATTGCTGAAATCTTCCCCATACTAGGGGAGGAAATGGCCTCTCAGACCACAGAGGTACACAGAACTCCCATGACAAGGGATCCAAGGAGGGCAACACCAAGACACATAATAATTAAAATGGCAAAGGTCAAAGACTAGGACAAAGTATTAAAGGCAGCCAGAGAGGAAAAAAAAGGTCACCTACAAAGGAAAACCCATCAGGCTATCATCAGACTTCTTGACAGAAACCTCACAGGCCAGAAGAGAATGGCATGATATACTTAATGCAATGAAACAGAAGGGCCTCGAACCAAGACTACTGTATCCAGCACGATTATCATTTAAATATGAAGGAGGGATTAAACAATTCCCAGACAAGCAAAAGTTGAGGGAATTTGCCTCCCACAAACCACCTCTACAGGGCATCTTACAGGGACTGCTCTAGATGGGAGCACTCCTAAAAAGAGCACAGAACAAAACACCCAACATATGAAGAAGGGAGGAGGAGGAAGAAGAAGGGAGAGAAATAAAGAATCATCAGACCGTGTTTATAACAGCTCAATAAGCGAGTTAAGATAGGCAGTAAGATAGTAAAGAAGCTAACCTTGAACCTTTGGTAACCACAAACTTAAAGCCTGCAATGGTAATAAGTACATACCTTTCAATAATCACCCTAAATGTAAATGGACTGAATGCACCAATCAAAAGACACAGAGTAATAGAATGGATAAAAACGCAAGTCCCATCCATATGCTGCTTACAAGAGACTCACCTCAAACCCAAAGACATGCACAGACTTAAAGTCAAGGGATGGAAAAAGAAATTTCATGCAAACAACACAGAGAATACAGCAGGTGTTGCAATACTAGTATCAGACAAAATAGACTTCAACATAAAGAAGGTAACAAAAGGTAAAGAAGGACATTGCATAATGATAAAGGGCTCAGTCCAACAAGAGGATATAACCATTATAAATATATATGCATCCAATACAGGAGCACCAGCATATGTGAAACAAATACTAAAAGAATTAAAGGAGGAAACAGAATGCAATGCATTCTGGGAGACTTCAACACACCACTCACTCCAAAGGACAGATCCACCAGAAAGAAAATAAGTAAGAACACAGAGGCACTGAACAATGCACTAGAACAGATGGACCTAATAGACATGTACAGAACTCTACATCCAAAAGCAACAGGATACACGTTCTTCTCAAGTGCACATGGAACATTCTCCAGAATAGACCACATACTAGGCCACAAAAAGAGCCTCAGTAAATTCCAAAAGATTGAAATTCTACCAACCAACTTTTCGGACCACAAAGGCATAAAACTAGAAATAAATTGTACAAAGAAAGCAAAAAGGCTCACAAACACATGGACGCTTAACAACATGCTCCTAAATAATCAATGGATCAGCAACCGAATTAAAATAGAGTTCAAGCAATACATGGAAACAAATGACAACAACAGCACAAAGCCCCAACTACTGTGGGATACAGCAAAAGCAGTCTTAAGGGGAAAGTATATAGCAATCCAGGCATATTTAAAGGAAGAACAATCCCAAATGAATGGTCTAATGTCACAATTATCGAAATTGGAAAGAGAAGAACAAATGAGGGCTAAGGTCAGCAGAAGGAGGGACATAATAAAGATCAGAGAAGAAATAAATAAAATTGAGAAGAATGAAACAATAGCAAAAATCAATGAAACCAAGAGCTGGTTCTTTGAGAAAATAAACAAAATAGATAAGCCTCTAGCCAGACTTATTAAGAGGAAAAGAGAGTCAACACATATCAACAGAATCAGAAATGAGAAAGGAAAAATCATGACGGACCCCACAGAAATACAAAGAATTATTAGAGAGTACTATGAAAACCTATATGCTAACAAGTTGGGAAACTTAGGAGAAATGGCCAACTTCCTAGAAAAATACAACCTTCCAAGACTGACCCAGAAAGAAACAGAAAATCTAAACAGACCAATTACCAGGAACGAAATTGAAGCGGTAATCAAAAAACTACCCAAGAACAAAAGCCCTGGCCAGATGGATTTACCTCAGAATTTTATCAGACATACAGAGAAGGCATAATACCCATTCTCCTTAAAGTTTTCCAAAATAGAAGAGGAGGGAATACTCCCAAACTCATTCTATGAAGCCAACACCAGCCTAATACCAAAACCAGGCAGAGACCCCACCAAAAAAGAAAACTACAGACCAGTATCCCTGATGAACATAGATGCAAAAATACTGAACAAAATATTAGCAAACCGAATTCAAAAATGCATCAAAAGGATCATACACCATGACCAAGTGGGATTCATCCCAGGGATGCAAGGATGGTACAACATTTGAAAATCCATCGACATCATCAACCACATCAACAAAAGGAAAGACAAAAACCACATGATCATCTCCATAGATGCTGAAAAAGCATCCGACAAAATTCAACATCCATTCATGACAAAAACTCTCAACAAAATGGGTATAGAGGGCAAGTACCTCAACATAATAAAGGCCATATATGAAAAACCCACAGCCAACATCGTACTGAGCAGCGAGAGGCTGAAAGCTTTTCCTCTGTGATCGGGAACAAGACAGGGATGCCCACTCTCCCCACTGTTATTTAACATAGTACTGGAAGTCCTAGCCACGGAAATTGGACAAAACAAAGAAATACAAGGAATCCAGATTGGTAAAGGAGAAGTTAAACTGTCACTATTTGCAGATGACATGGTATTGTACATAAAAATCCCTAAAGACTCCACTCCGAAACTACTAAAGCTAATACCGGAATTCAGCAAAGTTGCAGGATACAAAA